>NC_080019.1:41640971-42010377 GCF_030020395.1 Manis pentadactyla | reverse complement strand
CACACACTTAACAAACAAACGCACACAAATCCACTCAAACACAATCACACAGAAATCACATTCACCCACGCAAAAGACACACAGCACACATAAAACCAAGGCAAAACACACACAAAAAAACAAAGATCACACTTAGCGCACACTTGGTGCATTACACGCAACACACACAACCAAGCAGACACACCACACATATATCCTCACACAGGAGCACAGCACAGAAGCACACAACAGACCCGAGACTCACAGCACATACTTCAAGGCACAAAACTGCTCACAATACACATGAAAGTCTTTGCACAGGTACATACTGCACACTCCATGAGACACCCAAAGCAAGCACAACCACACAGTCAACATGTCTCCCCTCATGCGCATAGCTCAAGCCGCCAAACACACACACAACTTCTCTAACACAGCCACACACAAATCACAGTCACACACACAAAACACCCACAGCACATACAGAACCACCCACAACCGCCAAGAACGCACACGACATGCACTCAACGCATGACACATAACACACACAACCACAAACATACCATATAGAGCACACTCAGAACCACACACTGTCGGCACAACCCAATACACACAACACACACACAATAAGCACACAAGCACATCACACACACCACACAATTAACATCACACACAATGCCCAAAATACCCAGACCAACCAACACCTTCCCCATACGTAACACACAGGAAAGCATGTACACAGCACACACAACCCAGAACACAGTACGTAACACAACACACAACACAGAGAAAGACACATTTCACCCTGAGCGTGACAAAGGAGGCCACGCACCAGACACACAACACAACCACCAACAGAAAGCTCATCGAAAGGCAAAATATACAACACCACAGGATCCACCCAATTCACACAACACAAAGATCAAACCTGCACATATCACACATAACATGCCCCAGATCAAAACGCAGAGCACAAGGCGATCAACAAGCAGTAAGTAACCCATACTACGCACATTTCGTACACAACACACAGAAAACAAACAAGACGCACAGATCACATACAACACAACACAAAACACTCAAGAACACATGGCACAGCGCATGGCACAACAGAATACACACAGAAACACAAAACAAACACCACAAATCACTACCATAGACCAACAAATCTGGCAGACCCCAGACACACAACAAACCCGACAGACACACAAAACACACATTTCACACGCTACACATCACAGCCCATAGCGCACATGTCACACACGACACACCACGTGCACAGTCACACACAGACACCCCACGCACGTATCCACCTTGGAAAGCAGTACGCAAAGCACACGTGCACAAAACCCATACAGTAACAAAACAAAAGTCACAGGACACACAGCAGACACAACAAAGCACATAATAGCCCACAAGACACAGAAACCACATTTGAGAGAGTATACACAGCACACACAACGAGGAACACTAAACAAGCACAACCAAACACAGACAACACATCTGACATCACACACATAACAAACAAACGCACACAAATCCACTCAAACACAATCACACGGAAATCACATTCACCCACGCAAAAGACACACAGCACACATTAAACAAAGGCAAAACACACCCAAAAAAACAAAGATCACACGTAGGACACACTTGGTGCATTACACGCAACACACACAACCAAGCAGACACACCACACATATATCCTCACACAGGAGCACAACACAGAAGCACACAACAGACCCGAGACACAGCACATACTCAAAGGCACAAAACTGCTCACAATACACATGAAAGTCTTTGCAGAGGTACATACTGCACACTCCATGAGACACCCAAAGCAAGCACAACCACACAGTCAACATGTCTCCCCTCATGCGCATAGCTCAAGCCGCCAAACACACACACAACCTCTCTAACACAGCCACACACAAATCACAGTCACACACACAAAACACCCGCAACTCATACAGAACCACCCACAACCGCCAGGAACGCACACGACATGCACTCAACACACGACACATAACACACACAACCAAAAGCATACCATATAGAGCACACTCAGAACCACACACTGTCAACACAACCCAATACACACATCACACACACAATAAGCACACACGCACATCACACACACCACACAATTAACATCACACACAATGCCCAAAATACCCAGACAACCCAACACCTTCCCCATACGTAACACACAGGAAAGCATGTACACAGCACACACAACCCAGAACACAGTACGTAACACAACACACAACAAAGAGAAAGACACATTTCACCCTGAGCGTGACAAAGGAGGCCACGCACCAGACACACAACACAACCACCAACAGAAAGCTCATCGAAAGGCAAAATATACAACACCACAGGATCCACTCAATTCACACAACACAAAGCTCAAAACTGCACATATCACACATGACATGACCCAGATCAAAACGCAGAGCACAAGGCGATCAACAAGCTGTAAATAACCCATACCACGCACATTTCGTACACAACACACAGAAAACAAACAAGACGCACAGATCACTTACAACACAACACAAAACACTCAAGAACACATGGCACACCGCATGGCACCACAGAATACACACAGAAACACAAACAAACAGCACAAATCACTACCATAGACCAACTCTGGCAGCACCCCAGACACACAACAAACCCGACAGACACACAAAACACACATTTCACACGCTACACATCACAGCCCGTAGCGCACACGTCACACACGACACACCACGTGCACAGTCACACACAGACACCCCACGCACGTATCCACCCAGGAAAGCACTACGTAAAGCACACGTGCACAAAACCCATACAGTAACAAAACAAAAGTCACAGGACACACAGCAGACACAACAAAGCACCTAATAGCCCACAAGACACAGAAACCACATTTGAGAGAGTATACACAGCACACACAACGAGGAACACTAAACAAGCACAACCAAACACAGACAACACATCTGACATCACACACATAACAAACAAACGCACACAAATCCACTCAAACACAATCACACGGAAATCACATTCACCCACGCAAAAGACACACAGCACACATAAAACCAAGGCAAAACACACACAAAAAAACAAAGATCACACTTAGCACACACTTGGTGCATTACACGCAACACACACAACCAAGCAGACACACCACACATATATCCTCACACAGGAGCACAACACAGAAGCACACAACAGACCGGACACTCACAGCACATACTTCAAGGCACAAAACTGCTCACAATACACATGAAAGTCTTTGCACAGGTACATACTGCACCCTCCATGAGACACCCAAAGCAAGCACAACCACACAGTCAACATGTCTCCCCTCATGCGCATAGCTCAAGCCGCCAAACACACACACAACCTCTCTAACACAGCCACACACAAATCACAGTCACACACACAAAACACCCACAACTCATACAGAACCATACAACCCCCAAGAACGCACACGACATGCATTCAACAAACGACACATAACACACACAACCACAAACATACCATATAGAGCACACTCAGAACCACACACTGTCAGCACAACCCAATACACACAACACACACACAATAAGCACACAAGCACATCACACACACCACACAATTAACATCACACACAATGCCCACAATACCCAGACCAACCAACACCTTCCCCATACGTAACACACAGGAAAGCATGTACACAGCACACACAACCCAGAACACAGTACGTAACACAACACACAACACAGAGAAAGACACATTTCACCCTGAGCGTGACAAAGGAGGCCACGCACCAGACACACAACACAACCACCAACAGAAAGCGCATCGAAAGGCAAAATATACAACACCACAGGATCCACCCAATTCACACAACACAAAGATCAAACCTGCACATATCACACATAACATGCCCCAGATCAAAACGCAGAGCACAAGGCGATCAACAAGCAGTAAGTAACCCATACTACGCACATTTCGTACACAACACACAGAAAACAAACAAGACGCACAGATCACATACAACACAACACAAAACACTGAAGAACACATGGCACAGCACATGGCACAACAGAATACACACAGAAACACAAAACAAACACCACAAATCACTACCATAGACCAACAAATCTGGCAGACCCCAGACACACAACAAACCCGACAGACACACAAAACACACATTTCACACGCTACACATCACAGCCCATAGCGCACATGTCAAACACGACACACCACGTGCACAGTCACACACAGACACCCCATGCACGTATCCACCCAGGAAAGCACTATGCAAAGCACACGTGCACAAAACCCATACAGTAACAAAACAAAAGTCACAGGACACACACAGACACAACAAAGCACCTAATAGCTCACAAGACACAGAAACCACATTTGAGAGAGTATACAGAGCACACACAACGAGGCACACTAAACAAGCACAACCACACACAGACAACACATCTCACATCACACACTTAACAAACAAACGCACACAAATCCACTCAAACACAATCACACGGAAATCACATTCACCCACGCAAAAGACACACAGCACACATAAAACCAAGGCAAAACACACACAAAAAAACAAAGATCACACTTAGCGCACACTTGGTGCATTACACGCAACACACACAACCAAGCAGACACACCACACATATATCCTCACACAGGAGCACAGCACAGAAGCACACAACAGACCCGAGACTCACAGCACATACTTCAAGGCACAAAACTGCTCACAATACACATGAAAGTCTTTGCACAGGTACATACTGCACACTCCATGAGACACCCAAAGCAAGCACAACCACACAGTCAACATGTCTCCCCTCATGCGCATAGCTCAAGCCGCCAAACACACACACAACTTCTCTAACACAGCCACACACAAATCACAGTCACACACACAAAACACCCACAGCACATACAGAACCACCCACAACCGCCAAGAACGCACACGACATGCACTCAACGCATGACACATAACACACACAACCACAAACATACCATATAGAGCACACTCAGAACCACACACTGTCGGCACAACCCAATACACACAACACACACACAATAAGCACACAAGCACATCACACACACCACACAATTAACATCACACACAATGCCCAAAATACCCAGACCAACCAACACCTTCCCCATACGTAACACACAGGAAAGCATGTACACAGCACACACAACCCAGAACACAGTACGTAACACAACACACAACACAGAGAAAGACACATTTCACCCTGAGCGTGACAAAGGAGGCCACGCACCAGACACACAACACAACCACCAACAGAAAGCTCATCGAAAGGCAAAATATACAACACCACAGGATCCACCCAATTCACACAACACAAAGATCAAACCTGCACATATCACACATAACATGCCCCAGATCAAAACGCAGAGCACAAGGCGATCAACAAGCAGTAAGTAACCCATACTACGCACATTTCGTACACAACACACAGAAAACAAACAAGACGCACAGATCACATACAACACAACACAAAACACTCAAGAACACATGGCACAGCGCATGGCACAACAGAATACACACAGAAACACAAAACAAACACCACAAATCACTACCATAGACCAACAAATCTGGCAGACCCCAGACACACAACAAACCCGACAGACACACAAAACACACATTTCACACGCTACACATCACAGCCCATAGCGCACATGTCACACACGACACACCACGTGCACAGTCACACACAGACACCCCACGCACGTATCCACCTTGGAAAGCAGTACGCAAAGCACACGTGCACAAAACCCATACAGTAACAAAACAAAAGTCACAGGACACACAGCAGACACAACAAAGCACATAATAGCCCACAAGACACAGAAACCACATTTGAGAGAGTATACACAGCACACACAACGAGGAACACTAAACAAGCACAACCAAACACAGACAACACATCTGACATCACACACATAACAAACAAACGCACACAAATCCACTCAAACACAATCACACGGAAATCACATTCACCCACGCAAAAGACACACAGCACACATTAAACAAAGGCAAAACACACCCAAAAAAACAAAGATCACACGTAGGACACACTTGGTGCATTACACGCAACACACACAACCAAGCAGACACACCACACATATATCCTCACACAGGAGCACAACACAGAAGCACACAACAGACCCGAGACACAGCACATACTCAAAGGCACAAAACTGCTCACAATACACATGAAAGTCTTTGCACAGGTACATACTGCACACTCCATGAGACACCCAAAGCAAGCACAACCACACAGTCAACATGTCTCCCCTCATGCGCATAGCTCAAGCCGCCAAACACACACACAACCTCTCTAACACAGCCACACACAAATCACAGTCACACACACAAAACACCCGCAACTCATACAGAACCACCCACAACCGCCAGGAACGCACACGACATGCACTCAACACACGACACATAACACACACAACCAAAAGCATACCATATAGAGCACACTCAGAACCACACACTGTCAACACAACCCAATACACACATCACACACACAATAAGCACACACGCACATCACACACACCACACAATTAACATCACACACAATGCCCAAAATACCCAGACAACCCAACACCTTCCCCATACGTAACACACAGGAAAGCATGTACACAGCACACACAACCCAGAACACAGTACGTAACACAACACACAACAAAGAGAAAGACACATTTCACCCTGAGCGTGACAAAGGAGGCCACGCACCAGACACACAACACAACCACCAACAGAAAGCTCATCGAAAGGCAAAATATACAACACCACAGGATCCACTCAATTCACACAACACAAAGCTCAAAACTGCACATATCACACATGACATGACCCAGATCAAAACGCAGAGCACAAGGCGATCAACAAGCTGTAAATAACCCATACCACGCACATTTCGTACACAACACACAGAAAACAAACAAGACGCACAGATCACTTACAACACAACACAAAACACTCAAGAACACATGGCACACCGCATGGCACCACAGAATACACACAGAAACACAAACAAACAGCACAAATCACTACCATAGACCAACTCTGGCAGCACCCCAGACACACAACAAACCCGACAGACACACAAAACACACATTTCACACGCTACACATCACAGCCCGTAGCGCACACGTCACACACGACACACCACGTGCACAGTCACACACAGACACCCCACGCACGTATCCACCCAGGAAAGCACTACGTAAAGCACACGTGCACAAAACCCATACAGTAACAAAACAAAAGTCACAGGACACACAGCAGACACAACAAAGCACCTAATAGCCCACAAGACACAGAAACCACATTTGAGAGAGTATACACAGCACACACAACGAGGAACACTAAACAAGCACAACCAAACACAGACAACACATCTGACATCACACACATAACAAACAAACGCACACAAATCCACTCAAACACAATCACACGGAAATCACATTCACCCACGCAAAAGACACACAGCACACATAAAACCAAGGCAAAACACACACAAAAAAACAAAGATCACACTTAGCACACACTTGGTGCATTACACGCAACACACACAACCAAGCAGACACACCACACATATATCCTCACACAGGAGCACAACACAGAAGCACACAACAGACCGGACACTCACAGCACATACTTCAAGGCACAAAACTGCTCACAATACACATGAAAGTCTTTGCACAGGTACATACTGCACCCTCCATGAGACACCCAAAGCAAGCACAACCACACAGTCAACATGTCTCCCCTCATGCGCATAGCTCAAGCCGCCAAACACACACACAACCTCTCTAACACAGCCACACACAAATCACAGTCACACACACAAAACACCCACAACTCATACAGAACCATACAACCCCCAAGAACGCACACGACATGCATTCAACAAACGACACATAACACACACAACCACAAACATACCATATAGAGCACACTCAGAACCACACACTGTCAGCACAACCCAATACACACAACACACACACAATAAGCACACAAGCACATCACACACACCACACAATTAACATCACACACAATGCCCACAATACCCAGACCAACCAACACCTTCCCCATACGTAACACACAGGAAAGCATGTACACAGCACACACAACCCAGAACACAGTACGTAACACAACACACAACACAGAGAAAGACACATTTCACCCTGAGCGTGACAAAGGAGGCCACGCACCAGACACACAACACAACCACCAACAGAAAGCGCATCGAAAGGCAAAATATACAACACCACAGGATCCACCCAATTCACACAACACAAAGATCAAACCTGCACATATCACACATAACATGCCCCAGATCAAAACGCAGAGCACAAGGCGATCAACAAGCAGTAAGTAACCCATACTACGCACATTTCGTACACAACACACAGAAAACAAACAAGACGCACAGATCACATACAACACAACACAAAACACTGAAGAACACATGGCACAGCACATGGCACAACAGAATACACACAGAAACACAAAACAAACACCACAAATCACTACCATAGACCAACAAATCTGGCAGACCCCAGACACACAACAAACCCGACAGACACACAAAACACACATTTCACACGCTACACATCACAGCCCATAGCGCACATGTCACACACGACACACCACGTGCACAGTCACACACAGACACCCCATGCACGTATCCACCCAGGAAAGCACTATGCAAAGCACACGTGCACAAAACCCATACAGTAACAAAACAAAAGTCACAGGACACACACAGACACAACAAAGCACCTAATAGCTCACAAGACACAGAAACCACATTTGAGAGAGTATACAGAGCACACACAACGAGGCACACTAAACAAGCACAACCACACACAGACAACACATCTCACATCACACACTTAACAAACAAACGCACACAAATCCACTCAAACACAATCACACGGAAATCACATTCACCCACGCAAAAGACACACAGCACACATAAAACCAAGGCAAAACACACACAAAAAAACCAAGATCACACTTAGCGCACACTTGGTGCATTACACGCAACACACACAACCAAGCAGACACACCACACATATATCCTCACACAGGAGCACAGCACAGAAGCACACAACAGACCCGAGACTCACAGCACATACTTCAAGGCACAAAACTGCTCACAATACACATGAAAGTCTTTGCACAGGTACATACTGCACACTCCATGAGACACCCAAAGCAAGCACAACCACACAGTCAACATGTCTCCCCTCATGCGCATAGCTCAAGCCGCCAAACACACACTCTTCTCTAACACAGCCACACACAAATCACAGTCACACACACAAAACACCCACAGCACATACAGAACCACCCACAACCGCCAAGAACGCACACGACATGCACTCAACGCATGACACATAACACACACAACCACAAACATACCATATAGAGCACACTCAGAACCACACACTGTCGGCACAACCCAATACACACAACACACACACAATAAGCACACAAGCACATCACACACACCACACAATTAACATCACACACAATGCCCAAAATACCCAGACCAACCAACACCTTCCCCATACGTAACACACAGGAAAGCATGTACACAGCACACACAACCCAGAACACAGTACGTAACACAACACACAACACAGAGAAAGACACATTTCACCCTGAGCGTGACAAAGGAGGCCACGCACCAGACACACAACACAACCACCAACAGAAAGCTCATCGAAAGGCAAAATATACAACACCACAGGATCCACCCAATTCACACAACACAAAGATCAAACCTGCACATATCACACATAACATGCCCCAGATCAAAACGCAGAGCACAAGGCGATCAACAAGCAGTAAGTAACCCATACTACGCACATTTCGTACACAACACACAGAAAACAAACAAGACGCACAGATCACATACAACACAACACAAAACACTCAAGAACACATGGCACAGCGCATGGCACAACAGAATACACACAGAAACACAAAACAAACACCACAAATCACTACCATAGACCAACAAATCTGGCAGACCCCAGACACACAACAAACCCGACAGACACACAAAACACACATTTCACACGCTACACATCACAGCCCATAGCGCACATGTCACACACGACACACCACGTGCACAGTCACACACAGACACCCCACGCACGTATCCATCCAGGAAAGCACTACGTAAAGCACAAGTGCACAAAACCCATACAGTAACAAAACAAAAGTCACAGGACACACAGCAGACACAACAAAGCACATAATAGCCCACAAGACACAGAAACCACATTTGAGAGAGTATACACAGCACACACAACGAGGAACACTAAACAAGCACAACCAAACACAGACAACACATCTGACATCACACACATAACAAACGCACACAAATCCACTCAAACACAATCACACGGAAATCACATTCACCCACGCAAAAGACACACAGCACACATTAAACAAAGGCAAAACACACCCAAAAAAACAAAGATCACACGTAGGACACACTTGGTGCATTACACGCAACACACACAACCAAGCAGACACACCACACATATATCCTCACACAGGAGCACAACACAGAAGCACACAACAGACCCGAGACACAGCACATACTCAAAGGCACAAAACTGCTCACAATACACATGAAAGTCTTTGCACAGGTACATACTGCACACTCCATGAGACACCCAAAGCAAGCACAACCACACAGTCAACATGTCTCCCCTCATGCGCATAGCTCAAGCCGCCAAACACACACACAACCTCTCTAACACAGCCACACACAAATCACAGTCACACACACAAAACACCCGCAACTCATACAGAACCACCCACAACCGCCAGGAACGCACACGACATGCACTCAACACACGACACATAACACACACAACCAAAAGCATACCATATAGAGCACACTCAGAACCACACACTGTCAACACAACCCAATACACACATCACACACACAATAAGCACACACGCACATCACACACACCACACAATTAACATCACACACAATGCCCAAAATACCCAGACAACCCAACACCTTCCCCATACGTAACACACAGGAAAGCATGTACACAGCACACACAACCCAGAACACAGTACGTAACACAACACACAACACAGAGAAAGACACATTTCACCCTGAGCGTGACAAAGGAGGCCACGCACCAGACACACAACACAACCACCAACAGAAAGCTCATCGAAAGGCAAAATATACAACACCACAGGATCCACTCAATTCACACAACACAAAGCTCAAAACTGCACATATCACACATGACATGACCCAGATCAAAACGCAGAGCACAAGGCGATCAACAAGCTGTAAATAACCCATACCACGCACATTTCGTACACAACACACAGAAAACAAACAAGACGCACAGATCACTTACAACACAACACAAAACACTCAAGAACACATGGCACACCGCATGGCACCACAGAATACACACAGAAACACAAACAAACAGCACAAATCACTACCATAGACCAACTCTGGCAGCACCCCAGACACACAACAAACCCGACAGACACACAAAACACACATTTCACACGCTACACATCACAGCCCGTAGCGCACACGTCACACACGACACACCACGTGCACAGTCACACACAGACACCCCACGCACGTATCCACCCAGGAAAGCACTACGTAAAGCACACGTGCACAAAACCCATACAGTAACAAAACAAAAGTCACAGGACACACACAGACACAACAAAGCACCTAATAGCTCACAAGACACAGAAACCACATTTGAGAGAGTATACAGAGCACACACAACGAGGCACACTAAACAAGCACAACCACACACAGACAACACATCTCACATCACACACTTAACAAACAAACGCACACAAATCCACTCAAACACAATCACACGGAAATCACATTCACCCACGCAAAAGACACACAGCACACATAAAACCAAGGCAAAACACACACAAAAAAACAAAGATCACACTTAGCGCACACTTGGTGCATTACACGCAACACACACAACCAAGCAGACACACCACACATATATCCTCACACAGGAGCACAGCACAGAAGCACACAACAGACCCGAGACTCACAGCACATACTTCAAGGCACAAAACTGCTCACAATACACATGAAAGTCTTTGCACAGGTACATACTGCACACTCCATGAGACACCCAAAGCAAGCACAACCACACAGTCAACATGTCTCCCCTCATGCGCATAGCTCAAGCCGCCAAACACACACTCTTCTCTAACACAGCCACACACAAATCACAGTCACACACACAAAACACCCACAGCACATACAGAACCACCCACAACCGCCAAGAACGCACACGACATGCACTCAACGCATGACACATAACACACACAACCACAAACATACCATATAGAGCACACTCAGAACCACACACTGTCGGCACAACCCAATACACACAACACACACACAATAAGCACACAAGCACATCACACACACCACACAATTAACATCACACACAATGCCCAAAATACCCAGACCAACCAACACCTTCCCCATACGTAACACACAGGAAAGCATGTACACAGCACACACAACCCAGAACACAGTACGTAACACAACACACAACACAGAGAAAGACACATTTCACCCTGAGCGTGACAAAGGAGGCCACGCACCAGACACACAACACAACCACCAACAGAAAGCTCATCGAAAGGCAAAATATACAACACCACAGGATCCACCCAATTCACACAACACAAAGATCAAACCTGCACATATCACACATAACATGCCCCAGATCAAAACGCAGAGCACAAGGCGATCAACAAGCAGTAAGTAACCCATACTACGCACATTTCGTACACAACACACAGAAAACAAACAAGACGCAGAGATCACATACAACACAACACAAAACACTCAAGAACACATGGCACAGCGCATGGCACAACAGAATACACACAGAAACACAAAACAAACACCACAAATCACTACCATAGACCAACAAATCTGGCAGACCCCAGACACACAACAAACCCGACAGACACACAAAACACACATTTCACACGCTACACATCACAGCCCATAGCGCACATGTCACACACGACACACCACGTGCACAGTCACACACAGACACCCCACGCACGTATCCATCCAGGAAAGCACTACGTAAAGCACAAGTGCACAAAACCCATACAGTAACAAAACAAAAGTCACAGGACACATAGCAGACACAACAAAGCACATAATAGCCCACAAGACACAGAAACCACATTTGAGAGAGTATACACAGCACACACAACGAGGAACACTAAACAAGCACAACCAAACACAGACAACACATCTGACATCACACACATAACAAACGCACACAAATCCACTCAAACACAATCACACGGAAATCACATTCACCCACGCAAAAGACACACAGCACACATTAAACAAAGGCAAAACACACCCAAAAAAACAAAGATCACACGTAGGACACACTTGGTGCATTACACGCAACACACACAACCAAGCAGACACACCACACATATATCCTCACACAGGAGCACAACACAGAAGCACACAACAGACCCGAGACACAGCACATACTCAAAGGCACAAAACTGCTCACAATACACATGAAAGTCTTTGCACAGGTACATACTGCACACTCCATGAGACACCCAAAGCAAGCACAACCACACAGTCAACATGTCTCCCCTCATGCGCATAGCTCAAGCCGCCAAACACACACACAACCTCTCTAACACAGCCACACACAAATCACAGTCACACACACAAAACACCCGCAACTCATACAGAACCACCCACAACCGCCAGGAACGCACACGACATGCACTCAACACACGACACATAACACACACAACCAAAAGCATACCATATAGAGCACACTCAGAACCACACACTGTCAACACAACCCAATACACACATCACACACACAATAAGCACACACGCACATCACACACACCACACAATTAACATCACACACAATGCCCAAAATACCCAGACAACCCAACACCTTCCCCATACGTAACACACAGGAAAGCATGTACACAGCACACACAACCCAGAACACAGTACGTAACACAACACACAACACAGAGAAAGACACATTTCACCCTGAGCGTGACAAAGGAGGCCACGCACCAGACACACAACACAACCACCAACAGAAAGCTCATCGAAAGGCAAAATATACAACACCACAGGATCCACTCAATTCACACAACACAAAGCTCAAAACTGCACATATCACACATGACATGACCCAGATCAAAACGCAGAGCACAAGGCGATCAACAAGCTGTAAATAACCCATACCACGCACATTTCGTACACAACACACAGAAAACAAACAAGACGCACAGATCACTTACAACACAACACAAAACACTCAAGAACACATGGCACACCGCATGGCACCACAGAATACACACAGAAACACAAACAAACAGCACAAATCACTACCATAGACCAACTCTGGCAGCACCCCAGACACACAACAAACCCGACAGACACACAAAACACACATTTCACACGCTACACATCACAGCCCGTAGCGCACACGTCACACACGACACACCACGTGCACAGTCACACACAGACACCCCACGCACGTATCCACCCAGGAAAGCACTACGTAAAGCACACGTGCACAAAACCCATACAGTAACAAAACAAAAGTCACAGGACACACAGCAGACACAACAAAGCACCTAATAGCCCACAAGACACAGAAACCACATTTGAGAGAGTATACACAGCACACACAACGAGGAACACTAAACAAGCACAACCAAACACAGACAACACATCTGACATCACACACATAACAAACAAACGCACACAAATCCACTCAAACACAATCAGACGGAAATCACATTCACCCACGCAAAAGACACACAGCACACATTAAACAAAGGCAAAACACACACAAAAAAACAAAGATCACACTTAGCACACACTTGGTGCATTACACGCAACACACACAACCAAGCAGACACACCACACATATATCCTCACACAGGAGCACAACACAGAAGCACACAACAGACCGGACACTCACAGCACATACTTCAAGGCCCAAAACTGCTCACAATACACATGAAAGTCTTTGCACAGGTACATACTGCACCCTCCATGAGACACCCAAAGCAAGCACAACCACACAGTCAACATGTCTCCCCTCATGCGCATAGCTCAAGCCGCCAAACACACACACAACCTCTCTAACACAGCCACACACAAATCACAGTCACACACACAAAACACCCGCAACTCATACAGAACCACCCACAACCGCCAGGAACGCACTCGACATGCACTCAACACACGACACATAACACACACAACCAAAAGCATACCATATAGAGCACACTCAGAACCACACACTGTCAACACAACCCAATACACACATCACACACACAATAAGCACACACGCACATCACACACACCACACAATTAACATCACACACAATGCCCAAAATACCCAGACAACCCAACACCTTCCCCATACGTAACACACAGGAAAGCATGTACACAGCACACACAACCCAGAACACAGTACGTAACACAACACACAACACAGAGAAAGACACATTTCACCCTGAGCGTGACAAAGGAGGCCACGCACCAGACACACAACACAACCACCAACAGAAAGCTCATCGAAAGGCAAAATATACAACACCACAGGATCCACCCAATTCACACAACACAAAGATCAAACCTGCACATATCACACATAACATGCCCCAGATCAAAACGCAGAGCACAAGGCGATCAACAAGCAGTAAGTAACCCATACTACGCACATTTCGTACACAACACACAGAAAACAAACAAGACGCACAGATCACATACAACACAACACAAAACACTCAAGAACACATGGCACAGCGCATGGCACAACAGAATACACACAGAAACACAAAACAAACACCACAAATCACTACCATAGACCAACAAATCTGGCAGACCCCAGACACACAACAAACCCGACAGACACACAAAACACACATTTCACACGCTACACATCAAAGCCCATAGCGCACATGTCACACACGACACACCACGTGCACAGTCACACACAGACACCCCACGCACGTATCCACCTTGGAAAGCAGTACGCAAAGCACACGTGCACAAAACCCATACAGTAACAAAACAAAAGTCACAGGACACACAGCAGACACAACAAAGCACATAATAGCCCACAAGACACAGAAACCACATTTGAGAGAGTATACACAGCACACACAACGAGGAACACTAAACAAGCACAACCAAACACAGACAACACATCTGACATCACACACATAACAAACAAACGCACACAAATCCACTCAAACACAATCACACGGAAATCACATTCACCCACGCAAAAGACACACAGCACACATTAAACAAAGGCAAAACACACCCAAAAAAACAAAGATCACACGTAGGACACACTTGGTGCATTACACGCAACACACACAACCAAGCAGACACACCACACATATATCCTCACACAGGAGCACAACACAGAAGCACACAACAGACCCGAGACACAGCACATACTCAAAGGCACAAAACTGCTCACAATACACATGAAAGTCTTTGCACAGGTACATATTGCACACTCCATGAGACACCCAAAGCAAGCACAACCACACAGTCAACATGTCTCCCCTCATGCACATAGCTCAAGCCGCCAAACACACACACAACCTCTCTAACACAGCCACACACAAATCACAGTCACACACACAAAACACCCGCAACTCATACAGAACCACCCACAACCGCCAGGAACGCACACGACATGCACTCAACACACGACACATAACACACACAACCAAAAGCATACCATATAGAGCACACTCAGAACCACACACTGTCAACACAACCCAATACACACATCACACACACAATAAGCACACACGCACATCACACACACCACACAATTAACATCACACACAATGCCCAAAATACCCAGACAACCCAACACCTTCCCCATACGTAACACACAGGAAAGCATGTACACAGCACACACAACAAAGAACACAGTACGTAACACAACACACAACAAAGAGAAAGACACATTTCACCCTGAGCGTGACAAAGGAGGCCACGCACCAGACACACAACACAACCACCAACAGAAAGCTCATCGAAAGGCAAAATATACAACACCACAGGATCCACTCAATTCACACAACACAAAGCTCAAAACTGCACATATCACACATGACATGACCCAGATCAAAACGCAGAGCACAAGGCGATCAACAAGCTGTAAATAACCCATACCACGCACATTTCGTACACAACACACAGAAAACAAACAAGACGCACAGATCACTTACAACACAACACAAAACACTCAAGAACACATGGCACACCGCATGGCACCACAGAATACACACAGAAACACAAACAAACACCACAAATCACTACCATAGACCAACTCTGGCAGCACCCCAGACACACAACAAACCCGACAGACACACAAAACACACATTTCACACGCTACACATCACAGCCCGTAGCGCACACGTCACACACGACACACCACGTGCACAGTCACACACAGACACCCCACGCACGTATCCACCCAGGAGAGCACTACGTAAAGCACACGTGCACAAAACCCATACAGTAACAAAACAAAAGTCACAGGACACACAGCAGACACAACAAAGCACATAATAGCCCACAAGACACAGAAACCACATTAGAGAGAGTATACACAGCACACACAACGAGGAACACTAAACAAGCACAACCAAACACAGACAACACATCTGACATCACACATAACAAACAAACGCACACAAATCCACTCAAACACAATCACACGGAAATCACATTCACCCACGCAAAAGACACACAGCACACATTAAACAAAGGCAAAACACACCCAAAAAAACAAAGATCACACGTAGGACACACGGTGCATTACACGCAACACACACAACCAAGCAGACACACCACACATATATCCTCACACAGGAGCACAACACAGAAGCACACAACAGACCGGACACTCACAGCACATACTTCAAGGCACAAAACTGCTCACAATACACATGAAAGTCTTTGCACAGGTACATACTGCACACTCCATGAGACACCCAAAGCAAGCACAACCACACAGTCAACATGTCTCCCCTTATGCGCATAGCTCAAGCCGCCAAACACACACACAACCTAACACAGCCACACACAAATCAGTCACACACACAAAACACCCCCAACTCATACAGAACCACCCACAACCGCCAAGAACGCACACGACATGCATTCAACACACGACACATAACACACACAACCACAAACATACCATATAGAGCACACTCAGAACCACACACTGTCAGCACAACCCAATACACACAACACACACTCAATAAGCACACACGCACATCACACACACCACACAGTTAACATCACACACAATGCCCAAAATACCCAGACCACCCAACACCTTCCCCATTCGTAACACACAGGAAAGCATGTACACAGCACACACAACCCAGAACACAGTACGTAACACAACAAACAACACAGAGAAAGACACATTTCACCCTGAGCGTGACAAAGGAGGCCACGCACCAGACACACAACACAACCACCAACAGAAAGCTCATCGAAAGGCAAAATATACAACACCACAGGATCCACTCAATTCACACAACACAAAGCTCAAAACTGCACATATCACACATAACATGCCCCAGATCAAAACGCAGAGCACAAGGCGATCAACAAGCAGTAAATAACCCATACTATGCACATTTCGTACACAACACACAGAAAACAAACAAGACGCACAGATAACACACAACACAACACAAAACACTCAAGAACACATGGCACAACACATGGCACAACAGAATACACACAGAAACACTAAACAAACACCACAAATCACTACCATAGACCAACAACTCTGGCAGCACCCCAGACACAACAAACCCGACAGACACACAAAACACACATTTCACACGCTACACATCACAGCCCGTAGCGCACACATCACACACGACACACCACGTGCACAGTCTCACACAGACACCCCACGCACGTATCCACCCAGGAAAGCACTATGCAAAGCACACGTGCACAAAACCCATACAGTAACAAAACAAAAGTCACAGGACACACACAGACACAACAAAGCACATAATAGCTCACAAGACACAGAAACCACATTTGAGAGAGTATACAGAGCACACACAACGAGGCACACTAAACAAGCACAACCACACACAGACAACACATCTCACATCACACACTTAACAAACAAACGCACACAAATCCACTCAAACACAATCACACGGAAATCACATTCACCCACGCAAAAGACACACAGCACACATTAAACAAAGGCAAAACACACACAAAAAAACAAAGATCACACTTAGCACACACTTGGTGCATTACACGCAACACACACAACCAAGCAGACACCACACATATATCCTCACACAGGAGCACAACACAGAAGCACACAACAGACCCAAGACTCACAGCACATACTTCAAGGCACAAAACTGCTCACAATACACATGAAAGTCTTTGCACAGGTACATACTGCACCCTCCATGAGACACCCAAAGCAAGCACAACCACACAGTCAACATGTCTCCCCTCATACGCATAGCTCAAGCCGCCAAACACACACACAACCTCTCTAACACAGCCACACACAAATCACAGTCACACACACAAAACACCCACAGCACATACAGAACCACCCACAACCGCCAAGAACGCACACGACATGCACTCAACACATGACACATAACACACACAACCACAAACATACCATATAGAGCACACTCAGAACCACACACTGTCAGCACAACCCAATACACACAACACACACACAATAAGCACACAAGCACATCACACACACCACACAATTAACATCACACACAATGCCCAAAATACCCAGACCAACCAACACCTTCCCCATACGTAACACACAGGAAAGTATGTACACAGCACACACAACCGAGAACACAGTACGTAACACAACACAAAACAAAGAGAAAGACACATTTCACCCTGAGCGTGACAAAGGAGGCCACGCACCAGACACACAACACAACCACCAACAGAAAGCTCATCGAAAGGCAAAATATACAACACCACAGGATCCACCCAATTCACACAACACAAAGCTCAAAACTGCACATATCACACATAACATGCCCCAGATCAAAACGCAGAGAACAAGGCGATCAACAAGCAGTATATAACCCATACCACGCACATTTCGTACACAACACACAGAAAACAAACAAGACGCACAGATCACATACAACACAACACAAAACACTCAAGAACACATGGCACAGCGCATGGCACAACAGAATACACACAGAAACACAAAACAAACACCACAAATCACTACCATAGACCAACAAATCTGGCAGACCCCAGACACACAACAAACCCGACAGACACACAAAACACACATTTCACACGCTACACATCACAGCCCGTAGCGCACATGTCACACACGACACACCAAGTGCACAGTCACACACAGACACCCCACGCACGTATCCATCCAGGAAAGCACTACGTAAAGCACACGTGCACAAAACCCATACAGTAACAAAACAAAAGTCACAGGACACACAGCAGACACAACAAAGCACCTAATAGCCCACAAGACACAGAAACCACATTTGAGAGAGTATACACAGCACACACAACGAGGAACACTAAACAAGCACAACCAAACACAGACAACACATCTGACATCACACACATAACAAACAAACGCACACAAATCCACTCAAACACAATCAGACGGAAATCACATTCACCCACGCAAAAGACACACAGCACACATTAAACAAAGGCAAAACACACACAAAAAAACAAAGATCACACTTAGCACACACTTGGTGCATTACACGCAACACACACAACCAAGCAGACACACCACACATATATCCTCACACAGGAGCACAACACAGAAGCACACAACAGACCGGACACTCACAGCACATACTTCAAGGCACAAAACTGCTCACAATACACATGAAAGTCTTTGCACAGGTACATACTGCACCCTCCATGAGACACCCAAAGCAAGCACAACCACACAGTCAACATGTCTCCCCTCATGCGCATAGCTCAAGCCGCCAAACACACACACAACCTCTCTAACACAGCCACACACAAATCACAGTCACACACACAAAACACCCACAACTCATACAGAACCATACAACCCCCAAGAACGCACACGACATGCATTCAACAAACGACACATAACACACACAACCACAAACATACCATATAGAGCACACTCAGAACCACACACTGTCAGCACAACCCAATACACACAACACACACACAATAAGCACACAAGCACATCACACACACCACACAATTAACATCACACACAATGCCCAAAATACCCAGACCAACCAACACCTTCCCCATACGTAACACACAGGAAAGCATGTACACAGCACACACAACCCAGAACACAGTACGTAACACAACACACAACACAGAGAAAGACACATTTCACCCTGAGCGTGACAAAGGAGGCCACGCACCAGACACACAACACAACCACCAACAGAAAGCTCATCGAAAGGCAAAATATACAACACCACAGGATCCACCCAATTCACACAACACAAAGATCAAACCTGCACATATCACACATAACATGCCCCAGATCAAAACGCAGAGCACAAGGCGATCAACAAGCAGTAAGTAACCCATACTACGCACATTTCGTACACAACACACAGAAAACAAACAAGACGCACAGATCACATACAACACAACACAAAACACTGAAGAACACATGGCACAGCACATGGCACAACAGAATACACACAGAAACACAAAACAAACACCACAAATCACTACCATAGACCAACAAATCTGGCAGACCCCAGACACACAACAAACCCGACAGACACACAAAACACACATTTCACACGCTACACATCACAGCCCATAGCGCACATGTCACACACGACACACCACGTGCACAGTCACACACAGACACCCCATGCACGTATCCACCCAGGAAAGCACTATGCAAAGCACACGTGCACAAAACCCATACAGTAACAAAACAAAAGTCACAGGACACACACAGACACAACAAAGCACATAATAGCTCACAAGACACAGAAACCACATTTGAGAGAGTATACAGAGCACACACAACGAGGCACACTAAACAAGCACAACCACACACAGACAACACATCTCACATCACACACTTAACAAACAAACGCACACAAATCCAGTCAAACACAATCACACGGAAATCACATTCACCCACGCAAAAGACACACAGCACACATAAAACCAAGGCAAAACACACACAAAAAAACAAAGATCACACTTAGCGCACACTTGGTGCATTACACGCAACACACACAACCAAGCAGACACACCACACATATATCCTCACACAGGAGCACAGCACAGAAGCACACAACAGACCCGAGACTCACAGCACATACTTCAAGGCACAAAACTGCTCACAATACACATGAAAGTCTTTGCACAGGTACATACTGCACACTCCATGAGACACCCAAAGCAAGCACAACCACACAGTCAACATGTCTCCCCTCATGCGCATAGCTCAAGCCGCCAAACACACACACAACTTCTCTAACACAGCCACACACAAATCACAGTCACACACACAAAACACCCACAGCACATACAGAACCACCCACAACCGCCAAGAACGCACACGACATGCACTCAACGCATGACACATAACACACACAACCACAAACATACCATATAGAGCACACTCAGAACCACACACTGTCGGCACAACCCAATACACACAACACACACACAATAAGCACACAAGCACATCACACACACCACACAATTAACATCACACACAATGCCCAAAATACCCAGACCAACCAACACCTTCCCCATACGTAACACACAGGAAAGCATGTACACAGCACACACAACCCAGAACACAGTACGTAACACAACACACAACACAGAGAAAGACACATTTCACCCTGAGCGTGACAAAGGAGGCCACGCACCAGACACACAACACAACCACCAACAGAAAGCTCATCGAAAGGCAAAATATACAACACCACAGGATCCACTCAATTCACACAACACAAAGCTCAAAACTGCACATATCACACATGACATGACCCAGATCAAAACGCAGAGCACAAGGCGATCAACAAGCAGTAAGTAACCCATACTACGCACATTTCGTACACAACACACAGAAAACAAATAAGACGCACAGATCACATACAACACAACACAAAACACTCAAGAACACATGGCACACCACATGGCAAAACAGAATACACACAGAAACACAAAACAAACACCACAAATCACTACCATAGACCAACAACTCTGGCAGCACCCCAGACACACAACAAACCCGACAGACACACAAAACACACATTTCACACGCTACACATCACAGCCCGTAGCGCACACGTCACACACGACACACCAAGTGCACAGTCACACACAGACACCCCACGCACGTATCCATCCAGGAAAGCACTACGTAAAGCACACGTGCACAAAACCCATACAGTAACAAAACAAAAGTCACAGGACACACAGCAGACACAACAAAGCACATAATAGCCCACAAGACACAGAAACCACATTAGAGAGAGTATACACAGCACACACAACGAGGAACACTAAACAAGCACAACCAAACACAGACAACACATCTGACATCACACACATAACAAACAAACGCACACAAATCCACTCAAACACAATCAGACGGAAATCACATTCACCCACGCAAAAGACACACAGCACACATTAAACAAAGGCAAAACACACACAAAAAAACAAAGATCACACTTAGCACACACTTGGTGCATTACACGCAACACACACAACCAAGCAGACACACCACACATATATCCTCACACAGGAGCACAACACAGAAGCACACAACAGACCGGACACTCACAGCACATACTTCAAGGCACAAAACTGCTCACAATACACATGAAAGTCTTTGCACAGGTACATACTGCACCCTCCATGAGACACCCAAAGCAAGCACAACCACACAGTCAACATGTCTCCCCTCATGCGCATAGCTCAAGCCGCCAAACACACACACAACCTCTCTAACACAGCCACACACAAATCACAGTCACACACACAAAACACCCACAACTCATACAGAACCATACAACCCCCAAGAACGCACACGACATGCATTCAACAAACGACACATAACACACACAACCACAAACATACCATATAGAGCACACTCAGAACCACACACTGTCAGCACAACCCAATACACACAACACACACACAATAAGCACACAAGCACATCACACACACCACACAATTAACATCACACACAATGCCCAAAATACCCAGACCAACCAACACCTTCCCCATACGTAACACACAGGAAAGCATGTACACAGCACACACAACCCAGAACACAGTACGTAACACAACACACAACACAGAGAAAGACACATTTCACCCTGAGCGTGACAAAGGAGGCCACGCACCAGACACACAACACAACCACCAACAGAAAGCTCATCGAAAGGCAAAATATACAACACCACAGGATCCACCCAATTCACACAACACAAAGATCAAACCTGCACATATCACACATAACATGCCCCAGATCAAAACGCAGAGCACAAGGCGATCAACAAGCAGTAAGTAACCCATACTACGCACATTTCGTACACAACACACAGAAAACAAACAAGACGCACAGATCACATACAACACAACACAAAACACTCAAGAACACATGGCACAGCGCATGGCACAACAGAATACACACAGAAACACAAAACAAACACCACAAATCACTACCATAGACCAACAAATCTGGCAGACCCCAGACACACAACAAACCCGACAGACACACAAAACACACATTTCACACGCTACACATCACAGCCCATAGCGCACATGTCACACACGACACACCACGTGCACAGTCACACACAGACACCCCACGCACGTATCCACCTTGGAAAGCAGTACGCAAAGCACACGTGCACAAAACCCATACAGTAACAAAACAAAAGTCACAGGACACACAGCAGACACA
This sequence comes from Manis pentadactyla, assembly GCF_030020395.1. NCBI lineage: Eukaryota > Metazoa > Chordata > Mammalia > Pholidota > Manidae > Manis > Manis pentadactyla. Next base: position 41,985,243 of record NC_080019.1, on the reverse strand, counting down.
ACAAAGCACATAATAGCCCACAAGACACAGAAACCACATTTGAGAGAGTATACACAGCACACACAACGAGGAACACTAAACAAGCACAACCAAACACAGACAACACATCTGACATCACACACATAACAAACAAACGCACACAAATCCACTCAAACACAATCAGTCGGAAATCACATTCACCCACGCAAAAGACACACAGCACACATTAAACAAAGGCAAAACACACACAAAAAAACAAAGATCACACTTAGCACACACTTGGTGCATTACACGCAACACACACAACCAAGCAGACACACCACACATATATCCTCACACAGGAGCACAACACAGAAGCACACAACAGACCGGACACTCACAGCACATACTTCAAGGCACAAAACTGCTCACAATACACATGAAAGTCTTTGCACAGGTACATACTGCACCCTCCATGAGACACCCAAAGCAAGCACAACCACACAGTCAACATGTCTCCCCTCATGCGCATAGCTCAAGCCGCCAAACACACACACAACCTCTCTAACACAGCCACACACAAATCACAGTCACACACACAAAACACCCACAACTCATACAGAACCATACAACCCCCAAGAACGCACACGACATGCATTCAACAAACGACACATAACACACACAACCACAAACATACCATATAGAGCACACTCAGAACCACACACTGTCAGCACAACCCAATACACACAACACACACACAATAAGCACACAAGCACATCACACACACCACACAATTAACATCACACACAATGCCCAAAATACCCAGACCAACCAACACCTTCCCCATACGTAACACACAGGAAAGCATGTACACAGCACACACAACCCAGAACACAGTACGTAACACAACACACAACACAGAGAAAGACACATTTCACCCTGAGCGTGACAAAGGAGGCCACGCACCAGACACACAACACAACCACCAACAGAAAGCTCATCGAAAGGCAAAATATACAACACCACAGGATCCACCCAATTCACACAACACAAAGATCAAACCTGCACATATCACACATAACATGCCCCAGATCAAAACGCAGAGCACAAGGCGATCAACAAGCAGTAAGTAACCCATACTACGCACATTTCGTACACAACACACAGAAAACAAACAAGACGCACAGATCACATACAACACAAAACACTCAAGAACACATGGCACAGCGCATGGCACAACAGAATACACTCAGAAACACAAAACAAACACCACAAATCACTACCATAGACCAACAAATCTGGCAGACCCCAGACACACAACAAACCCGACAGACACACAAAACACACATTTCACACGCTACACATCAAAGCCCATAGCGCACATGTCACACACGACACACCACGTGCACAGTCACACACAGACACCCCACGCACGTATCCACCTTGGAAAGCAGTACGCAAAGCACACGTGCACAAAACCCATACAGTAACAAAACAAAAGTCACAGGACACACAGCAGACACAACAAAGCACATAATAGCCCACAAGACACAGAAACCACATTTGAGAGAGTATACACAGCACACACAACGAGGAACACTAAACAAGCACAACCAAACACAGACAACACATCTGACATCACACACATAACAAACAAACGCACACAAATCCACTCAAACACAATCACACGGAAATCACATTCACCCACGCAAAAGACACACAGCACACATAAAACCAAGGCAAAACACACACAAAAAAACAAAGATCACACTTAGCACACACTTGGTGCATTACACGCAACACACACAACCAAGCAGACACACCACACATATATCCTCACACAGGAGCACAGCACAGAAGCACACAACAGACCCGAGACTCACAGCACATACTTCAAGGCACAAAACTGCTCACAATACACATGAAAGTCTTTGCACAGGTACATACTGCACACTCCATGAGACACCCAAAGCAAGCACAACCACACAGTCAACATGTCTCCCCTCATGCGCATAGCTCAAGCCGCCAAACACACACACAACCTCTCTAACACAGCCACACACAAATCACAGTCACACACACAAAACACCCACAGCACATACAGAACCACCCACAACCGCCAAGAACGCACACGACATGCACTCAACGCATGACACATAACACACACAACCACAAACATACCATATAGAGCACACTCAGAACCACACACTGTCGGCACAACCCAATACACACAACACACACACAATAAGCACACAAGCACATCACACACACCACACAATTAACATCACACACAATGCCCAAAATACCCAGACCAACCAACACCTTCCCCATACGTAACACACAGGAAAGCATGTACACAGCACACACAACCCAGAACACAGTACGTAACACAACACACAACACAGAGAAAGACACATTTCACCCTGAGCGTGACAAAGGAGGCCACGCACCAGACACACAACACAACCACCAACAGAAAGCTCATCGAAAGGCAAAATATACAACACCACAGGATCCACCCAATTCACACAACACAAAGATCAAACCTGCACATATCACACATAACATGCCCCAGATCAAAACGCAGAGCACAAGGCGATCAACAAGCAGTAAGTAACCCATACTACGCACATTTCGTACACAACACACAGAAAACAAACAAGACGCACAGATCACATACAACACAACACAAAACACTCAAGAACACATGGCACAGCACATGGCACAACAGAATACACACAGAAACACAAAACAAACACCACAAATCACTACCATAGACCAACAAATCTGGCAGACCCCAGACACACAACAAACCCGACAGACACACAAAACACACATTTCACACGCTACACATCAAAGCCCATAGCGCACATGTCACACACGACACACCACGTGCACAGTCACACACAGACACCCCACGCACGTATCCACCTTGGAAAGCAGTACGCAAAGCACACGTGCACAAAACCCATACAGTAACAAAACAAAAGTCACAGGACACACAGCAGACACAACAAAGCACATAATAGCCCACAAGACACAGAAACCACATTTGAGAGAGTATACACAGCACACACAACGAGGAACACTAAACAAGCACAACCAAACACAGACAACACATCTGACATCACACACATAACAAACAAACGCACACAAATCCACTCAAACACAATCACACGGAAATCACATTCACCCACGCAAAAGACACACAGCACACATTAAACAAAGGCAAAACACACACAAAAAAACAAAGATCACACGTAGGACACACTTGGTGCATTACACGCAACACACACAACCAAGCAGACACACCACACATATATCCTCACACAGGAGCACAACACAGAAGCACACAACAGACCCGAGACACAGCACATACTCAAAGGCACAAAACTGCTCACAATACACATGAAAGTCTTTGCACAGGTACATACTGCACACTCCATGAGACACCCAAAGCAAGCACAACCACACAGTCAACATGTCTCCCCTCATGCACATAGCTCAAGCCGCCAAACACACACACAACCTCTCTAACACAGCCACACACAAATCACAGTCACACACACAAAACACCCGCAACTCATACAGAACCACCCACAACCGCCAGGAACGCACACGACATGCACTCAACACACGACACATAACACACACAACCAAAAGCATACCATATAGAGCACACTCAGAACCACACACTGTCAACACAACCCAATACACACATCACACACACAATAAGCACACACGCACATCACACACACCACACAATTAACATCACACAAAATGCCCAAAATACCCAGACAACCCAACACCTTCCCCATACGTAACACACAGGAAAGCATGTACACAGCACACACAACCCAGAACACAGTACGTAACACAACACACAACAAAGAGAAAGACACATTTCACCCTGAGCGTGACAAAGGAGGCCACGCACCAGACACACAACACAACCACCAACAGAAAGCTCATCGAAAGGCAAAATATACAACACCACAGGATCCACTCAATTCACACAACACAAAGCTCAAAACTGCACATATCACACATGACATAACCCAGATCAAAACGCAGAGCACAAGGCGATCAACAAGCTGTAAATAACCCATACCACGCACATTTCGTACACAACACACAGAAAACAAATAAGACGCACAGATCACATACAACACAACACAAAACACTCAAGAACACATGGCACAATACATGGCAAAACAGAATACACACAGAAACACAAAACAAACACCACAAATCACTACCATAGACCAACAACTCTGGCAGCACCCCAGACACACAACAAACCCGACAGACACACAAAACACACATTTCACACGCTACACATCACAGCCCGTAGCGCACACGTCACACACGACACACCACGTGCACAGTCACACACAGACACCCCACGCACGTATCCACCCAGGAAAGCACTACGTAAAGCACACGTGCACAAAACCCATACAGTAACAAAACAAAAGTCACAGGACACACAGCAGACACAACAAAGCACCTAATAGCCCACAAGACACAGAAACCACATTAGAGAGAGTATACACAGCACACACAACGAGGAACACTAAACAAGCACAACCAAACACAGACAACACATCTGACATCACACACATAACAAACAAACGCACACAAATCCACTCAAACACAATCAGACGGAAATCACATTCACCCACGCAAAAGACACACAGCACACATTAAACAAAGGCAAAACACACACAAAAAAACAAAGATCACACTTAGCACACACTTGGTGCATTACACGCAACACACACAACCAAGCAGACACACCACACATATATCCTCACACAGGAGCACAACACAGAAGCACACAACAGAGCGGACACTCACAGCACATACTTCAAGGCACAAAACTGCTCACAATACACATGAAAGTCTTTGCACAGGTACATACTGCACCCTCCATGAGACACCCAAAGCAAGCACAACCACACAGTCAACATGTCTCCCCTCATGCGCATAGCTCAAGCCGCCAAACACACACACAACCTCTCTAACACAGCCACACACAAATCACAGTCACACACACAAAACACCCACAACTCATACAGAACCATACAACCCCCAAGAACGCACACGACATGCATTCAACAAACGACACATAACACACACAACCACAAACATACCATATAGAGCACACTCAGAACCACACACTGTCAGCACAACCCAATACACACAACACACACACAATAAGCACACAAGCACATCACACACACCACACAATTAACATCACACACAATGCCCAAAATACCCAGACCAACCAACACCTTCCCCATACGTAACACACAGGAAAGCATGTACACAGCACACACAACCCAGAACACAGTACGTAACACAACACACAACACAGAGAAAGACACATTTCACCCTGAGCGTGACAAAGGAGGCCACGCACCAGACACACAACACAACCACCAACAGAAAGCTCATCGAAAGGCAAAATATACAACACCACAGGATCCACCCAATTCACACAACACAAAGATCAAACCTGCACATATCACACATAACATGCCCCAGATCAAAACGCAGAGCACAAGGCGATCAACAAGCAGTAAGTAACCCATACCACGCACATTTCGTACACAACACACAGAAAACAAACAAGACGCACAGATCACATACAACACAACACAAAACACTCAAGAACACATGGCACAGCGCATGGCACAACAGAATACACACAGAAACACAAAACAAACACCACAAATCACTACCATAGACCAACAAATCTGGCAGACCCCAGACACACAACAAACCCGACAGACAAACAAAATACACATTTCACACGCTACACATCACAGCCCATAGCGCACATGTCACACACGACACACCACGTGCACAGTCACACACAGACACCCCACGCACGTATCCATCCAGGAAAGCACTACGTAAAGCACACGTGCACAAAACCCATACAGTAACAAAACAAAAGTCACAGGACACACAGCAGACACAACAAAGCACCTAATAGCCCACAAGACACAGAAACCACATTTGAGAGAGTATACACAGCACACACAACGAGGAACACTAAACAAGCACAACCACACACAGACAACACATCTCACATCACACACTTAACAAACAAACGCACACAAATCCACTCAAACACAATCACACGGAAATCACATTCACCCACGCAAAAGACACACAGCACACATAAAACCAAGGCAAAACACACACAAAAAAACAAAGATCACACTTAGCGCACACTTGGTGCATTACACGCAACACACACAACCAAGCAGACACACCACACATATATCCTCACACAGGAGCACAGCACAGAAGCACACAACAGACCCGAGACTCACAGCACATACTTCAAGGCACAAAACTGCTCACAATACACATGAAAGTCTTTGCACAGGTACATACTGCACACTCCATGAGACACCCAAAGCAAGCACAACCACACAGTCAACATGTCTCCCCTCATGCGCATAGCTCAAGCCGCCAAACACACACACAACTTCTCTAACACAGCCACACACAAATCACAGTCACACACACAAAACACCCACAGCACATACAGAACCACCCACAACCGCCAAGAACGCACACGACATGCACTCAACGCATGACACATAACACACACAACCACAAACATACCATATAGAGCACACTCAGAACCACACACTGTCGGCACAACCCAATACACACAACACACACACAATAAGCACACAAGCACATCACACACACCACACAATTAACATCACACACAATGCCCAAAATACCCAGACCAACCAACACCTTCCCCATACGTAACACACAGGAAAGCATGTACACAGCACACACAACCCAGAACACAGTACGTAACACAACACACAACACAGAGAAAGACACATTTCACCCTGAGCGTGACAAAGGAGGCCACGCACCAGACACACAACACAACCACCAACAGAAAGCTCATCGAAAGGCAAAATATACAACACCACAGGATCCACTCAATTCACACAACACAAAGCTCAAAACTGCACATATCACACATGACATGACCCAGATCAAAACGCAGAGCACAAGGCGATCAACAAGCAGTAAGTAACCCATACTACGCACATTTCGTACACAACACACAGAAAACAAATAAGACGCACAGATCACATACAACACAACACAAAACACTCAAGAACACATGGCACACCACATGGCAAAACAGAATACACACAGAAACACAAAACAAACACCACAAATCACTACCATAGACCAACAACTCTGGCAGCACCCCAGACACACAACAAACCCGACAGACACACAAAACACACATTTCACACGCTACACATCACAGCCCGTAGCGCACACGTCACACACGACACACCAAGTGCACAGTCACACACAGACACCCCACGCACGTATCCATCCAGGAAAGCACTACGTAAAGCACACGTGCACAAAACCCATACAGTAACAAAACAAAAGTCACAGGACACACAGCAGACACAACAAAGCACATAATAGCCCACAAGACACAGAAACCACATTAGAGAGAGTATACACAGCACACACAACGAGGAACACTAAACAAGCACAACCAAACACAGACAACACATCTGACATCACACACATAACAAACAAACGCACACAAATCCACTCAAACACAATCAGACGGAAATCACATTCACCCACGCAAAAGACACACAGCACACATTAAACAAAGGCAAAACACACACAAAAAAACAAAGATCACACTTAGCACACACTTGGTGCATTACACGCAACACACACAACCAAGCAGACACACCACACATATATCCTCACACAGGAGCACAACACAGAAGCACACAACAGACCGGACACTCACAGCACATACTTCAAGGCACAAAACTGCTCACAATACACATGAAAGTCTTTGCACAGGTACATACTGCACCCTCCATGAGACACCCAAAGCAAGCACAACCACACAGTCAACATGTCTCCCCTCATGCGCATAGCTCAAGCCGCCAAACACACACACAACCTCTCTAACACAGCCACACACAAATCACAGTCACACACACAAAACACCCACAACTCATACAGAACCATACAACCCCCAAGAACGCACACGACATGCATTCAACAAACGACACATAACACACACAACCACAAACATACCATATAGAGCACACTCAGAACCACACACTGTCAGCACAACCCAATACACACAACACACACACAATAAGCACACAAGCACATCACACACACCACACAATTAACATCACACACAATGCCCAAAATACCCAGACCAACCAACACCTTCCCCATACGTAACACACAGGAAAGCATGTACACAGCACACACAACCCAGAACACAGTACGTAACACAACACACAACACAGAGAAAGACACATTTCACCCTGAGCGTGACAAAGGAGGCCACGCACCAGACACACAACACAACCACCAACAGAAAGCTCATCGAAAGGCAAAATATACAACACCACAGGATCCACCCAATTCACACAACACAAAGATCAAACCTGCACATATCACACATAACATGCCCCAGATCAAAACGCAGAGCACAAGGCGATCAACAAGCAGTAAGTAACCCATACTACGCACATTTCGTACACAACACACAGAAAACAAACAAGACGCACAGATCACATACAACACAACACAAAACACTGAAGAACACATGGCACAGCACATGGCACAACAGAATACACACAGAAACACAAAACAAACACCACAAATCACTACCATAGACCAACAAATCTGGCAGACCCCAGACACACAACAAACCCGACAGAAACACAAAACACACATTTCACACGCTACACATCACAGCCCGTAGCGCACACGTCACACACGACACACCACGTGCACAGTCACACACAGACACCCCATGCACGTATCCACCCAGGAAAGCACTATGCAAAGCACACGTGCACAAAACCCATACAGTAACAAAACAAAAGTCACAGGACACACACAGACACAACAAAGCACATAATAGCTCACAAGACACAGAAACCACATTTGAGAGAGTATACAGAGCACACACAACGAGGCACACTAAACAAGCACAACCACACACAGACAACACATCTCACATCACACACTTAACAAACAAACGCACACAAATCCACTCAAACACAATCACACGGAAATCACATTCACCCACGCAAAAGACACACAGCACACATAAAACCAAGGCAAAACACACACAAAAAAACAAAGATCACACTTAGCGCACACTTGGTGCATTACACGCAACACACACAACCAAGCAGACACACCACACATATATCCTCACACAGGAGCACAGCACAGAAGCACACAACAGACCCGAGACTCACAGCACATACTTCAAGGCACAAAACTGCTCACAATACACATGAAAGTCTTTGCACAGGTACATACTGCACACTCCATGAGACACCCAAAGCAAGCACAACCACACAGTCAACATGTCTCCCCTCATGCGCATAGCTCAAGCCGCCAAACACACACACAACTTCTCTAACACAGCCACACACAAATCACAGTCACACACACAAAACACCCACAGCACATACAGAACCACCCACAACCGCCAAGAACGCACACGACATGCACTCAACGCATGACACATAACACACACAACCACAAACATACCATATAGAGCACACTCAGAACCACACACTGTCGGCACAACCCAATACACACAACACACACACAATAAGCACACAAGCACATCACACACACCACACAATTAACATCACACACAATGCCCAAAATACCCAGACCAACCAACACCTTCCCCATACGTAACACACAGGAAAGCATGTACACAGCACACACAACCCAGAACACAGTACGTAACACAACACACAACACAGAGAAAGACACATTTCACCCTGAGCGTGACAAAGGAGGCCACGCACCAGACACACAACACAACCACCAACAGAAAGCTCATCGAAAGGCAAAATATACAACACCACAGGATCCACCCAATTCACACAACACAAAGATCAAACCTGCACATATCACACATAACATGCCCCAGATCAAAACGCAGAGCACAAGGCGATCAACAAGCAGTAAGTAACCCATACTACGCACATTTCGTACACAACACACAGAAAACAAACAAGACGCACAGATCACATACAACACAACACAAAACACTCAAGAACACATGGCACAGCGCATGGCACAACAGAATACACACAGAAACACAAAACAAACACCACAAATCACTACCATAGACCAACAAATCTGGCAGACCCCAGACACACAACAAACCCGACAGACACACAAAACACACATTTCACACGCTACACATCACAGCCCATAGCGCACATGTCACACACGACACACCACGTGCACAGTCACACACAGACACCCCACGCACGTATCCACCTTGGAAAGCAGTACGCAAAGCACACGTGCACAAAACCCATACAGTAACAAAACAAAAGTCACAGGACACACAGCAGACACAACAAAGCACATAATAGCCCACAAGACACAGAAACCACATTTGAGAGAGTATACACAGCACACACAACGAGGAACACTAAACAAGCACAACCAAACACAGACAACACATCTGACATCACACACATAACAAACAAACGCACACAAATCCACTCAAACACAATCACACGGAAATCACATTCACCCACGCAAAAGACACACAGCACACATTAAACAAAGGCAAAACACACCCAAAAAAACAAAGATCACACGTAGGACACACTTGGTGCATTACACGCAACACACACAACCAAGCAGACACACCACACATATATCCTCACACAGGAGCACAACACAGAAGCACACAACAGACCCGAGACACAGCACATACTCAAAGGCACAAAACTGCTCACAATACACATGAAAGTCTTTGCACAGGTACATACTGCACACTCCATGAGACACCCAAAGCAAGCACAACCACACAGTCAACATGTCTCCCCTCATGCGCATAGCTCAAGCCGCCAAACACACACACAACCTCTCTAACACAGCCACACACAAATCACAGTCACACACACAAAACACCCGCAACTCATACAGAACCACCCACAACCGCCAGGAACGCACACGACATGCACTCAACACACGACACATAACACACACAACCAAAAGCATACCATATAGAGCACACTCAGAACCACACACTGTCAACACAACCCAATACACACATCACACACACAATAAGCACACACGCACATCACACACACCACACAATTAACATCACACACAATGCCCAAAATACCCAGACAACCCAACACCTTCCCCATACGTAACACACAGGAAAGCATGTACACAGCACACACAACCCAGAACACAGTACGTAACACAACACACAACAAAGAGAAAGACACATTTCACCCTGAGCGTGACAAAGGAGGCCACGCACCAGACACACAACACAACCACCAACAGAAAGCTCATCGAAAGGCAAAATATACAACACCACAGGATCCACTCAATTCACACAACACAAAGCTCAAAACTGCACATATCACACATGACATGACCCAGATCAAAACGCAGAGCACAAGGCGATCAACAAGCTGTAAATAACCCATACCACGCACATTTCGTACACAACACACAGAAAACAAACAAGACGCACAGATCACTTACAACACAACACAAAACACTCAAGAACACATGGCACACCGCATGGCACCACAGAATACACACAGAAACACAAACAAACACCACAAATCACTACCATAGACCAACTCTGGCAGCACCCCAGACACACAACAAACCCGACAGACACACAAAACACACATTTCACACGCTACACATCACAGCCCGTAGCGCACACGTCACACACGACACACCACGTGCACAGTCACACACAGACACCCCACGCACGTATCCACCCAGGAAAGCACTACGTAAAGCACACGTGCACAAAACCCATACAGTAACAAAACAAAAGTCACAGGACACACAGCAGACACAACAAAGCACCTAATAGCCCACAAGACACAGAAACCACATTTGAGAGAGTATACACAGCACACACAACGAGGAACACTAAACAAGCACAACCAAACACAGACAACACATCTGACATCACACACATAACAAACAAACGCACACAAATCCACTCAAACACAATCACACGGAAATCACATTCACCCACGCAAAAGACACACAGCACACATAAAACCAAGGCAAAACACACACAAAAAAACAAAGATCACACTTAGCGCACACTTGGTGCATTACACGCAACACACACAACCAAGCAGACACACCACACATATATCCTCACACAGGAGCACAGCACAGAAGCACACAACAGACCCGAGACTCACAGCACATACTTCAAGGCACAAAACTGCTCACAATACACATGAAAGTTTTTGCACAGGTACATACTGCACACTCCATGAGACACCCAAAGCAAGCACAACCACACAGTCAACATGTCTCCCCTCATGCGCATAGCTCAAGCCGCCAAACACACACACAACCTCTCTAACACAGCCACACACAAATCACAGTCACACACACAAAACACCCACAACTCATACAGAACCATACAACCCCCAAGAACGCACACGACATGCATTCAACAAACGACACATAACACACACAACCACAAACATACCATATAGAGCACACTCAGAACCACACACTGTCAGCACAACCCAATACACACAACACACACACAATAAGCACACAAGCACATCACACACACCACACAATTAACATCACACACAATGCCCACAATACCCAGACCAACCAACACCTTCCCCATACGTAACACACAGGAAAGCATGTACACAGCACACACAACCCAGAACACAGTACGTAACACAACACACAACACAGAGAAAGACACATTTCACCCTGAGCGTGACAAAGGAGGCCACGCACCAGACACACAACACAACCACCAACAGAAAGCGCATCGAAAGGCAAAATATACAACACCACAGGATCCACCCAATTCACACAACACAAAGATCAAACCTGCACATATCACACATAACATGCCCCAGATCAAAACGCAGAGCACAAGGCGATCAACAAGCAGTAAGTAACCCATACTACGCACATTTCGTACACAACACACAGAAAACAAACAAGACGCACAGATCACATACAACACAACACAAAACACTGAAGAACACATGGCACAGCACATGGCACAACAGAATACACACAGAAACACAAAACAAACACCACAAATCACTACCATAGACCAACAAATCTGGCAGACCCCAGACACACAACAAACCCGACAGACACACAAAACACACATTTCACACGCTACACATCACAGCCCATAGCGCACATGTCACACACGACACACCACGTGCACAGTCACACACAGACACCCCATGCACGTATCCACCCAGGAAAGCACTATGCAAAGCACACGTGCACAAAACCCATACAGTAACAAAACAAAAGTCACAGGACACACACAGACACAACAAAGCACCTAATAGCTCACAAGACACAGAAACCACATTTGAGAGAGTATACAGAGCACACACAACGAGGCACACTAAACAAGCACAACCACACACAGACAACACATCTCACATCACACACTTAACAAACAAACGCACACAAATCCACTCAAACACAATCACACGGAAATCACATTCACCCACGCAAAAGACACACAGCACACATAAAACCAAGGCAAAACACACACAAAAAAACAAAGATCACACTTAGCGCACACTTGGTGCATTACATGCAACACACACAACCAAGCAGACACACCACACATATATCCTCACACAGGAGCACAGCACAGAAGCACACAACAGACCCGAGACTCACAGCACATACTTCAAGGCACAAAACTGCTCACAATACACATGAAAGTCTTTGCACAGGTACATACTGCACACTCCATGAGACACCCAAAGCAAGCACAACCACACAGTCAACATGTCTCCCCTCATGCGCATAGCTCAAGCCGCCAAACACACACTCTTCTCTAACACAGCCACACACAAATCACAGTCACACACACAAAACACCCACAGCACATACAGAACCACCCACAACCGCCAAGAACGCACACGACATGCACTCAACGCATGACACATAACACACACAACCACAAACATACCATATAGAGCACACTCAGAACCACACACTGTCGGCACAACCCAATACACACAACACACACACAATAAGCACACAAGCACATCACACACACCACACAATTAACATCACACACAATGCCCAAAATACCCAGACCAACCAACACCTTCCCCATACGTAACACACAGGAAAGCATGTACACAGCACACACAACCCAGAACACAGTACGTAACACAACACACAACACAGAGAAAGACACATTTCACCCTGAGCGTGACAAAGGAGGCCACGCACCAGACACACAACACAACCACCAACAGAAAGCTCATCGAAAGGCAAAATATACAACACCACAGGATCCACCCAATTCACACAACACAAAGATCAAACCTGCACATATCACACATAACATGCCCCAGATCAAAACGCAGAGCACAAGGCGATCAACAAGCAGTAAGTAACCCATAATACGCACATTTCGTACACAACACACAGAAAACAAACAAGACGCACAGATCACATACAACACAACACAAAACACTCAAGAACACATGGCACAGCGCATGGCACAACAGAATACACACAGAAACACAAAACAAACACCACAAATCACTACCATAGACCAACAAATCTGGCAGACCCCAGACACACAACAAACCCGACAGACACACAAAACACACATTTCACACGCTACACATCACAGCCCATAGCGCACATGTCACACACGACACACCACGTGCACAGTCACACACAGACACCCCACGCACGTATCCATCCAGGAAAGCACTACGTAAAGCACAAGTGCACAAAACCCATACAGTAACAAAACAAAAGTCACAGGACACACAGCAGACACAACAAAGCACATAATAGCCCACAAGACACAGAAACCACATTTGAGAGAGTATACACAGCACACACAACGAGGAACACTAAACAAGCACAACCAAACACAGACAACACATCTGACATCACACACATAACAAACGCACACAAATCCACTCAAACACAATCACACGGAAATCACATTCACCCACGCAAAAGACACACAGCACACATTAAACAAAGGCAAAACACACCCAAAAAAACAAAGATCACACGTAGGACACACTTGGTGCATTACACGCAACACACACAACCAAGCAGACACACCACACATATATCCTCACACAGGAGCACAACACAGAAGCACACAACAGACCCGAGACACAGCACATACTCAAAGGCACAAAACTGCTCACAATACACATGAAAGTCTTTGCACAGGTACATACTGCACACTCCATGAGACACCCAAAGCAAGCACAACCACACAGTCAACATGTCTCCCCTCATGCGCATAGCTCAAGCCGCCAAACACACACACAACCTCTCTAACACAGCCACACACAAATCACAGTCACACACACAAAACACCCGCAACTCATACAGAACCACCCACAACCGCCAGGAACGCACACGACATGCACTCAACACACGACACATAACACACACAACCAAAAGCATACCATATAGAGCACACTCAGAACCACACACTGTCAACACAACCCAATACACACATCACACACACAATAAGCACACACGCACATCACACACACCACACAATTAACATCACACACAATGCCCAAAATACCCAGACAACCCAACACCTTCCCCATACGTAACACACAGGAAAGCATGTACACAGCACACACAACCCAGAACACAGTACGTAACACAACACACAACACAGAGAAAGACACATTTCACCCTGAGCGTGACAAAGGAGGCCACGCACCAGACACACAACACAACCACCAACAGAAAGCTCATCGAAAGGCAAAATATACAACACCACAGGATCCACTCAATTCACACAACACAAAGCTCAAAACTGCACATATCACACATGACATGACCCAGATCAAAACGCAGAGCACAAGGCGATCAACAAGCTGTAAATAACCCATACCACGCACATTTCGTACACAACACACAGAAAACAAACAAGACGCACAGATCACTTACAACACAACACAAAACACTCAAGAACACATGGCACACCGCATGGCACCACAGAATACACACAGAAACACAAACAAACAGCACAAATCACTACCATAGACCAACTCTGGCAGCACCCCAGACACACAACAAACCCGACAGACACACAAAACACACATTTCACACGCTACACATCACAGCCCGTAGCGCACACGTCACACACGACACACCACGTGCACAGTCACACACAGACACCCCACGCACGTATCCACCCAGGAAAGCACTACGTAAAGCACACGTGCACAAAACCCATACAGTAACAAAACAAAAGTCACAGGACACACAGCAGACACAACAAAGCACCTAATAGCCCACAAGACACAGAAACCACATTTGAGAGAGTATACACAGCACACACAACGAGGAACACTAAACAAGCACAACCAAACACAGACAACACATCTGACATCACACACATAACAAACAAACGCACACAAATCCACTCAAACACAATCAGACGGAAATCACATTCACCCACGCAAAAGACACACAGCACACATTAAACAAAGGCAAAACACACACAAAAAAACAAAGATCACACTTAGCACACACTTGGTGCATTACACGCAACACACACAACCAAGCAGACACACCACACATATATCCTCACACAGGAGCACAACACAGAAGCACACAACAGACCGGACACTCACAGCACATACTTCAAGGCCCAAAACTGCTCACAATACACATGAAAGTCTTTGCACAGGTACATACTGCACACTCCATGAGACACCCAAAGCAAGCACAACCACACAGTCAACATGTCTCCCCTCATGCGCATAGCTCAAGCCGCCAAACACACACACAACCTCTCTAACACAGCCACACACAAATCACAGTCACACACACAAAACACCCGCAACTCATACAGAACCACCCACAACCGCCAGGAACGCACTCGACCTGCACTCAACACACGACACATAACACACACAACCAAAAGCATACCATATAGAGCACACTCAGAACCACACACTGTCAACACAACCCAATACACACATCACACACACAATAAGCACACACGCACATCACACACACCACACAATTAACATCACACACAATGCCCAAAATACCCAGACAACCCAACACCTTCCCCATACGTAACACACAGGAAAGCATGTACACAGCACACACAACCCAGAACACAGTACGTAACACAACACACAACAAAGAGAAAGACACATTTCACCCTGAGCGTGACAAAGGAGGCCACGCACCAGACACACAACACAACCACCAACAGAAAGCTCATCGAAAGGCAAAATATACAACACCACAGGATCCACCCAATTCACACAACACAAAGATCAAACCTGCACATATCACACATAACATGCCCCAGATCAAAACGCAGAGCACAAGGCGATCAACAAGCAGTAAGTAACCCATACTACGCACATTTCGTACACAACACACAGAAAACAAACAAGACGCACAGATCACATACAACACAACACAAAACACTCAAGAACACATGGCACAGCGCATGGCACAACAGAATACACACAGAAACACAAAACAAACACCACAAATCACTACCATAGACCAACAAATCTGGCAGACCCCAGACACACAACAAACCCGACAGACACACAAAACACACATTTCACACGCTACACATCACAGCCCATAGCGCACATGTCACACACGACACACCACGTGCACAGTCACACACAGACACCCCACGCACGTATCCACCTTGGAAAGCAGTACGCAAAGCACACGTGCACAAAACCCATACAGTAACAAAACAAAAGTCACAGGACACACAGCAGACACAACAAAGCACATAATAGCCCACAAGACACAGAAACCACATTTGAGAGAGTATACACAGCACACACAACGAGGAACACTAAACAAGCACAACCAAACACAGACAACACATCTGACATCACACACATAACAAACAAACGCACACAAATCCACTCAAACACAATCACACGGAAATCACTTTCACCCACGCAAAAGACACACAGCACACATTAAACAAAGGCAAAACACACCCAAAAAAACAAAGATCACACGTAGGACACACTTGGTGCATTACACGCAACACACACAACCAAGCAGACACACCACACATATATCCTCACACAGGAGCACAACACAGAAGCACACAACAGACCCGAGACACAGCACATACTCAAAGGCACAAAACTGCTCACAATACACATGAAAGTCTTTGCACAGGTACATACTGCACACTCCATGAGACACCCAAAGCAAGCACAACCACACAGTCAACATGTCTCCCCTCATGCGCATAGCTCAAGCCGCCAAACACACACACAACCTCTCTAACACAGCCACACACAAATCACAGTCACACACACAAAACACCCGCAACTCATACAGAACCACCCACAACCGCCAGGAACGCACACGACATGCACTCAACACACGACACATAACACACACAACCAAAAGCATACCATATAGAGCACACTCAGAACCACACACTGTCAACACAACCCAATACACACATCACACACACAATAAGCACACACGCACATCACACACACCACACAATTAACATCACACACAATGCCCAAAATACCCAGACAACCCAACACCTTCCCCATACGTAACACACAGGAAAGCATGTACACAGCACACACAACCCAGAACACAGTACGTAACACAACACACAACACAGAGAAAGACACATTTCACCCTGAGCGTGACAAAGGAGGCCACGCACCAGACACACAACACAACCACCAACAGAAAGCTCATCGAAAGGCAAAATATACAACACCACAGGATCCACCCAATTCACACAACACAAAGATCAAACCTGCACATATCACACATGACATGACCCAGATCAAAACGCAGAGCACAAGGCGATCAACAAGCTGTAAATAACCCATACCACGCACATTTCGTACACAACACACAGAAAACAAACAAGACGCACAGATCACTTACAACACAACACAAAACACTCAAGAACACATGGCACACCGCATGGCACCACAGAATACACACAGAAACACAAACAAACACCACAAATCACTACCATAGACCAACTCTGGCAGCACCCCAGACACACAACAAACCCGACAGACACACAAAACACACATTTCACACGCTACACATCACAGCCCGTAGCGCACACGTCACACACGACACACCACGTGCACAGTCACACACAGACACCCCACGCACGTATCCACCCAGGAAAGCACTACGTAAAGCACACGTGCACAAAACCCATACAGTAACAAAACAAAAGTCACAGGACACACAGCAGACACAACAAAGCACATAATAGCCCACAAGACACAGAAACCACATTAGAGAGAGTATACACAGCACACACAACGAGGAACACTAAACAAGCACAACCAAACACAGACAACACATCTGACATCACACACATAACAAACAAACGCACACAAATCCACTCAAACACAATCAGACGGAAATCACATTCACCCACGCAAAAGACACACAGCACACATTAAACAAAGGCAAAACACACACAAAAAAACAAAGATCACACTTAGCACACACTTGGTGCATTACACGCAACACACACAACCAAGCAGACACACCACACATATATCCTCACACAGGAGCACAACACAGAAGCACACAACAGACCGGACACTCACAGCACATACTTCAAGGCACAAAACTGCTCACAATACACATGAAAGTCTTTGCACAGGTACATACTGCACCCTCCATGAGACACCCAAAGCAAGCACAACCACACAGTCAACATGTCTCCCCTCATGCGCATAGCTCAAGCCGCCAAACACACACACAACCTCTCTAACACAGCCACACACAAATCACAGTCACACACACAAAACACCCACAACTCATACAGAACCATACAACCCCCAAGAACGCACACGACATGCATTCAACAAACGACACATAACACACACAACCACAAACATACCATATAGAGCACACTCAGAACCACACACTGTCAGCACAACCCAATACACACAACACACACACAATAAGCACACAAGCACATCACACACACCACACAATTAACATCACACACAATGCCCAAAATACCCAGACCAACCAACACCTTCCCCATACGTAACACACAAGAAAGCATGTACACAGCACACACAACCCAGAACACAGTACGTAACACAACACACAACACAGAGAAAGACACATTTCACCCTGAGCGTGACAAAGGAGGCCACGCACCAGACACACAACACAACCACCAACAGAAAGCTCATCGAAAGGCAAAATATACAACACCACAGGATCCACCCAATTCACACAACACAAAGATCAAACCTGCACATATCACACATAACATGCCCCAGATCAAAACGCAGAGCACAAGGCGATCAACAAGCAGTAAGTAACCCATAATACGCACATTTCGTACACAACACACAGAAAACAAACAAGACGCACAGATCACATACAACACAACACAAAACACTCAAGAACACATGGCACAGCGCATGGCACAACAGAATACACACAGAAACACAAAACAAACACCACAAATCACTACCATAGACCAACAAATCTGGCAGACCCCAGACACACAACAAACCCGACAGACACACAAAACACACATTTCACACGCTACACATCACAGCCCATAGCGCACATGTCACACACGACACACCACGTGCACAGTCACACACAGACACCCCATGCACGTATCCAACCAGGAAAGCACTATGCAAAGCACACGTGCACAAAACCCATACAGTAACAAAACAAAAGTCACAGGACACACACAGACACAACAAAGCACCTAATAGCTCACAAGACACAGAAACCACATTTGAGAGAGTATACAGAGCACACACAACGAGGCACACTAAACAAGCACAACCACACACAGACAACACATCTCA
Source organism: Manis pentadactyla (assembly GCF_030020395.1). NCBI lineage: Eukaryota > Metazoa > Chordata > Mammalia > Pholidota > Manidae > Manis > Manis pentadactyla. Next base: position 41,964,325 of record NC_080019.1, on the reverse strand, counting down.
CATCACACACTTAACAAACAAACGCACACAAATCCACTCAAACACAATCACACGGAAATCACATTCACCCACGCAAAAGACACACAGCACACATAAAACCAAGGCAAAACACACACAAAAAAACAAAGATCACACTTAGCGCACACTTGGTGCATTACACGCAACACACACAACCAAGCAGACACACCACACATATATCCTCACACAGGAGCACAGCACAGAAGCACACAACAGACCCGAGACTCACAGCACATACTTCAAGGCACAAAACTGCTCACAATACACATGAAAGTCTTTGCACAGGTACATACTGCACACTCCATGAGACACCCAAAGCAAGCACAACCACACAGTCAACATGTCTCCCCTCATGCGCATAGCTCAAGCCGCCAAACACACACACAACTTCTCTAACACAGCCACACACAAATCACAGTCACACACACAAAACACCCACAGCACATACAGAACCACCCACAACCGCCAAGAACGCACACGACATGCACTCAACGCATGACACATAACACACACAACCACAAACATACCATATAGAGCACACTCAGAACCACACACTGTCGGCACAACCCAATACACACAACACACACACAATAAGCACACAAGCACATCACACACACCACACAATTAACATCACACACAATGCCCAAAATACCCAGACCAACCAACACCTTCCCCATACGTAACACACAGGAAAGCATGTACACAGCACACACAACCCAGAACACAGTACGTAACACAACACACAACACAGAGAAAGACACATTTCACCCTGAGCGTGACAAAGGAGGCCACGCACCAGACACACAACACAACCACCAACAGAAAGCTCATCGAAAGGCAAAATATACAACACCACAGGATCCACCCAATTCACACAACACAAAGATCAAACCTGCACATATCACACATAACATGCCCCAGATCAAAACGCAGAGCACAAGGCGATCAACAAGCAGTAAGTAACCCATACTACGCACATTTCGTACACAACACACAGAAAACAAACAAGACGCACAGATCACATACAACACAACACAAAACACTCAAGAACACATGGCACAGCGCATGGCACAACAGAATACACACAGAAACACAAAACAAACACCACAAATCACTACCATAGACCAACAAATCTGGCAGACCCCAGACACACAACAAACCCGACAGACACACAAAACACACATTTCACACGCTACACATCACAGCCCATAGCGCACATGTCACACACGACACACCACGTGCACAGTCACACACAGACACCCCACGCACGTATCCACCTTGGAAAGCAGTACGCAAAGCACACGTGCACAAAACCCATACAGTAACAAAACAAAAGTCACAGGACACACAGCAGACACAACAAAGCACATAATAGCCCACAAGACACAGAAACCACATTTGAGAGAGTATACACAGCACACACAACGAGGAACACTAAACAAGCACAACCAAACACAGACAACACATCTGACATCACACACATAACAAACAAACGCACACAAATCCACTCAAACACAATCACACGGAAATCACATTCACCCACGCAAAAGACACACAGCACACATTAAACAAAGGCAAAACACACCCAAAAAAACAAAGATCACACGTAGGACACACTTGGTGCATTACACGCAACACACACAACCAAGCAGACACACCACACATATATCCTCACACAGGAGCACAACACAGAAGCACACAACAGACCCGAGACACAGCACATACTCAAAGGCACAAAACTGCTCACAATACACATGAAAGTCTTTGCAGAGGTACATACTGCACACTCCATGAGACACCCAAAGCAAGCACAACCACACAGTCAACATGTCTCCCCTCATGCGCATAGCTCAAGCCGCCAAACACACACACAACCTCTCTAACACAGCCACACACAAATCACAGTCACACACACAAAACACCCGCAACTCATACAGAACCACCCACAACCGCCAGGAACGCACACGACATGCACTCAACACACGACACATAACACACACAACCAAAAGCATACCATATAGAGCACACTCAGAACCACACACTGTCAACACAACCCAATACACACATCACACACACAATAAGCACACACGCACATCACACACACCACACAATTAACATCACACACAATGCCCAAAATACCCAGACAACCCAACACCTTCCCCATACGTAACACACAGGAAAGCATGTACACAGCACACACAACCCAGAACACAGTACGTAACACAACACACAACAAAGAGAAAGACACATTTCACCCTGAGCGTGACAAAGGAGGCCACGCACCAGACACACAACACAACCACCAACAGAAAGCTCATCGAAAGGCAAAATATACAACACCACAGGATCCACTCAATTCACACAACACAAAGCTCAAAACTGCACATATCACACATGACATGACCCAGATCAAAACGCAGAGCACAAGGCGATCAACAAGCTGTAAATAACCCATACCACGCACATTTCGTACACAACACACAGAAAACAAACAAGACGCACAGATCACTTACAACACAACACAAAACACTCAAGAACACATGGCACACCGCATGGCACCACAGAATACACACAGAAACACAAACAAACAGCACAAATCACTACCATAGACCAACTCTGGCAGCACCCCAGACACACAACAAACCCGACAGACACACAAAACACACATTTCACACGCTACACATCACAGCCCGTAGCGCACACGTCACACACGACACACCACGTGCACAGTCACACACAGACACCCCACGCACGTATCCACCCAGGAAAGCACTACGTAAAGCACACGTGCACAAAACCCATACAGTAACAAAACAAAAGTCACAGGACACACAGCAGACACAACAAAGCACCTAATAGCCCACAAGACACAGAAACCACATTTGAGAGAGTATACACAGCACACACAACGAGGAACACTAAACAAGCACAACCAAACACAGACAACACATCTGACATCACACACATAACAAACAAACGCACACAAATCCACTCAAACACAATCACACGGAAATCACATTCACCCACGCAAAAGACACACAGCACACATAAAACCAAGGCAAAACACACACAAAAAAACAAAGATCACACTTAGCACACACTTGGTGCATTACACGCAACACACACAACCAAGCAGACACACCACACATATATCCTCACACAGGAGCACAACACAGAAGCACACAACAGACCGGACACTCACAGCACATACTTCAAGGCACAAAACTGCTCACAATACACATGAAAGTCTTTGCACAGGTACATACTGCACCCTCCATGAGACACCCAAAGCAAGCACAACCACACAGTCAACATGTCTCCCCTCATGCGCATAGCTCAAGCCGCCAAACACACACACAACCTCTCTAACACAGCCACACACAAATCACAGTCACACACACAAAACACCCACAACTCATACAGAACCATACAACCCCCAAGAACGCACACGACATGCATTCAACAAACGACACATAACACACACAACCACAAACATACCATATAGAGCACACTCAGAACCACACACTGTCAGCACAACCCAATACACACAACACACACACAATAAGCACACAAGCACATCACACACACCACACAATTAACATCACACACAATGCCCACAATACCCAGACCAACCAACACCTTCCCCATACGTAACACACAGGAAAGCATGTACACAGCACACACAACCCAGAACACAGTACGTAACACAACACACAACACAGAGAAAGACACATTTCACCCTGAGCGTGACAAAGGAGGCCACGCACCAGACACACAACACAACCACCAACAGAAAGCGCATCGAAAGGCAAAATATACAACACCACAGGATCCACCCAATTCACACAACACAAAGATCAAACCTGCACATATCACACATAACATGCCCCAGATCAAAACGCAGAGCACAAGGCGATCAACAAGCAGTAAGTAACCCATACTACGCACATTTCGTACACAACACACAGAAAACAAACAAGACGCACAGATCACATACAACACAACACAAAACACTGAAGAACACATGGCACAGCACATGGCACAACAGAATACACACAGAAACACAAAACAAACACCACAAATCACTACCATAGACCAACAAATCTGGCAGACCCCAGACACACAACAAACCCGACAGACACACAAAACACACATTTCACACGCTACACATCACAGCCCATAGCGCACATGTCACACACGACACACCACGTGCACAGTCACACACAGACACCCCATGCACGTATCCACCCAGGAAAGCACTATGCAAAGCACACGTGCACAAAACCCATACAGTAACAAAACAAAAGTCACAGGACACACACAGACACAACAAAGCACCTAATAGCTCACAAGACACAGAAACCACATTTGAGAGAGTATACAGAGCACACACAACGAGGCACACTAAACAAGCACAACCACACACAGACAACACATCTCACATCACACACTTAACAAACAAACGCACACAAATCCACTCAAACACAATCACACGGAAATCACATTCACCCACGCAAAAGACACACAGCACACATAAAACCAAGGCAAAACACACACAAAAAAACAAAGATCACACTTAGCGCACACTTGGTGCATTACACGCAACACACACAACCAAGCAGACACACCACACATATATCCTCACACAGGAGCACAGCACAGAAGCACACAACAGACCCGAGACTCACAGCACATACTTCAAGGCACAAAACTGCTCACAATACACATGAAAGTCTTTGCACAGGTACATACTGCACACTCCATGAGACACCCAAAGCAAGCACAACCACACAGTCAACATGTCTCCCCTCATGCGCATAGCTCAAGCCGCCAAACACACACACAACTTCTCTAACACAGCCACACACAAATCACAGTCACACACACAAAACACCCACAGCACATACAGAACCACCCACAACCGCCAAGAACGCACACGACATGCACTCAACGCATGACACATAACACACACAACCACAAACATACCATATAGAGCACACTCAGAACCACACACTGTCGGCACAACCCAATACACACAACACACACACAATAAGCACACAAGCACATCACACACACCACACAATTAACATCACACACAATGCCCAAAATACCCAGACCAACCAACACCTTCCCCATACGTAACACACAGGAAAGCATGTACACAGCACACACAACCCAGAACACAGTACGTAACACAACACACAACACAGAGAAAGACACATTTCACCCTGAGCGTGACAAAGGAGGCCACGCACCAGACACACAACACAACCACCAACAGAAAGCTCATCGAAAGGCAAAATATACAACACCACAGGATCCACCCAATTCACACAACACAAAGATCAAACCTGCACATATCACACATAACATGCCCCAGATCAAAACGCAGAGCACAAGGCGATCAACAAGCAGTAAGTAACCCATACTACGCACATTTCGTACACAACACACAGAAAACAAACAAGACGCACAGATCACATACAACACAACACAAAACACTCAAGAACACATGGCACAGCGCATGGCACAACAGAATACACACAGAAACACAAAACAAACACCACAAATCACTACCATAGACCAACAAATCTGGCAGACCCCAGACACACAACAAACCCGACAGACACACAAAACACACATTTCACACGCTACACATCACAGCCCATAGCGCACATGTCACACACGACACACCACGTGCACAGTCACACACAGACACCCCACGCACGTATCCACCTTGGAAAGCAGTACGCAAAGCACACGTGCACAAAACCCATACAGTAACAAAACAAAAGTCACAGGACACACAGCAGACACAACAAAGCACATAATAGCCCACAAGACACAGAAACCACATTTGAGAGAGTATACACAGCACACACAACGAGGAACACTAAACAAGCACAACCAAACACAGACAACACATCTGACATCACACACATAACAAACAAACGCACACAAATCCACTCAAACACAATCACACGGAAATCACATTCACCCACGCAAAAGACACACAGCACACATTAAACAAAGGCAAAACACACCCAAAAAAACAAAGATCACACGTAGGACACACTTGGTGCATTACACGCAACACACACAACCAAGCAGACACACCACACATATATCCTCACACAGGAGCACAACACAGAAGCACACAACAGACCCGAGACACAGCACATACTCAAAGGCACAAAACTGCTCACAATACACATGAAAGTCTTTGCACAGGTACATACTGCACACTCCATGAGACACCCAAAGCAAGCACAACCACACAGTCAACATGTCTCCCCTCATGCGCATAGCTCAAGCCGCCAAACACACACACAACCTCTCTAACACAGCCACACACAAATCACAGTCACACACACAAAACACCCGCAACTCATACAGAACCACCCACAACCGCCAGGAACGCACACGACATGCACTCAACACACGACACATAACACACACAACCAAAAGCATACCATATAGAGCACACTCAGAACCACACACTGTCAACACAACCCAATACACACATCACACACACAATAAGCACACACGCACATCACACACACCACACAATTAACATCACACACAATGCCCAAAATACCCAGACAACCCAACACCTTCCCCATACGTAACACACAGGAAAGCATGTACACAGCACACACAACCCAGAACACAGTACGTAACACAACACACAACAAAGAGAAAGACACATTTCACCCTGAGCGTGACAAAGGAGGCCACGCACCAGACACACAACACAACCACCAACAGAAAGCTCATCGAAAGGCAAAATATACAACACCACAGGATCCACTCAATTCACACAACACAAAGCTCAAAACTGCACATATCACACATGACATGACCCAGATCAAAACGCAGAGCACAAGGCGATCAACAAGCTGTAAATAACCCATACCACGCACATTTCGTACACAACACACAGAAAACAAACAAGACGCACAGATCACTTACAACACAACACAAAACACTCAAGAACACATGGCACACCGCATGGCACCACAGAATACACACAGAAACACAAACAAACAGCACAAATCACTACCATAGACCAACTCTGGCAGCACCCCAGACACACAACAAACCCGACAGACACACAAAACACACATTTCACACGCTACACATCACAGCCCGTAGCGCACACGTCACACACGACACACCACGTGCACAGTCACACACAGACACCCCACGCACGTATCCACCCAGGAAAGCACTACGTAAAGCACACGTGCACAAAACCCATACAGTAACAAAACAAAAGTCACAGGACACACAGCAGACACAACAAAGCACCTAATAGCCCACAAGACACAGAAACCACATTTGAGAGAGTATACACAGCACACACAACGAGGAACACTAAACAAGCACAACCAAACACAGACAACACATCTGACATCACACACATAACAAACAAACGCACACAAATCCACTCAAACACAATCACACGGAAATCACATTCACCCACGCAAAAGACACACAGCACACATAAAACCAAGGCAAAACACACACAAAAAAACAAAGATCACACTTAGCACACACTTGGTGCATTACACGCAACACACACAACCAAGCAGACACACCACACATATATCCTCACACAGGAGCACAACACAGAAGCACACAACAGACCGGACACTCACAGCACATACTTCAAGGCACAAAACTGCTCACAATACACATGAAAGTCTTTGCACAGGTACATACTGCACCCTCCATGAGACACCCAAAGCAAGCACAACCACACAGTCAACATGTCTCCCCTCATGCGCATAGCTCAAGCCGCCAAACACACACACAACCTCTCTAACACAGCCACACACAAATCACAGTCACACACACAAAACACCCACAACTCATACAGAACCATACAACCCCCAAGAACGCACACGACATGCATTCAACAAACGACACATAACACACACAACCACAAACATACCATATAGAGCACACTCAGAACCACACACTGTCAGCACAACCCAATACACACAACACACACACAATAAGCACACAAGCACATCACACACACCACACAATTAACATCACACACAATGCCCACAATACCCAGACCAACCAACACCTTCCCCATACGTAACACACAGGAAAGCATGTACACAGCACACACAACCCAGAACACAGTACGTAACACAACACACAACACAGAGAAAGACACATTTCACCCTGAGCGTGACAAAGGAGGCCACGCACCAGACACACAACACAACCACCAACAGAAAGCGCATCGAAAGGCAAAATATACAACACCACAGGATCCACCCAATTCACACAACACAAAGATCAAACCTGCACATATCACACATAACATGCCCCAGATCAAAACGCAGAGCACAAGGCGATCAACAAGCAGTAAGTAACCCATACTACGCACATTTCGTACACAACACACAGAAAACAAACAAGACGCACAGATCACATACAACACAACACAAAACACTGAAGAACACATGGCACAGCACATGGCACAACAGAATACACACAGAAACACAAAACAAACACCACAAATCACTACCATAGACCAACAAATCTGGCAGACCCCAGACACACAACAAACCCGACAGACACACAAAACACACATTTCACACGCTACACATCACAGCCCATAGCGCACATGTCACACACGACACACCACGTGCACAGTCACACACAGACACCCCATGCACGTATCCACCCAGGAAAGCACTATGCAAAGCACACGTGCACAAAACCCATACAGTAACAAAACAAAAGTCACAGGACACACACAGACACAACAAAGCACCTAATAGCTCACAAGACACAGAAACCACATTTGAGAGAGTATACAGAGCACACACAACGAGGCACACTAAACAAGCACAACCACACACAGACAACACATCTCACATCACACACTTAACAAACAAACGCACACAAATCCACTCAAACACAATCACACGGAAATCACATTCACCCACGCAAAAGACACACAGCACACATAAAACCAAGGCAAAACACACACAAAAAAACCAAGATCACACTTAGCGCACACTTGGTGCATTACACGCAACACACACAACCAAGCAGACACACCACACATATATCCTCACACAGGAGCACAGCACAGAAGCACACAACAGACCCGAGACTCACAGCACATACTTCAAGGCACAAAACTGCTCACAATACACATGAAAGTCTTTGCACAGGTACATACTGCACACTCCATGAGACACCCAAAGCAAGCACAACCACACAGTCAACATGTCTCCCCTCATGCGCATAGCTCAAGCCGCCAAACACACACTCTTCTCTAACACAGCCACACACAAATCACAGTCACACACACAAAACACCCACAGCACATACAGAACCACCCACAACCGCCAAGAACGCACACGACATGCACTCAACGCATGACACATAACACACACAACCACAAACATACCATATAGAGCACACTCAGAACCACACACTGTCGGCACAACCCAATACACACAACACACACACAATAAGCACACAAGCACATCACACACACCACACAATTAACATCACACACAATGCCCAAAATACCCAGACCAACCAACACCTTCCCCATACGTAACACACAGGAAAGCATGTACACAGCACACACAACCCAGAACACAGTACGTAACACAACACACAACACAGAGAAAGACACATTTCACCCTGAGCGTGACAAAGGAGGCCACGCACCAGACACACAACACAACCACCAACAGAAAGCTCATCGAAAGGCAAAATATACAACACCACAGGATCCACCCAATTCACACAACACAAAGATCAAACCTGCACATATCACACATAACATGCCCCAGATCAAAACGCAGAGCACAAGGCGATCAACAAGCAGTAAGTAACCCATACTACGCACATTTCGTACACAACACACAGAAAACAAACAAGACGCACAGATCACATACAACACAACACAAAACACTCAAGAACACATGGCACAGCGCATGGCACAACAGAATACACACAGAAACACAAAACAAACACCACAAATCACTACCATAGACCAACAAATCTGGCAGACCCCAGACACACAACAAACCCGACAGACACACAAAACACACATTTCACACGCTACACATCACAGCCCATAGCGCACATGTCACACACGACACACCACGTGCACAGTCACACACAGACACCCCACGCACGTATCCATCCAGGAAAGCACTACGTAAAGCACAAGTGCACAAAACCCATACAGTAACAAAACAAAAGTCACAGGACACACAGCAGACACAACAAAGCACATAATAGCCCACAAGACACAGAAACCACATTTGAGAGAGTATACACAGCACACACAACGAGGAACACTAAACAAGCACAACCAAACACAGACAACACATCTGACATCACACACATAACAAACGCACACAAATCCACTCAAACACAATCACACGGAAATCACATTCACCCACGCAAAAGACACACAGCACACATTAAACAAAGGCAAAACACACCCAAAAAAACAAAGATCACACGTAGGACACACTTGGTGCATTACACGCAACACACACAACCAAGCAGACACACCACACATATATCCTCACACAGGAGCACAACACAGAAGCACACAACAGACCCGAGACACAGCACATACTCAAAGGCACAAAACTGCTCACAATACACATGAAAGTCTTTGCACAGGTACATACTGCACACTCCATGAGACACCCAAAGCAAGCACAACCACACAGTCAACATGTCTCCCCTCATGCGCATAGCTCAAGCCGCCAAACACACACACAACCTCTCTAACACAGCCACACACAAATCACAGTCACACACACAAAACACCCGCAACTCATACAGAACCACCCACAACCGCCAGGAACGCACACGACATGCACTCAACACACGACACATAACACACACAACCAAAAGCATACCATATAGAGCACACTCAGAACCACACACTGTCAACACAACCCAATACACACATCACACACACAATAAGCACACACGCACATCACACACACCACACAATTAACATCACACACAATGCCCAAAATACCCAGACAACCCAACACCTTCCCCATACGTAACACACAGGAAAGCATGTACACAGCACACACAACCCAGAACACAGTACGTAACACAACACACAACACAGAGAAAGACACATTTCACCCTGAGCGTGACAAAGGAGGCCACGCACCAGACACACAACACAACCACCAACAGAAAGCTCATCGAAAGGCAAAATATACAACACCACAGGATCCACTCAATTCACACAACACAAAGCTCAAAACTGCACATATCACACATGACATGACCCAGATCAAAACGCAGAGCACAAGGCGATCAACAAGCTGTAAATAACCCATACCACGCACATTTCGTACACAACACACAGAAAACAAACAAGACGCACAGATCACTTACAACACAACACAAAACACTCAAGAACACATGGCACACCGCATGGCACCACAGAATACACACAGAAACACAAACAAACAGCACAAATCACTACCATAGACCAACTCTGGCAGCACCCCAGACACACAACAAACCCGACAGACACACAAAACACACATTTCACACGCTACACATCACAGCCCGTAGCGCACACGTCACACACGACACACCACGTGCACAGTCACACACAGACACCCCACGCACGTATCCACCCAGGAAAGCACTACGTAAAGCACACGTGCACAAAACCCATACAGTAACAAAACAAAAGTCACAGGACACACACAGACACAACAAAGCACCTAATAGCTCACAAGACACAGAAACCACATTTGAGAGAGTATACAGAGCACACACAACGAGGCACACTAAACAAGCACAACCACACACAGACAACACATCTCACATCACACACTTAACAAACAAACGCACACAAATCCACTCAAACACAATCACACGGAAATCACATTCACCCACGCAAAAGACACACAGCACACATAAAACCAAGGCAAAACACACACAAAAAAACAAAGATCACACTTAGCGCACACTTGGTGCATTACACGCAACACACACAACCAAGCAGACACACCACACATATATCCTCACACAGGAGCACAGCACAGAAGCACACAACAGACCCGAGACTCACAGCACATACTTCAAGGCACAAAACTGCTCACAATACACATGAAAGTCTTTGCACAGGTACATACTGCACACTCCATGAGACACCCAAAGCAAGCACAACCACACAGTCAACATGTCTCCCCTCATGCGCATAGCTCAAGCCGCCAAACACACACTCTTCTCTAACACAGCCACACACAAATCACAGTCACACACACAAAACACCCACAGCACATACAGAACCACCCACAACCGCCAAGAACGCACACGACATGCACTCAACGCATGACACATAACACACACAACCACAAACATACCATATAGAGCACACTCAGAACCACACACTGTCGGCACAACCCAATACACACAACACACACACAATAAGCACACAAGCACATCACACACACCACACAATTAACATCACACACAATGCCCAAAATACCCAGACCAACCAACACCTTCCCCATACGTAACACACAGGAAAGCATGTACACAGCACACACAACCCAGAACACAGTACGTAACACAACACACAACACAGAGAAAGACACATTTCACCCTGAGCGTGACAAAGGAGGCCACGCACCAGACACACAACACAACCACCAACAGAAAGCTCATCGAAAGGCAAAATATACAACACCACAGGATCCACCCAATTCACACAACACAAAGATCAAACCTGCACATATCACACATAACATGCCCCAGATCAAAACGCAGAGCACAAGGCGATCAACAAGCAGTAAGTAACCCATACTACGCACATTTCGTACACAACACACAGAAAACAAACAAGACGCAGAGATCACATACAACACAACACAAAACACTCAAGAACACATGGCACAGCGCATGGCACAACAGAATACACACAGAAACACAAAACAAACACCACAAATCACTACCATAGACCAACAAATCTGGCAGACCCCAGACACACAACAAACCCGACAGACACACAAAACACACATTTCACACGCTACACATCACAGCCCATAGCGCACATGTCACACACGACACACCACGTGCACAGTCACACACAGACACCCCACGCACGTATCCATCCAGGAAAGCACTACGTAAAGCACAAGTGCACAAAACCCATACAGTAACAAAACAAAAGTCACAGGACACATAGCAGACACAACAAAGCACATAATAGCCCACAAGACACAGAAACCACATTTGAGAGAGTATACACAGCACACACAACGAGGAACACTAAACAAGCACAACCAAACACAGACAACACATCTGACATCACACACATAACAAACGCACACAAATCCACTCAAACACAATCACACGGAAATCACATTCACCCACGCAAAAGACACACAGCACACATTAAACAAAGGCAAAACACACCCAAAAAAACAAAGATCACACGTAGGACACACTTGGTGCATTACACGCAACACACACAACCAAGCAGACACACCACACATATATCCTCACACAGGAGCACAACACAGAAGCACACAACAGACCCGAGACACAGCACATACTCAAAGGCACAAAACTGCTCACAATACACATGAAAGTCTTTGCACAGGTACATACTGCACACTCCATGAGACACCCAAAGCAAGCACAACCACACAGTCAACATGTCTCCCCTCATGCGCATAGCTCAAGCCGCCAAACACACACACAACCTCTCTAACACAGCCACACACAAATCACAGTCACACACACAAAACACCCGCAACTCATACAGAACCACCCACAACCGCCAGGAACGCACACGACATGCACTCAACACACGACACATAACACACACAACCAAAAGCATACCATATAGAGCACACTCAGAACCACACACTGTCAACACAACCCAATACACACATCACACACACAATAAGCACACACGCACATCACACACACCACACAATTAACATCACACACAATGCCCAAAATACCCAGACAACCCAACACCTTCCCCATACGTAACACACAGGAAAGCATGTACACAGCACACACAACCCAGAACACAGTACGTAACACAACACACAACACAGAGAAAGACACATTTCACCCTGAGCGTGACAAAGGAGGCCACGCACCAGACACACAACACAACCACCAACAGAAAGCTCATCGAAAGGCAAAATATACAACACCACAGGATCCACTCAATTCACACAACACAAAGCTCAAAACTGCACATATCACACATGACATGACCCAGATCAAAACGCAGAGCACAAGGCGATCAACAAGCTGTAAATAACCCATACCACGCACATTTCGTACACAACACACAGAAAACAAACAAGACGCACAGATCACTTACAACACAACACAAAACACTCAAGAACACATGGCACACCGCATGGCACCACAGAATACACACAGAAACACAAACAAACAGCACAAATCACTACCATAGACCAACTCTGGCAGCACCCCAGACACACAACAAACCCGACAGACACACAAAACACACATTTCACACGCTACACATCACAGCCCGTAGCGCACACGTCACACACGACACACCACGTGCACAGTCACACACAGACACCCCACGCACGTATCCACCCAGGAAAGCACTACGTAAAGCACACGTGCACAAAACCCATACAGTAACAAAACAAAAGTCACAGGACACACAGCAGACACAACAAAGCACCTAATAGCCCACAAGACACAGAAACCACATTTGAGAGAGTATACACAGCACACACAACGAGGAACACTAAACAAGCACAACCAAACACAGACAACACATCTGACATCACACACATAACAAACAAACGCACACAAATCCACTCAAACACAATCAGACGGAAATCACATTCACCCACGCAAAAGACACACAGCACACATTAAACAAAGGCAAAACACACACAAAAAAACAAAGATCACACTTAGCACACACTTGGTGCATTACACGCAACACACACAACCAAGCAGACACACCACACATATATCCTCACACAGGAGCACAACACAGAAGCACACAACAGACCGGACACTCACAGCACATACTTCAAGGCCCAAAACTGCTCACAATACACATGAAAGTCTTTGCACAGGTACATACTGCACCCTCCATGAGACACCCAAAGCAAGCACAACCACACAGTCAACATGTCTCCCCTCATGCGCATAGCTCAAGCCGCCAAACACACACACAACCTCTCTAACACAGCCACACACAAATCACAGTCACACACACAAAACACCCGCAACTCATACAGAACCACCCACAACCGCCAGGAACGCACTCGACATGCACTCAACACACGACACATAACACACACAACCAAAAGCATACCATATAGAGCACACTCAGAACCACACACTGTCAACACAACCCAATACACACATCACACACACAATAAGCACACACGCACATCACACACACCACACAATTAACATCACACACAATGCCCAAAATACCCAGACAACCCAACACCTTCCCCATACGTAACACACAGGAAAGCATGTACACAGCACACACAACCCAGAACACAGTACGTAACACAACACACAACACAGAGAAAGACACATTTCACCCTGAGCGTGACAAAGGAGGCCACGCACCAGACACACAACACAACCACCAACAGAAAGCTCATCGAAAGGCAAAATATACAACACCACAGGATCCACCCAATTCACACAACACAAAGATCAAACCTGCACATATCACACATAACATGCCCCAGATCAAAACGCAGAGCACAAGGCGATCAACAAGCAGTAAGTAACCCATACTACGCACATTTCGTACACAACACACAGAAAACAAACAAGACGCACAGATCACATACAACACAACACAAAACACTCAAGAACACATGGCACAGCGCATGGCACAACAGAATACACACAGAAACACAAAACAAACACCACAAATCACTACCATAGACCAACAAATCTGGCAGACCCCAGACACACAACAAACCCGACAGACACACAAAACACACATTTCACACGCTACACATCAAAGCCCATAGCGCACATGTCACACACGACACACCACGTGCACAGTCACACACAGACACCCCACGCACGTATCCACCTTGGAAAGCAGTACGCAAAGCACACGTGCACAAAACCCATACAGTAACAAAACAAAAGTCACAGGACACACAGCAGACACAACAAAGCACATAATAGCCCACAAGACACAGAAACCACATTTGAGAGAGTATACACAGCACACACAACGAGGAACACTAAACAAGCACAACCAAACACAGACAACACATCTGACATCACACACATAACAAACAAACGCACACAAATCCACTCAAACACAATCACACGGAAATCACATTCACCCACGCAAAAGACACACAGCACACATTAAACAAAGGCAAAACACACCCAAAAAAACAAAGATCACACGTAGGACACACTTGGTGCATTACACGCAACACACACAACCAAGCAGACACACCACACATATATCCTCACACAGGAGCACAACACAGAAGCACACAACAGACCCGAGACACAGCACATACTCAAAGGCACAAAACTGCTCACAATACACATGAAAGTCTTTGCACAGGTACATATTGCACACTCCATGAGACACCCAAAGCAAGCACAACCACACAGTCAACATGTCTCCCCTCATGCACATAGCTCAAGCCGCCAAACACACACACAACCTCTCTAACACAGCCACACACAAATCACAGTCACACACACAAAACACCCGCAACTCATACAGAACCACCCACAACCGCCAGGAACGCACACGACATGCACTCAACACACGACACATAACACACACAACCAAAAGCATACCATATAGAGCACACTCAGAACCACACACTGTCAACACAACCCAATACACACATCACACACACAATAAGCACACACGCACATCACACACACCACACAATTAACATCACACACAATGCCCAAAATACCCAGACAACCCAACACCTTCCCCATACGTAACACACAGGAAAGCATGTACACAGCACACACAACAAAGAACACAGTACGTAACACAACACACAACAAAGAGAAAGACACATTTCACCCTGAGCGTGACAAAGGAGGCCACGCACCAGACACACAACACAACCACCAACAGAAAGCTCATCGAAAGGCAAAATATACAACACCACAGGATCCACTCAATTCACACAACACAAAGCTCAAAACTGCACATATCACACATGACATGACCCAGATCAAAACGCAGAGCACAAGGCGATCAACAAGCTGTAAATAACCCATACCACGCACATTTCGTACACAACACACAGAAAACAAACAAGACGCACAGATCACTTACAACACAACACAAAACACTCAAGAACACATGGCACACCGCATGGCACCACAGAATACACACAGAAACACAAACAAACACCACAAATCACTACCATAGACCAACTCTGGCAGCACCCCAGACACACAACAAACCCGACAGACACACAAAACACACATTTCACACGCTACACATCACAGCCCGTAGCGCACACGTCACACACGACACACCACGTGCACAGTCACACACAGACACCCCACGCACGTATCCACCCAGGAGAGCACTACGTAAAGCACACGTGCACAAAACCCATACAGTAACAAAACAAAAGTCACAGGACACACAGCAGACACAACAAAGCACATAATAGCCCACAAGACACAGAAACCACATTAGAGAGAGTATACACAGCACACACAACGAGGAACACTAAACAAGCACAACCAAACACAGACAACACATCTGACATCACACATAACAAACAAACGCACACAAATCCACTCAAACACAATCACACGGAAATCACATTCACCCACGCAAAAGACACACAGCACACATTAAACAAAGGCAAAACACACCCAAAAAAACAAAGATCACACGTAGGACACACGGTGCATTACACGCAACACACACAACCAAGCAGACACACCACACATATATCCTCACACAGGAGCACAACACAGAAGCACACAACAGACCGGACACTCACAGCACATACTTCAAGGCACAAAACTGCTCACAATACACATGAAAGTCTTTGCACAGGTACATACTGCACACTCCATGAGACACCCAAAGCAAGCACAACCACACAGTCAACATGTCTCCCCTTATGCGCATAGCTCAAGCCGCCAAACACACACACAACCTAACACAGCCACACACAAATCAGTCACACACACAAAACACCCCCAACTCATACAGAACCACCCACAACCGCCAAGAACGCACACGACATGCATTCAACACACGACACATAACACACACAACCACAAACATACCATATAGAGCACACTCAGAACCACACACTGTCAGCACAACCCAATACACACAACACACACTCAATAAGCACACACGCACATCACACACACCACACAGTTAACATCACACACAATGCCCAAAATACCCAGACCACCCAACACCTTCCCCATTCGTAACACACAGGAAAGCATGTACACAGCACACACAACCCAGAACACAGTACGTAACACAACAAACAACACAGAGAAAGACACATTTCACCCTGAGCGTGACAAAGGAGGCCACGCACCAGACACACAACACAACCACCAACAGAAAGCTCATCGAAAGGCAAAATATACAACACCACAGGATCCACTCAATTCACACAACACAAAGCTCAAAACTGCACATATCACACATAACATGCCCCAGATCAAAACGCAGAGCACAAGGCGATCAACAAGCAGTAAATAACCCATACTATGCACATTTCGTACACAACACACAGAAAACAAACAAGACGCACAGATAACACACAACACAACACAAAACACTCAAGAACACATGGCACAACACATGGCACAACAGAATACACACAGAAACACTAAACAAACACCACAAATCACTACCATAGACCAACAACTCTGGCAGCACCCCAGACACAACAAACCCGACAGACACACAAAACACACATTTCACACGCTACACATCACAGCCCGTAGCGCACACATCACACACGACACACCACGTGCACAGTCTCACACAGACACCCCACGCACGTATCCACCCAGGAAAGCACTATGCAAAGCACACGTGCACAAAACCCATACAGTAACAAAACAAAAGTCACAGGACACACACAGACACAACAAAGCACATAATAGCTCACAAGACACAGAAACCACATTTGAGAGAGTATACAGAGCACACACAACGAGGCACACTAAACAAGCACAACCACACACAGACAACACATCTCACATCACACACTTAACAAACAAACGCACACAAATCCACTCAAACACAATCACACGGAAATCACATTCACCCACGCAAAAGACACACAGCACACATTAAACAAAGGCAAAACACACACAAAAAAACAAAGATCACACTTAGCACACACTTGGTGCATTACACGCAACACACACAACCAAGCAGACACCACACATATATCCTCACACAGGAGCACAACACAGAAGCACACAACAGACCCAAGACTCACAGCACATACTTCAAGGCACAAAACTGCTCACAATACACATGAAAGTCTTTGCACAGGTACATACTGCACCCTCCATGAGACACCCAAAGCAAGCACAACCACACAGTCAACATGTCTCCCCTCATACGCATAGCTCAAGCCGCCAAACACACACACAACCTCTCTAACACAGCCACACACAAATCACAGTCACACACACAAAACACCCACAGCACATACAGAACCACCCACAACCGCCAAGAACGCACACGACATGCACTCAACACATGACACATAACACACACAACCACAAACATACCATATAGAGCACACTCAGAACCACACACTGTCAGCACAACCCAATACACACAACACACACACAATAAGCACACAAGCACATCACACACACCACACAATTAACATCACACACAATGCCCAAAATACCCAGACCAACCAACACCTTCCCCATACGTAACACACAGGAAAGCATGTACACAGCACACACAACCGAGAACACAGTACGTAACACAACACAAAACAAAGAGAAAGACACATTTCACCCTGAGCGTGACAAAGGAGGCCACGCACCAGACACACAACACAACCACCAACAGAAAGCTCATCGAAAGGCAAAATATACAACACCACAGGATCCACCCAATTCACACAACACAAAGCTCAAAACTGCACATATCACACATAACATGCCCCAGATCAAAACGCAGAGAACAAGGCGATCAACAAGCAGTATATAACCCATACCACGCACATTTCGTACACAACACACAGAAAACAAACAAGACGCACAGATCACATACAACACAACACAAAACACTCAAGAACACATGGCACAGCGCATGGCACAACAGAATACACACAGAAACACAAAACAAACACCACAAATCACTACCATAGACCAACAAATCTGGCAGACCCCAGACACACAACAAACCCGACAGACACACAAAACACACATTTCACACGCTACACATCACAGCCCGTAGCGCACATGTCACACACGACACACCAAGTGCACAGTCACACACAGACACCCCACGCACGTATCCATCCAGGAAAGCACTACGTAAAGCACACGTGCACAAAACCCATACAGTAACAAAACAAAAGTCACAGGACACACAGCAGACACAACAAAGCACCTAATAGCCCACAAGACACAGAAACCACATTTGAGAGAGTATACACAGCACACACAACGAGGAACACTAAACAAGCACAACCAAACACAGACAACACATCTGACATCACACACATAACAAACAAACGCACACAAATCCACTCAAACACAATCAGACGGAAATCACATTCACCCACGCAAAAGACACACAGCACACATTAAACAAAGGCAAAACACACACAAAAAAACAAAGATCACACTTAGCACACACTTGGTGCATTACACGCAACACACACAACCAAGCAGACACACCACACATATATCCTCACACAGGAGCACAACACAGAAGCACACAACAGACCGGACACTCACAGCACATACTTCAAGGCACAAAACTGCTCACAATACACATGAAAGTCTTTGCACAGGTACATACTGCACCCTCCATGAGACACCCAAAGCAAGCACAACCACACAGTCAACATGTCTCCCCTCATGCGCATAGCTCAAGCCGCCAAACACACACACAACCTCTCTAACACAGCCACACACAAATCACAGTCACACACACAAAACACCCACAACTCATACAGAACCATACAACCCCCAAGAACGCACACGACATGCATTCAACAAACGACACATAACACACACAACCACAAACATACCATATAGAGCACACTCAGAACCACACACTGTCAGCACAACCCAATACACACAACACACACACAATAAGCACACAAGCACATCACACACACCACACAATTAACATCACACACAATGCCCAAAATACCCAGACCAACCAACACCTTCCCCATACGTAACACACAGGAAAGCATGTACACAGCACACACAACCCAGAACACAGTACGTAACACAACACACAACACAGAGAAAGACACATTTCACCCTGAGCGTGACAAAGGAGGCCACGCACCAGACACACAACACAACCACCAACAGAAAGCTCATCGAAAGGCAAAATATACAACACCACAGGATCCACCCAATTCACACAACACAAAGATCAAACCTGCACATATCACACATAACATGCCCCAGATCAAAACGCAGAGCACAAGGCGATCAACAAGCAGTAAGTAACCCATACTACGCACATTTCGTACACAACACACAGAAAACAAACAAGACGCACAGATCACATACAACACAACACAAAACACTGAAGAACACATGGCACAGCACATGGCACAACAGAATACACACAGAAACACAAAACAAACACCACAAATCACTACCATAGACCAACAAATCTGGCAGACCCCAGACACACAACAAACCCGACAGACACACAAAACACACATTTCACACGCTACACATCACAGCCCATAGCGCACATGTCACACACGACACACCACGTGCACAGTCACACACAGACACCCCATGCACGTATCCACCCAGGAAAGCACTATGCAAAGCACACGTGCACAAAACCCATACAGTAACAAAACAAAAGTCACAGGACACACACAGACACAACAAAGCACATAATAGCTCACAAGACACAGAAACCACATTTGAGAGAGTATACAGAGCACACACAACGAGGCACACTAAACAAGCACAACCACACACAGACAACACATCTCACATCACACACTTAACAAACAAACGCACACAAATCCAGTCAAACACAATCACACGGAAATCACATTCACCCACGCAAAAGACACACAGCACACATAAAACCAAGGCAAAACACACACAAAAAAACAAAGATCACACTTAGCGCACACTTGGTGCATTACACGCAACACACACAACCAAGCAGACACACCACACATATATCCTCACACAGGAGCACAGCACAGAAGCACACAACAGACCCGAGACTCACAGCACATACTTCAAGGCACAAAACTGCTCACAATACACATGAAAGTCTTTGCACAGGTACATACTGCACACTCCATGAGACACCCAAAGCAAGCACAACCACACAGTCAACATGTCTCCCCTCATGCGCATAGCTCAAGCCGCCAAACACACACACAACTTCTCTAACACAGCCACACACAAATCACAGTCACACACACAAAACACCCACAGCACATACAGAACCACCCACAACCGCCAAGAACGCACACGACATGCACTCAACGCATGACACATAACACACACAACCACAAACATACCATATAGAGCACACTCAGAACCACACACTGTCGGCACAACCCAATACACACAACACACACACAATAAGCACACAAGCACATCACACACACCACACAATTAACATCACACACAATGCCCAAAATACCCAGACCAACCAACACCTTCCCCATACGTAACACACAGGAAAGCATGTACACAGCACACACAACCCAGAACACAGTACGTAACACAACACACAACACAGAGAAAGACACATTTCACCCTGAGCGTGACAAAGGAGGCCACGCACCAGACACACAACACAACCACCAACAGAAAGCTCATCGAAAGGCAAAATATACAACACCACAGGATCCACTCAATTCACACAACACAAAGCTCAAAACTGCACATATCACACATGACATGACCCAGATCAAAACGCAGAGCACAAGGCGATCAACAAGCAGTAAGTAACCCATACTACGCACATTTCGTACACAACACACAGAAAACAAATAAGACGCACAGATCACATACAACACAACACAAAACACTCAAGAACACATGGCACACCACATGGCAAAACAGAATACACACAGAAACACAAAACAAACACCACAAATCACTACCATAGACCAACAACTCTGGCAGCACCCCAGACACACAACAAACCCGACAGACACACAAAACACACATTTCACACGCTACACATCACAGCCCGTAGCGCACACGTCACACACGACACACCAAGTGCACAGTCACACACAGACACCCCACGCACGTATCCATCCAGGAAAGCACTACGTAAAGCACACGTGCACAAAACCCATACAGTAACAAAACAAAAGTCACAGGACACACAGCAGACACAACAAAGCACATAATAGCCCACAAGACACAGAAACCACATTAGAGAGAGTATACACAGCACACACAACGAGGAACACTAAACAAGCACAACCAAACACAGACAACACATCTGACATCACACACATAACAAACAAACGCACACAAATCCACTCAAACACAATCAGACGGAAATCACATTCACCCACGCAAAAGACACACAGCACACATTAAACAAAGGCAAAACACACACAAAAAAACAAAGATCACACTTAGCACACACTTGGTGCATTACACGCAACACACACAACCAAGCAGACACACCACACATATATCCTCACACAGGAGCACAACACAGAAGCACACAACAGACCGGACACTCACAGCACATACTTCAAGGCACAAAACTGCTCACAATACACATGAAAGTCTTTGCACAGGTACATACTGCACCCTCCATGAGACACCCAAAGCAAGCACAACCACACAGTCAACATGTCTCCCCTCATGCGCATAGCTCAAGCCGCCAAACACACACACAACCTCTCTAACACAGCCACACACAAATCACAGTCACACACACAAAACACCCACAACTCATACAGAACCATACAACCCCCAAGAACGCACACGACATGCATTCAACAAACGACACATAACACACACAACCACAAACATACCATATAGAGCACACTCAGAACCACACACTGTCAGCACAACCCAATACACACAACACACACACAATAAGCACACAAGCACATCACACACACCACACAATTAACATCACACACAATGCCCAAAATACCCAGACCAACCAACACCTTCCCCATACGTAACACACAGGAAAGCATGTACACAGCACACACAACCCAGAACACAGTACGTAACACAACACACAACACAGAGAAAGACACATTTCACCCTGAGCGTGACAAAGGAGGCCACGCACCAGACACACAACACAACCACCAACAGAAAGCTCATCGAAAGGCAAAATATACAACACCACAGGATCCACCCAATTCACACAACACAAAGATCAAACCTGCACATATCACACATAACATGCCCCAGATCAAAACGCAGAGCACAAGGCGATCAACAAGCAGTAAGTAACCCATACTACGCACATTTCGTACACAACACACAGAAAACAAACAAGACGCACAGATCACATACAACACAACACAAAACACTCAAGAACACATGGCACAGCGCATGGCACAACAGAATACACACAGAAACACAAAACAAACACCACAAATCACTACCATAGACCAACAAATCTGGCAGACCCCAGACACACAACAAACCCGACAGACACACAAAACACACATTTCACACGCTACACATCACAGCCCATAGCGCACATGTCACACACGACACACCACGTGCACAGTCACACACAGACACCCCACGCACGTATCCACCTTGGAAAGCAGTACGCAAAGCACACGTGCACAAAACCCATACAGTAACAAAACAAAAGTCACAGGACACACAGCAGACACAACAAAGCACATAATAGCCCACAAGACACAGAAACCACATTTGAGAGAGTATACACAGCACACACAACGAGGAACACTAAACAAGCACAACCAAACACAGACAACACATCTGACATCACACACATAACAAACAAACGCACACAAATCCACTCAAACACAATCAGACGGAAATCACATTCACCCACGCAAAAGACACACAGCACACATTAAACAAAGGCAAAACACACACAAAAAAACAAAGATCACACTTAGCACACACTTGGTGCATTACACGCAACACACACAACCAAGCAGACACACCACACATATATCCTCACACAGGAGCACAACACAGAAGCACACAACAGACCGGACACTCACAGCACATACTTCAAGGCACAAAACTGCTCACAATACACATGAAAGTCTTTGCACAGGTACATACTGCACCCTCCATGAGACACCCAAAGCAAGCACAACCACACAGTCAACATGTCTCCCCTCATGCGCATAGCTCAAGCCGCCAAACACACACACAACCTCTCTAACACAGCCACACACAAATCACAGTCACACACACAAAACACCCACAACTCATACAGAACCATACAACCCCCAAGAACGCACACGACATGCATTCAACAAACGACACATAACACACACAACCACAAACATACCATATAGAGCACACTCAGAACCACACACTGTCAGCACAACCCAATACACACAACACACACACAATAAGCACACAAGCACATCACACACACCACACAATTAACATCACACACAATGCCCAAAATACCCAGACCAACCAACACCTTCCCCATACGTAACACACAGGAAAGCATGTACACAGCACACACAACCCAGAACACAGTACGTAACACAACACACAACACAGAGAAAGACACATTTCACCCTGAGCGTGACAAAGGAGGCCACGCACCAGACACACAACACAACCACCAACAGAAAGCTCATCGAAAGGCAAAATATACAACACCACAGGATCCACCCAATTCACACAACACAAAGATCAAACCTGCACATATCACACATAACATGCCCCAGATCAAAACGCAGAGCACAAGGCGATCAACAAGCAGTAAGTAACCCATACTACGCACATTTCGTACACAACACACAGAAAACAAACAAGACGCACAGATCACATACAACACAAAACACTCAAGAACACATGGCACAGCGCATGGCACAACAGAATACACTCAGAAACACAAAACAAACACCACAAATCACTACCATAGACCAACAAATCTGGCAGACCCCAGACACACAACAAACCCGACAGACACACAAAACACACATTTCACACGCTACACATCAAAGCCCATAGCGCACATGTCACACACGACACACCACGTGCACAGTCACACACAGACACCCCACGCACGTATCCACCTTGGAAAGCAGTACGCAAAGCACACGTGCACAAAACCCATACAGTAACAAAACAAAAGTCACAGGACACACAGCAGACACAACAAAGCACATAATAGCCCACAAGACACAGAAACCACATTTGAGAGAGTATACACAGCACACACAACGAGGAACACTAAACAAGCACAACCAAACACAGACAACACATCTGACATCACACACATAACAAACAAACGCACACAAATCCACTCAAACACAATCACACGGAAATCACATTCACCCACGCAAAAGACACACAGCACACATAAAACCAAGGCAAAACACACACAAAAAAACAAAGATCACACTTAGCACACACTTGGTGCATTACACGCAACACACACAACCAAGCAGACACACCACACATATATCCTCACACAGGAGCACAGCACAGAAGCACACAACAGACCCGAGACTCACAGCACATACTTCAAGGCACAAAACTGCTCACAATACACATGAAAGTCTTTGCACAGGTACATACTGCACACTCCATGAGACACCCAAAGCAAGCACAACCACACAGTCAACATGTCTCCCCTCATGCGCATAGCTCAAGCCGCCAAACACACACACAACCTCTCTAACACAGCCACACACAAATCACAGTCACACACACAAAACACCCACAGCACATACAGAACCACCCACAACCGCCAAGAACGCACACGACATGCACTCAACGCATGACACATAACACACACAACCACAAACATACCATATAGAGCACACTCAGAACCACACACTGTCGGCACAACCCAATACACACAACACACACACAATAAGCACACAAGCACATCACACACACCACACAATTAACATCACACACAATGCCCAAAATACCCAGACCAACCAACACCTTCCCCATACGTAACACACAGGAAAGCATGTACACAGCACACACAACCCAGAACACAGTACGTAACACAACACACAACACAGAGAAAGACACATTTCACCCTGAGCGTGACAAAGGAGGCCACGCACCAGACACACAACACAACCACCAACAGAAAGCTCATCGAAAGGCAAAATATACAACACCACAGGATCCACCCAATTCACACAACACAAAGATCAAACCTGCACATATCACACATAACATGCCCCAGATCAAAACGCAGAGCACAAGGCGATCAACAAGCAGTAAGTAACCCATACTACGCACATTTCGTACACAACACACAGAAAACAAACAAGACGCACAGATCACATACAACACAACACAAAACACTCAAGAACACATGGCACAGCACATGGCACAACAGAATACACACAGAAACACAAAACAAACACCACAAATCACTACCATAGACCAACAAATCTGGCAGACCCCAGACACACAACAAACCCGACAGACACACAAAACACACATTTCACACGCTACACATCAAAGCCCATAGCGCACATGTCACACACGACACACCACGTGCACAGTCACACACAGACACCCCACGCACGTATCCACCTTGGAAAGCAGTACGCAAAGCACACGTGCACAAAACCCATACAGTAACAAAACAAAAGTCACAGGACACACAGCAGACACAACAAAGCACATAATAGCCCACAAGACACAGAAACCACATTTGAGAGAGTATACACAGCACACACAACGAGGAACACTAAACAAGCACAACCAAACACAGACAACACATCTGACATCACACACATAACAAACAAACGCACACAAATCCACTCAAACACAATCACACGGAAATCACATTCACCCACGCAAAAGACACACAGCACACATTAAACAAAGGCAAAACACACACAAAAAAACAAAGATCACACGTAGGACACACTTGGTGCATTACACGCAACACACACAACCAAGCAGACACACCACACATATATCCTCACACAGGAGCACAACACAGAAGCACACAACAGACCCGAGACACAGCACATACTCAAAGGCACAAAACTGCTCACAATACACATGAAAGTCTTTGCACAGGTACATACTGCACACTCCATGAGACACCCAAAGCAAGCACAACCACACAGTCAACATGTCTCCCCTCATGCACATAGCTCAAGCCGCCAAACACACACACAACCTCTCTAACACAGCCACACACAAATCACAGTCACACACACAAAACACCCGCAACTCATACAGAACCACCCACAACCGCCAGGAACGCACACGACATGCACTCAACACACGACACATAACACACACAACCAAAAGCATACCATATAGAGCACACTCAGAACCACACACTGTCAACACAACCCAATACACACATCACACACACAATAAGCACACACGCACATCACACACACCACACAATTAACATCACACAAAATGCCCAAAATACCCAGACAACCCAACACCTTCCCCATACGTAACACACAGGAAAGCATGTACACAGCACACACAACCCAGAACACAGTACGTAACACAACACACAACAAAGAGAAAGACACATTTCACCCTGAGCGTGACAAAGGAGGCCACGCACCAGACACACAACACAACCACCAACAGAAAGCTCATCGAAAGGCAAAATATACAACACCACAGGATCCACTCAATTCACACAACACAAAGCTCAAAACTGCACATATCACACATGACATAACCCAGATCAAAACGCAGAGCACAAGGCGATCAACAAGCTGTAAATAACCCATACCACGCACATTTCGTACACAACACACAGAAAACAAATAAGACGCACAGATCACATACAACACAACACAAAACACTCAAGAACACATGGCACAATACATGGCAAAACAGAATACACACAGAAACACAAAACAAACACCACAAATCACTACCATAGACCAACAACTCTGGCAGCACCCCAGACACACAACAAACCCGACAGACACACAAAACACACATTTCACACGCTACACATCACAGCCCGTAGCGCACACGTCACACACGACACACCACGTGCACAGTCACACACAGACACCCCACGCACGTATCCACCCAGGAAAGCACTACGTAAAGCACACGTGCACAAAACCCATACAGTAACAAAACAAAAGTCACAGGACACACAGCAGACACAACAAAGCACCTAATAGCCCACAAGACACAGAAACCACATTAGAGAGAGTATACACAGCACACACAACGAGGAACACTAAACAAGCACAACCAAACACAGACAACACATCTGACATCACACACATAACAAACAAACGCACACAAATCCACTCAAACACAATCAGACGGAAATCACATTCACCCACGCAAAAGACACACAGCACACATTAAACAAAGGCAAAACACACACAAAAAAACAAAGATCACACTTAGCACACACTTGGTGCATTACACGCAACACACACAACCAAGCAGACACACCACACATATATCCTCACACAGGAGCACAACACAGAAGCACACAACAGAGCGGACACTCACAGCACATACTTCAAGGCACAAAACTGCTCACAATACACATGAAAGTCTTTGCACAGGTACATACTGCACCCTCCATGAGACACCCAAAGCAAGCACAACCACACAGTCAACATGTCTCCCCTCATGCGCATAGCTCAAGCCGCCAAACACACACACAACCTCTCTAACACAGCCACACACAAATCACAGTCACACACACAAAACACCCACAACTCATACAGAACCATACAACCCCCAAGAACGCACACGACATGCATTCAACAAACGACACATAACACACACAACCACAAACATACCATATAGAGCACACTCAGAACCACACACTGTCAGCACAACCCAATACACACAACACACACACAATAAGCACACAAGCACATCACACACACCACACAATTAACATCACACACAATGCCCAAAATACCCAGACCAACCAACACCTTCCCCATACGTAACACACAGGAAAGCATGTACACAGCACACACAACCCAGAACACAGTACGTAACACAACACACAACACAGAGAAAGACACATTTCACCCTGAGCGTGACAAAGGAGGCCACGCACCAGACACACAACACAACCACCAACAGAAAGCTCATCGAAAGGCAAAATATACAACACCACAGGATCCACCCAATTCACACAACACAAAGATCAAACCTGCACATATCACACATAACATGCCCCAGATCAAAACGCAGAGCACAAGGCGATCAACAAGCAGTAAGTAACCCATACCACGCACATTTCGTACACAACACACAGAAAACAAACAAGACGCACAGATCACATACAACACAACACAAAACACTCAAGAACACATGGCACAGCGCATGGCACAACAGAATACACACAGAAACACAAAACAAACACCACAAATCACTACCATAGACCAACAAATCTGGCAGACCCCAGACACACAACAAACCCGACAGACAAACAAAATACACATTTCACACGCTACACATCACAGCCCATAGCGCACATGTCACACACGACACACCACGTGCACAGTCACACACAGACACCCCACGCACGTATCCATCCAGGAAAGCACTACGTAAAGCACACGTGCACAAAACCCATACAGTAACAAAACAAAAGTCACAGGACACACAGCAGACACAACAAAGCACCTAATAGCCCACAAGACACAGAAACCACATTTGAGAGAGTATACACAGCACACACAACGAGGAACACTAAACAAGCACAACCACACACAGACAACACATCTCACATCACACACTTAACAAACAAACGCACACAAATCCACTCAAACACAATCACACGGAAATCACATTCACCCACGCAAAAGACACACAGCACACATAAAACCAAGGCAAAACACACACAAAAAAACAAAGATCACACTTAGCGCACACTTGGTGCATTACACGCAACACACACAACCAAGCAGACACACCACACATATATCCTCACACAGGAGCACAGCACAGAAGCACACAACAGACCCGAGACTCACAGCACATACTTCAAGGCACAAAACTGCTCACAATACACATGAAAGTCTTTGCACAGGTACATACTGCACACTCCATGAGACACCCAAAGCAAGCACAACCACACAGTCAACATGTCTCCCCTCATGCGCATAGCTCAAGCCGCCAAACACACACACAACTTCTCTAACACAGCCACACACAAATCACAGTCACACACACAAAACACCCACAGCACATACAGAACCACCCACAACCGCCAAGAACGCACACGACATGCACTCAACGCATGACACATAACACACACAACCACAAACATACCATATAGAGCACACTCAGAACCACACACTGTCGGCACAACCCAATACACACAACACACACACAATAAGCACACAAGCACATCACACACACCACACAATTAACATCACACACAATGCCCAAAATACCCAGACCAACCAACACCTTCCCCATACGTAACACACAGGAAAGCATGTACACAGCACACACAACCCAGAACACAGTACGTAACACAACACACAACACAGAGAAAGACACATTTCACCCTGAGCGTGACAAAGGAGGCCACGCACCAGACACACAACACAACCACCAACAGAAAGCTCATCGAAAGGCAAAATATACAACACCACAGGATCCACTCAATTCACACAACACAAAGCTCAAAACTGCACATATCACACATGACATGACCCAGATCAAAACGCAGAGCACAAGGCGATCAACAAGCAGTAAGTAACCCATACTACGCACATTTCGTACACAACACACAGAAAACAAATAAGACGCACAGATCACATACAACACAACACAAAACACTCAAGAACACATGGCACACCACATGGCAAAACAGAATACACACAGAAACACAAAACAAACACCACAAATCACTACCATAGACCAACAACTCTGGCAGCACCCCAGACACACAACAAACCCGACAGACACACAAAACACACATTTCACACGCTACACATCACAGCCCGTAGCGCACACGTCACACACGACACACCAAGTGCACAGTCACACACAGACACCCCACGCACGTATCCATCCAGGAAAGCACTACGTAAAGCACACGTGCACAAAACCCATACAGTAACAAAACAAAAGTCACAGGACACACAGCAGACACAACAAAGCACATAATAGCCCACAAGACACAGAAACCACATTAGAGAGAGTATACACAGCACACACAACGAGGAACACTAAACAAGCACAACCAAACACAGACAACACATCTGACATCACACACATAACAAACAAACGCACACAAATCCACTCAAACACAATCAGACGGAAATCACATTCACCCACGCAAAAGACACACAGCACACATTAAACAAAGGCAAAACACACACAAAAAAACAAAGATCACACTTAGCACACACTTGGTGCATTACACGCAACACACACAACCAAGCAGACACACCACACATATATCCTCACACAGGAGCACAACACAGAAGCACACAACAGACCGGACACTCACAGCACATACTTCAAGGCACAAAACTGCTCACAATACACATGAAAGTCTTTGCACAGGTACATACTGCACCCTCCATGAGACACCCAAAGCAAGCACAACCACACAGTCAACATGTCTCCCCTCATGCGCATAGCTCAAGCCGCCAAACACACACACAACCTCTCTAACACAGCCACACACAAATCACAGTCACACACACAAAACACCCACAACTCATACAGAACCATACAACCCCCAAGAACGCACACGACATGCATTCAACAAACGACACATAACACACACAACCACAAACATACCATATAGAGCACACTCAGAACCACACACTGTCAGCACAACCCAATACACACAACACACACACAATAAGCACACAAGCACATCACACACACCACACAATTAACATCACACACAATGCCCAAAATACCCAGACCAACCAACACCTTCCCCATACGTAACACACAGGAAAGCATGTACACAGCACACACAACCCAGAACACAGTACGTAACACAACACACAACACAGAGAAAGACACATTTCACCCTGAGCGTGACAAAGGAGGCCACGCACCAGACACACAACACAACCACCAACAGAAAGCTCATCGAAAGGCAAAATATACAACACCACAGGATCCACCCAATTCACACAACACAAAGATCAAACCTGCACATATCACACATAACATGCCCCAGATCAAAACGCAGAGCACAAGGCGATCAACAAGCAGTAAGTAACCCATACTACGCACATTTCGTACACAACACACAGAAAACAAACAAGACGCACAGATCACATACAACACAACACAAAACACTGAAGAACACATGGCACAGCACATGGCACAACAGAATACACACAGAAACACAAAACAAACACCACAAATCACTACCATAGACCAACAAATCTGGCAGACCCCAGACACACAACAAACCCGACAGAAACACAAAACACACATTTCACACGCTACACATCACAGCCCGTAGCGCACACGTCACACACGACACACCACGTGCACAGTCACACACAGACACCCCATGCACGTATCCACCCAGGAAAGCACTATGCAAAGCACACGTGCACAAAACCCATACAGTAACAAAACAAAAGTCACAGGACACACACAGACACAACAAAGCACATAATAGCTCACAAGACACAGAAACCACATTTGAGAGAGTATACAGAGCACACACAACGAGGCACACTAAACAAGCACAACCACACACAGACAACACATCTCACATCACACACTTAACAAACAAACGCACACAAATCCACTCAAACACAATCACACGGAAATCACATTCACCCACGCAAAAGACACACAGCACACATAAAACCAAGGCAAAACACACACAAAAAAACAAAGATCACACTTAGCGCACACTTGGTGCATTACACGCAACACACACAACCAAGCAGACACACCACACATATATCCTCACACAGGAGCACAGCACAGAAGCACACAACAGACCCGAGACTCACAGCACATACTTCAAGGCACAAAACTGCTCACAATACACATGAAAGTCTTTGCACAGGTACATACTGCACACTCCATGAGACACCCAAAGCAAGCACAACCACACAGTCAACATGTCTCCCCTCATGCGCATAGCTCAAGCCGCCAAACACACACACAACTTCTCTAACACAGCCACACACAAATCACAGTCACACACACAAAACACCCACAGCACATACAGAACCACCCACAACCGCCAAGAACGCACACGACATGCACTCAACGCATGACACATAACACACACAACCACAAACATACCATATAGAGCACACTCAGAACCACACACTGTCGGCACAACCCAATACACACAACACACACACAATAAGCACACAAGCACATCACACACACCACACAATTAACATCACACACAATGCCCAAAATACCCAGACCAACCAACACCTTCCCCATACGTAACACACAGGAAAGCATGTACACAGCACACACAACCCAGAACACAGTACGTAACACAACACACAACACAGAGAAAGACACATTTCACCCTGAGCGTGACAAAGGAGGCCACGCACCAGACACACAACACAACCACCAACAGAAAGCTCATCGAAAGGCAAAATATACAACACCACAGGATCCACTCAATTCACACAACACAAAGCTCAAAACTGCACATATCACACATGACATGACCCAGATCAAAACGCAGAGCACAAGGCGATCAACAAGCAGTAAGTAACCCATACTACGCACATTTCGTACACAACACACAGAAAACAAACAAGACGCACAGATCACATACAACACAACACAAAACACTCAAGAAAACATGGCAAAGCGCATGGCACAACAGAATACACACAGAAACACAAAACAAACACCACAAATCACTACCATAGACCAACAAATCTGGCAGACCCCAGACACACAACAAACCCGACAGACACACAAAACACACATTTCACACGCTACACATCACAGCCCATAGCGCACATGTCACACACGACACACCACGTGCACAGTCACACACAGACACCCCACGCACGTATCCACCTTGGAAAGCAGTACGCAAAGCACACGTGCACAAAACCCATACAGTAACAAAACAAAAGTCACAGGACACACAGCAGACACAACAAAGCACATAATAGCCCACAAGACACAGAAACCACATTTGAGAGAGTATACACAGCACACACAACGAGGAACACTAAACAAGCACAACCAAACACAGACAACACATCTGACATCACACACATAACAAACAAACGCACACAAATCCACTCAAACACAATCACACGGAAATCACATTCACCCACGCAAAAGACACACAGCACACATTAAACAAAGGCAAAACACACACAAAAAAACAAAGATCACACGTAGGACACACTTGGTGCATTACACGCAACACACACAACCAAGCAGACACACCACACCTATATCCTCACACAGGAGCACAACACAGAAGCACACAACAGACCCGAGACACAGCACATACTCAAAGGCACAAAACTGCTCACAATACACATGAAAGTCTTTGCACAGGTACATACTGCACACTCCATGAGACACCCAAAGCAAGCACAACCACACAGTCAACATGTCTCCCCTCATGCGCATAGCTCAAGCCGCCAAACACACACACAACTTCTCTAACACAGCCACACACAAATCACAGTCACACACACAAAACACCCACAGCACATACAGAACCACCCACAACCGCCAAGAACGCACACGACATGCACTCAACGCATGACACATAACACACACAACCACAAACATACCATATAGAGGACACTCAGAACCACACACTGTCGGCACAACCCAATACACACAACACACACACAATAAGCACACAAGCACATCACACACACCACACAATTAACATCACACACAATGCCCAAAATACCCAGACCAACCAACACCTTCCCCATACGTAACACACAGGAAAGCATGTACACAGCACACACAACCCAGAACACAGTACGTAACACAACACACAACAAAGAGAAAGACACATTTCACCCTGAGCGTGACAAAGGAGGCCACGCACCAGACACACAACACAACCACCAACAGAAAGCTCATCGAAAGGCAAAATATACAACACCACAGGATCCACTCAATTCACACAACACAAAGCTCAAAACTGCACATATCACACATGACATGACCCAGATCAAAACGCAGAGCACAAGGCGATCAACAAGCTGTAAATAACCCATACCACGCACATTTCGTACACAACACACAGAAAACAAACAAGACGCACAGATCACTTACAACACAACACAAAACACTCAAGAACACATGGCACACCGCATGGCACCACAGAATACACACAGAAACACAAACAAACACCACAAATCACTACCATAGACCAACTCTGGCAGCACCCCAGACACACAACAAACCCGACAGACACACAAAACACACATTTCACACGCTACACATCACAGCCCGTAGCGCACACGTCACACACGACACACCACGTGCACAGTCACACACAGACACCCCATGCACGTATCCACCCAGGAAAGCACTATGCAAAGCACACGTGCACAAAACCCATACAGTAACAAAACAAAAGTCACAGGACACACACAGACACAACAAAGCACATAATAGCTCACAAGACACAGAAACCACATTTGAGAGAGTATACAGAGCACACACAACGAGGCACACTAAACAAGCACAACCACACACAGACAACACATCTCACATCACACACTTAACAAACAAACGCACACAAATCCACTCAAACACAATCACACGGAAATCACATTCACCCACGCAAAAGACACACAGCACACATAAAACCAAGGCAAAACACACACAAAAAAACAAAGATCACACTTAGCGCACACTTGGTGCATTACACGCAACACACACAACCAAGCAGACACACCACACATATATCCTCACACAGGAGCACAGCACAGAAGCACACAACAGACCCGAGACTCACAGCACATACTTCAAGGCACAAAACTGCTCACAATACACATGAAAGTCTTTGCACAGGTACATACTGCACACTCCATGAGACACCCAAAGCAAGCACAACCACACAGTCAACATGTCTCCCCTCATGCGCATAGCTCAAGCCGCCAAACACACACACAACTTCTCTAACACTGCCACACACAAATCACAGTCACACACACAAAACACCCACAGCACATACAGAACCACCCACAACCGCCAAGAACGCACACGACATGCACTCAACGCATGACACATAACACACACAACCACAAACATACCATATAGAGCACACTCAGAACCACACACTGTCGGCACAACCCAATACACACAACACACACACAATAAGCACACAAGCACATCACACACACCACACAATTAACATCACACACAATGCCCAAAATACCCAGACCAACCAACACCTTCCCCATACGTAACACACAGGAAAGCATGTACACAGCACACACAACCCAGAACACAGTACGTAACACAACACACAACACAGAGAAAGACACATTTCACCCTGAGCGTGACAAAGGAGGCCACGCACCAGACACACAACACAACCACCAACAGAAAGCTCATCGAAAGGCAAAATATACAACACCACAGGATCCACTCAATTCACACAACACAAAGCTCAAAACTGCACATATCACACATGACATGACCCAGATCAAAACGCAGAGCACAAGGCGATCAACAAGCAGTAAGTAACCCATACTACGCACATTTCGTACACAACACACAGAAAACAAATAAGACGCACAGATCACATACAACACAACACAAAACACTCAAGAACACATGGCACACCACATGGCAAAACAGAATACACACAGAAACACAAAACAAACACCACAAATCACTACCATAGACCAACAACTCTGGCAGCACCCCAGACACACAACAAACCCGACAGACACACAAAACACACATTTCACACGCTACACATCACAGCCCGTAGCGCACACGTCACACACGACACACCAAGTGCACAGTCACACACAGACACCCCACGCACGTATCCATCCAGGAAAGCACTACGTAAAGCACACGTGCACAAAACCCATACAGTAACAAAACAAAAGTCACAGGACACACAGCAGACACAACAAAGCACATAATAGCCCACAAGACACAGAAACCACATTAGAGAGAGTATACACAGCACACACAACGAGGAACACTAAACAAGCACAACCAAACACAGACAACACATCTGACATCACACACATAACAAACAAACGCACACAAATCCACTCAAACACAATCAGACGGAAATCACATTCACCCACGCAAAAGACACACAGCACACATTAAACAAAGGCAAAACACACACAAAAAAACAAAGATCACACTTAGCACACACTTGGTGCATTACACGCAACACACACAACCAAGCAGACACACCACACATATATCCTCACACAGGAGCACAACACAGAAGCACACAACAGACCGGACACTCACAGCACATACTTCAAGGCACAAAACTGCTCACAATACACATGAAAGTCTTTGCACAGGTACATACTGCACCCTCCATGAGACACCCAAAGCAAGCACAACCACACAGTCAACATGTCTCCCCTCATGCGCATAGCTCAAGCCGCCAAACACACACACAACCTCTCTAACACAGCCACACACAAATCACAGTCACACACACAAAACACCCACAACTCATACAGAACCATACAACCCCCAAGAACGCACACGACATGCATTCAACAAACGACACATAACACACACAACCACAAACATACCATATAGAGCACACTCAGAACCACACACTGTCAGCACAACCCAATACACACAACACACACACAATAAGCACACAAGCACATCACACACACCACACAATTAACATCACACACAATGCCCAAAATACCCAGACCAACCAACACCTTCCCCATACGTAACACACAGGAAAGCATGTACACAGCACACACAACCCAGAACACAGTACGTAACACAACACACAACACAGAGAAAGACACATTTCACCCTGAGCGTGACAAAGGAGGCCACGCACCAGACACACAACACAACCACCAACAGAAAGCTCATCGAAAGGCAAAATATACAACACCACAGGATCCACCCAATTCACACAACACAAAGATCAAACCTGCACATATCACACATAACATGCCCCAGATCAAAACGCAGAGCACAAGGCGATCAACAAGCAGTAAGTAACCCATACTACGCACATTTCGTACACAACACACAGAAAACAAACAAGACGCACAGATCACATACAACACAACACAAAACACTGAAGAACACATGGCACAGCACATGGCACAACAGAATACACACAGAAACACAAAACAAACACCACAAATCACTACCATAGACCAACAAATCTGGCAGACCCCAGACACACAACAAACCCGACAGACACACAAAACACACATTTCACACGCTACACATCACAGCCCGTAGCGCACACGTCACACACGACACACCACGTGCACAGTCACACACAGACACCCCATGCACGTATCCACCCAGGAAAGCACTATGCAAAGCACACGTGCACAAAACCCATACAGTAACAAAACAAAAGTCACAGGACACACACAGACACAACAAAGCACATAATAGCTCACAAGACACAGAAACCACATTTGAGAGAGTATACAGAGCACACACAACGAGGCACACTAAACAAGCACAACCACACACAGACAACACATCTCACATCACACACTTAACAAACAAACGCACACAAATCCACTCAAACACAATCACACGGAAATCACATTCACCCACGCAAAAGACACACAGCACACATAAAACCAAGGCAAAACACACACAAAAAAACAAAGATCACACTTAGCTCACACTTGGTGCATTACACGCAACACACACAACCAAGCAGACACACCACACATATATCCTCACACAGGAGCACAGCACAGAAGCACACAACAGACCCGAGACTCACAGCACATACTTCAAGGCACAAAACTGCTCACAATACACATGAAAGTCTTTGCACAGGTACATACTGCACACTCCATGAGACACCCAAAGCAAGCACAACCACACAGTCAACATGTCTCCCCTCATGCGCATAGCTCAAGCCGCCAAACACACACACAACTTCTCTAACACAGCCACACACAAATCACAGTCACACACACAAAACACCCACAGCACATACAGAACCACCCACAACCGCCAAGAACGCACACGACATGCACTCAACGCATGACACATAACACACACAACCACAAACATACCATATAGAGCACACTCAGAACCACACACTGTCGGCACAACCCAATACACACAACACACACACAATAAGCACACAAGCACATCACACACACCACACAATTAACATCACACACAATGCCCAAAATACCCAGACCAACCAACACCTTCCCCATACGTAACACACAGGAAAGCATGTACACAGCACACACAACCCAGAACACAGTACGTAACACAACACACAACACAGAGAAAGACACATTTCACCCTGAGCGTGACAAAGGAGGCCACGCACCAGACACACAACACAACCACCAACAGAAAGCTCATCGAAAGGCAAAATATACAACACCACAGGATCCACTCAATTCACACAACACAAAGCTCAAAACTGCACATATCACACATGACATGACCCAGATCAAAACGCAGAGCACAAGGCGATCAACAAGCAGTAAGTAACCCATACTACGCACATTTCGTACACAACACACAGAAAACAAACAAGACGCACAGATCACATACAACACAACACAAAACACTCAAGAAAACATGGCACAGCGCATGGCACAACAGAATACACACAGAAACACAAAACAAACACCACAAATCACTACCATAGACCAACAAATCTGGCAGACCCCAGACACACAACAAACCCGACAGACACACAAAACACACATTTCACACGCTACACATCACAGCCCATAGCGCACATGTCACACACGACACACCACGTGCACAGTCACACACAGACACCCCACGCACGTATCCACCTTGGAAAGCAGTACGCAAAGCACACGTGCACAAAACCCATACAGTAACAAAACAAAAGTCACAGGACACACAGCAGACACAACAAAGCACATAATAGCCCACAAGACACAGAAACCACATTTGAGAGAGTATACACAGCACACACAACGAGGAACACTAAACAAGCACAACCAAACACAGACAACACATCTGACATCACACACATAACAAACAAACGCACACAAATCCACTCAAACACAATCACACGGAAATCACATTCACCCACGCAAAAGACACACAGCACACATTAAACAAAGGCAAAACACACACAAAAAAACAAAGATCACACGTAGGACACACTTGGTGCATTACACGCAACACACACAACCAAGCAGACACACCACACATATATCCTCACACAGGAGCACAACACAGAAGCACACAACAGACCCGAGACACAGCACATACTCAAAGGCACAAAACTGCTCACAATACACATGAAAGTCTTTGCACAGGTACATACTGCACACTCCATGAGACACCCAAAGCAAGCACAACCACACAGTCAACATGTCTCCCCTCATGCGCATAGCTCAAGCCGCCAAACACACACACAACTTCTCTAACACAGCCACACACAAATCACAGTCACACACACAAAACACCCACAGCACATACAGAACCACCCACAACCGCCAAGAACGCACACG
Organism: Manis pentadactyla; assembly: GCF_030020395.1. Classification (NCBI taxonomy): domain Eukaryota; kingdom Metazoa; phylum Chordata; class Mammalia; order Pholidota; family Manidae; genus Manis; species Manis pentadactyla. Next base: position 41,922,221 of record NC_080019.1, on the reverse strand, counting down.
ACATGCACTCAACGCATGACACATAACACACACAACCACAAACATACCATATAGAGCACACTCAGAACCACACACTGTCGGCACAACCCAATACACACAACACACACACAATAAGCACACAAGCACATCACACACACCACACAATTAACATCACACACAATGCCCAAAATACCCAGACCAACCAACACCTTCCCCATACGTAACACACAGGAAAGCATGTACACAGCACACACAACCCAGAACACAGTACGTAACACAACACACAACACAGAGAAAGACACATTTCACCCTGAGCGTGACAAAGGAGGCCACGCACCAGACACACAACACAACCACCAACAGAAAGCTCATCGAAAGGCAAAATATACAACACCACAGGATCCACTCAATTCACACAACACAAAGCTCAAAACTGCACATATCACACATGACATGACCCAGATCAAAACGCAGAGCACAAGGCGATCAACAAGCTGTAAATAACCCATACCACGCACATTTCGTACACAACACACAGAAAACAAATAAGTCGCACAGATCACATACAACACAACACAAAACACTCAAGAACACATGGCACACCACATGGCAAAACAGAATACACACAGAAACACAAAACAAACACCACAAATCACTACCATAGACCAACAAATCTGGCAGCACCCCAGACACACAACAAACCCGACAGACACACAAAACACACATTTCACACGCTACACATCACAGCCCGTAGCGCACACGTCACACACGACACACCACGTGCACAGTCACACACAGACACCCCACGCACGTATCCACCCAGGAAAGCACTACGTAAAGCACACGTGCACAAAACCCATACAGTAACAAAACAAAAGTCACAGGACACACAGCAGACACAACAAAGCACATAATAGCCCACAAGACACAGAAACCACATTAGAGAGAGTATACACAGCACACACAACGAGGAACACTAAACAAGCACAACCAAACACAGACAACACATCTGACATCACACACATAACAAACAAACGCACACAAATCCACTCAAACACAATCAGACGGAAATCACATTCACCCACGCAAAAGACACACAGCACACATTAAACAAAGGCAAAACACACACAAAAAAACAAAGATCACACTTAGCACACACTTGGTGCATTACACGCAACACACACAACCAAGCAGACACACCACACATATATCCTCACACAGGAGCACAACACAGAAGCACACAACAGACCGGACACTCACAGCACATACTTCAAGGCACAAAACTGCTCACAATACACATGAAAGTCTTTGCACAGGTACATACTGCACCCTCCATGAGACACCCAAAGCAAGCACAACCACACAGTCAACATGTCTCCCCTCATGCGCATAGCTCAAGCCGCCAAACACACACACAACCTCTCTAACACAGCCACACACAAATCACAGTCACACACACAAAACACCCACAACTCATACAGAACCATACAACCCCCAAGAACGCACACGACATGCATTCAACAAACGACACATAACACACACAACCACAAACATACCATATAGAGCACACTCAGAACCACACACTGTCGGCACAACCCAATACACACAACACACACACAATAAGCACACAAGCACATCACACACACCACACAATTAACATCACACACAATGCCCAAAATACCCAGACCAACCAACACCTTCCCCATACGTAACACACAGGAAAGCATGTACACAGCACACACAACCCAGAACACAGTACGTAACACAACACACAACACAGAGAAAGACACATTTCACCCTGAGCGTGACAAAGGAGGCCACGCACCAGACACACAACACAACCACCAACAGAAAGCTCATCGAAAGGCAAAATATACAACACCACAGGATCCACCCAATTCACACAACACAAAGATCAAACCTGCACATATCACACATAACATGCCCCAGATCAAAACGCAGAGCACAAGGCGATCAACAAGCAGTAAGTAACCCATACTACGCACATTTCGTACACAACACACAGAAAACAAACAAGACGCACAGATCACATACAACACAACACAAAACACTCAAGAACACATGGCACAGCGCATGGCACAACAGAATACACACAGAAACACAAAACAAACACCACAAATCACTACCATAGACCAACAAATCTGGCAGACCCCAGACACACAACAAACCCGACAGACACACAAAACACACATTTCACACGCTACACATCAAAGCCCATAGCGCACATGTCACACACGACACACCACGTGCACAGTCACACACAGACACCCCACGCACGTATCCACCTTGGAAAGCAGTACGCAAAGCACACGTGCACAAAACCCATACAGTAACAAAACAAAAGTCACAGGACACACAGCAGACACAACAAAGCACATAATAGCCCACAAGACACAGAAACCACATTTGAGAGAGTATACACAGCACACACAACGAGGAACACTAAACAAGCACAACCAAACACAGACAACACATCTGACATCACACACATAACAAACAAACGCACACAAATCCACTCAAACACAATCACACGGAAATCACATTCACCCACGCAAAAGACACACAGCACACATTAAACAAAGGCAAAACACACACAAAAAAACAAAGATCACACGTAGGACACACTTGGTGCATTACACGCAACACACACAACCAAGCAGACACACCACACATATATCCTCACACAGGAGCACAACACAGAAGCACACAACAGACCCGAGACACAGCACATACTCAAAGGCACAAAACTGCTCACAATACACATGAAAGTCTTTGCACAGGTACATACTGCACACTCCATGAGACACCCAAAGCAAGCACAACCACACAGTCAACATGTCTCCCCTCATGCACATAGCTCAAGCCGCCAAACACACACACAACCTCTCTAACACAGCCACACACAAATCACAGTCACACACACAAAACACCCGCAACTCATACAGAACCACCCACAACCGCCAGGAACGCACACGACATGCACTCAACACACGACACATAACACACACAACCAAAAGCATACCATATAGAGCACACTCAGAACCACACACTGTCAACACAACCCAATACACACATCACACACACAATAAGCACACACGCACATCACACACACCACACAATTAACATCACACACAATGCCCAAAATACCCAGACAACCCAACACCTTCCCCATACGTAACACACAGGAAAGCATGTACACAGCACACACAACCCAGAACACAGTACGTAACACAACACACAACAAAGAGAAAGACACATTTCACCCTGAGCGTGACAAAGGAGGCCACGCACCAGACACACAACACAACCACCAACAGAAAGCTCATCGAAAGGCAAAATATACAACACCACAGGATCCACTCAATTCACACAACACAAAGCTCAAAACTGCACATATCACACATGACATGACCCAGATCAAAACGCAGAGCACAAGGCGATCAACAAGCTGTAAATAACCCATACCACGCACATTTCGTACACAACACACAGAAAACAAATAAGACGCACAGATCACATACAACACAACACAAAACACTCAAGAACACATGGCACACCACATGGCAAAACAGAATACACACAGAAACACAAAACAAACACCACAAATCACTACCATAGACCAACAACTCTGGCAGCACCCCAGACACACAACAAACCCGACAGACACACAAAACACACATTTCACACGCTACACATCACAGCCCGTAGCGCACACGTCACACACGACACACCACGTGCACAGTCACACACAGACACCCCACGCACGTATCCACCCAGGAAAGCACTACGTAAAGCACACGTGCACAAAACCCATACAGTAACAAAACAAAAGTCACAGGACACACAGCAGACACAACAAAGCACCTAATAGCCCACAAGACACAGAAACCACATTAGAGAGAGTATACACAGCACACACAACGAGGAACACTAAACAAGCACAACCAAACACAGACAACACATCTGACATCACACACATAACAAACAAACGCACACAAATCCACTCAAACACAATCAGACGGAAATCACATTCACCCACGCAAAAGACACACAGCACACATTAAACAAAGGCAAAACACACACAAAAAAACAAAGATCACACTTAGCACACACTTGGTGCATTACACGCAACACACACAACCAAGCAGACACACCACACATATATCCTCACACAGGAGCACAACACAGAAGCACACAACAGACCGGACACTCACAGCACATACTTCAAGGCACAAAACTGCTCACAATACACATGAAAGTCTTTGCACAGGTACATACTGCACCCTCCATGAGACACCCAAAGCAAGCACAACCACACAGTCAACATGTCTCCCCTCATGCGCATAGCTCAAGCCGCCAAACACACACACAACCTCTCTAACACAGCCACACACAAATCACAGTCACACACACAAAACACCCACAACTCATACAGAACCATACAACCCCCAAGAACGCACACGACATGCATTCAACAAACGACACATAACACACACAACCACAAACATACCATATAGAGCACACTCAGAACCACACACTGTCAGCACAACCCAATACACACAACACACACACAATAAGCACACAAGCACATCACACACACCACACAATTAACATCACACACAATGCCCAAAATACCCAGACCAACCAACACCTTCCCCATACGTAACACACAGGAAAGCATGTACACAGCACACACAACCCAGAACACAGTACGTAACACAACACACAACACAGAGAAAGACACATTTCACCCTGAGCGTGACAAAGGAGGCCACGCACCAGACACACAACACAACCACCAACAGAAAGCTCATCGAAAGGCAAAATATACAACACCACAGGATCCACCCAATTCACACAAAACAAAGCTCAAAACTGCACATATCACACATAACATGCCCCAGATCAAAACGCAGAGCACAAGGCGATCAACAAGCAGTAAGTAACCCATACCACGCACATTTCGTACACAACACACAGAAAACAAACAAGACGCACAGATCACATACAACACAACACAAAACACTCAAGAACACATGGCACAGCGCATGGCACAACAGAATACACACAGAAACACAAAACAAACACCACAAATCACTACCATAGACCAACAAATCTGGCAGACCCCAGACACACAACAAACCCGACAGACACACAAAACACACATTTCACACGCTACACATCACAGCCCATAGCGCACATGTCACACACGACACACCACGTGCACAGTCACACACAGACACCCCACGCACGTATCCATCCAGGAAAGCACTACGTAAAGCACACGTGCACAAAACCCATACAGTAACAAAACAAAAGTCACAGGACACACACAGACACAACAAAGCACATAATAGCTCACAAGACACAGAAACCACATTTGAGAGAGTATACAGAGCACACACAACGAGGCACACTAAACAAGCACAACCACACACAGACAACACATCTCACATCACACACTTAACAAACAAACGCACACAAATCCACTCAAACACAATCACACGGAAATCACATTCACCCACGCAAAAGACACACAGCACACATAAAACCAAGGCAAAACACACACAAAAAAACAAAGATCACACTTAGCACACACTTGGTGCATTACACGCAACACACACAACCAAGCAGACACACCACACATATATCCTCACACAGGAGCACAGCACAGAAGCACACAACAGACCCGAGACTCACAGCACATACTTCAAGGCACAAAACTGCTCACAATACACATGAAAGGCTTTGCACAGGTACATACTGCACACTCCATGAGACACCCAAAGCAAGCACAACCACACAGTCAACATGTCTCCCCTCATGCGCATAGCTCAAGCCGCCAAACACACACACAACTTCTCTAACACAGCCACACACAAATCACAGTCACACACACAAAACACCCACAGCACATACAGAACCACCCACAACCGCCAAGAACGCACACGACATGCACTCAACGCATGACACATAACACACACAACCACAAACATACCATATAGAGCACACTCAGAACCACACACTGTCGGCACAACCCAATACACACAACACACACACAATAAGCACACAAGCACATCACACACACCACACAATTAACATCACACACAATGCCCAAAATACCCAGACCAACCAACACCTTCCCCATACGTAACACACAGGAAAGCATGTACACAGCACACACAACCCAGAACACAGTACGTAACACAACACACAACACAGAGAAAGACACATTTCACCCTGAGCGTGACAAAGGAGGATACGCACCAGACACACAACACAACAACCAACAGAAAGCTCATCGAAAGGCAAAATATACAACACCACAGGATCCACCCAATTCACACAACACAAAGATCAAACCTGCACATATCACACATAACATGCCCCAGATCAAAACGCAGAGCACAAGGCGATCAACAAGCAGTAAGTAACCCATACTACGCACATTTCGTACACAACAAAGAAAACAAACAAGATGCACAGATCACATACAACACAACACAAAACACTCAAGAACACATGGCACAGCGCATGGCACAACAGAATACACACAGAAACACAAAACAAACACCACAAATCACTACCATAGACCAACAAATCTGGCAGACCCCAGACACACAACAAACCCGACAGACACACAAAACACACATTTCACACGCTACACATCACAGCCCATAGCGCACATGTCACACACGACACACCACGTGCACAGTCACACACAGACACCCCACGCACGTATCCACCTTGGAAAGCAGTACGCAAAGCACACGTGCACAAAACCCATACAGTAACAAAACAAAAGTTACAGGACACACAGCAGACACAACAAAGCACATAATAGCCCACAAGACACAGAAACCACATTTGAGAGAGTATACACAGCACACACAACGAGGAACACTAAACAAGCACAACCAAACACAGACAACACATCTGACATCACACACATAACAAACAAACGCACACAAATCCACTCAAACACAATCACACGGAAATCACATTCACCCACGCAAAAGACACACAGCACACATTAAACAAAGGCAAAACACACACAAAAAAACAAAGATCACACGTAGGACACACTTGGTGCATTACACGCAACACACACAACCAAGCAGACACACCACACATATATCCTCACACAGGAGCACAACACAGAAGCACACAACAGACCCGAGACACAGCACATACTCAAAGGCACAAAACTGCTCACAATACACATGAAAGTCTTTGCACAGGTACATACTGCACACTCCATGAGACACCCAAAGCAAGCACAACCACACAGTCAACATGTCTCCCCTCATGCACATAGCTCAAGCCGCCAAACACACACACAACCTCTCTAACACAGCCACACACAAATCACAGTCACACACACAAAACACCCGCAACTCATACAGAACCACCCACAACCGCCAGGAACGCACACGACATGCACTCAACACACGACACATAACACACACAACCAAAAGCATACCATATAGAGCACACTCAGAACCACACACTGTCAACACAACCCAATACACACATCACACACACAATAAGCACACACGCACATCACACACACCACACAATTAACATCACACACAATGCCCAAAATACCCAGACAACCCAACACCTTCCCCATACGTAACACACAGGAAAGCATGTACACAGCACACACAACCCAGAACACAGTACGTAACACAACACACAACACAGAGAAAGACACATTTCACCCTGAGCGTGACAAAGGAGGCCACGCACCAGACACACAACACAACCACCAACAGAAAGCTCATCGAAAGGCAAAATATACAACACCACAGGATCCACTCAATTCACACAACACAAAGCTCAAAACTGCACATATCACACATGACATGACCCAGATCAAAACGCAGAGCACAAGGCGATCAACAAGCTGTAAATAACCCATACCACGCACATTTCGTACACAACACACAGAAAACAAATAAGACGCACAGATCACATACAACACAACACAAAACACTCAAGAACACATGGCACACCACATGGCAAAACAGAATACACACAGAAACACAAAACAAACACCACAAATCACTACCATAGACCAACAACTCTGGCAGCACCCCAGACACACAACAAACCCGACAGACACACAAAACACACATTTCACACGCTACACATCACAGCCCGTAGCGCACACGTCACACACGACACACCACGTGCACAGTCACACACAGACACCCCACGCACGTATCCACCCAGGAAAGCACTACGTAAAGCACACGTGCACAAAACCCATACAGTAACAAAACAAAAGTCACAGGACACACAGCAGACACAACAAAGCACCTAATAGCCCACAAGACACAGAAACCACATTAGAGAGAGTATACACAGCACACACAACGAGGAACACTAAACAAGCACAACCAAACACAGACAACACATCTGACATCACACACATAACAAACAAACGCACACAAATCCACTCAAACACAATCAGACGGAAATCACATTCACCCACGCAAAAGACACACAGCACACATTAAACAAAGGCAAAACACACACAAAAAAACAAAGATCACACTTAGCACACACTTGGTGCATTACACGCAACACACACAACCAAGCAGACACACCACACATATATCCTCACACAGGAGCACAACACAGAAGCACACAACAGACCGGACACTCACAGCACATACTTCAAGGCACAAAACTGCTCACAATACACATGAAAGTCTTTGCACAGGTACATACTGCACCCTCCATGAGACACCCAAAGCAAGCACAACCACACAGTCAACATGTCTCCCCTCATGCGCATAGCTCAAGCCGCCAAACACACACACAACCTCTCTAACACAGCCACACACAAATCACAGTCACACACACAAAACACCCACAACTCATACAGAACCATACAACCCCCAAGAACGCACACGACATGCATTCAACAAACGACACATAACACACACAACCACAAACATACCATATAGAGCACACTCAGAACCACACACTGTCAGCACAACCCAATACACACAACACACACACAATAAGCACACAAGCACATCACACACACCACACAATTAACATCACACACAATGCCCAAAATACCCAGACCAACCAACACCTTCCCCATACGTAACACACAGGAAAGCATGTACACAGCACACACAACCCAGAACACAGTACGTAACACAACACACAACACAGAGAAAGACACATTTCACCCTGAGCGTGACAAAGGAGGCCACGCACCAGACACACAACACAACCACCAACAGAAAGCTCATCGAAAGGCAAAATATACAACACCACAGGATCCACCCAATTCACACAACACAAAGATCAAACCTGCACATATCACACATAACATGCCCCAGATCAAAACGCAGAGCACAAGGCGATCAACAAGCAGTAAGTAACCCATACTACGCACATTTCGTACACAACACACAGAAAACAAACAAGACGCACAGATCACATACAACACAACACAAAACACTCAAGAACACATGGCACAGCACATGGCACAACAGAATACACACAGAAACACAAAACAAACACCACAAATCACTACCATAGACCAACAAATCTGGCAGACCCCAGACACACAACAAACCCGACAGACACACAAAACACACATTTCACACGCTACACATCACAGCCCATAGCGCACATGTCACACACGACACACCACGTGCACAGTCACACACAGACACCCCATGCACGTATCCACCCAGGAAAGCACTATGCAAAGCACACGTGCACAAAACCCATACAGTAACAAAACAAAAGTCACAGGACACACACAGACACAACAAAGCACATAATAGCTCACAAGACACAGAAACCACATTTGAGAGAGTATACAGAGCACACACAACGAGGCACACTAAACAAGCACAACCACACACAGACAACACATCTCACATCACACACTTAACAAACAAACGCACACAAATCCACTCAAACACAATCACACGGAAATCACATTCACCCACGCAAAAGACACACAGCACACATAAAACCAAGGCAAAACACACACAAAAAAACAAAGATCACACTTAGCGCACACTTGGTGCATTACACGCAACACACACAACCAAGCAGACACACCACACATATATCCTCACACAGGAGCACAGCACAGAAGCACACAACAGACCCGAGACTCACAGCACATACTTCAAGGCACAAAACTGCTCACAATACACATGAAAGTCTTTGCACAGGTACATACTGCACACTCCATGAGACACCCAAAGCAAGCACAACCACACAGTCAACATGTCTCCCCTCATGCGCATAGCTCAAGCCGCCAAACACACACACAACTTCTCTAACACAGCCACACACAAATCACAGTCACACACACAAAACACCCACAGCACATACAGAACCACCCACAACCGCCAAGAACGCACACGACATGCACTCAACGCATGACACATAACACACACAACCACAAACATACCATATAGAGCACACTCAGAACCACACACTGTCGGCACAACCCAATACACACAACACACACACAATAAGCACACAAGCACATCACACACACCACACAATTAACATCACACACAATGCCCAAAATACCCAGACCAACCAACACCTTCCCCATACGTAACACACAGGAAAGCATGTACACAGCACACACAACCCAGAACACAGTACGTAACACAACACACAACACAGAGAAAGACACATTTCACCCTGAGCGTGACAAAGGAGGCCACGCACCAGACACACAACACAACCACCAACAGAAAGCTCATCGAAAGGCAAAATATACAACACCACAGGATCCACTCAATTCACACAACACAAAGCTCAAAACTGCACATATCACACATGACATGACCCAGATCAAAACGCAGAGCACAAGGCGATCAACAAGCAGTAAGTAACCCATACTACGCACATTTCGTACACAACACACAGAAAACAAATAAGACGCACAGATCACATACAACACAACACAAAACACTCAAGAACACATGGCACACCACATGGCAAAACAGAATACACACAGAAACACAAAACAAACACCACAAATCACTACCATAGACCAACAACTCTGGCAGCACCCCAGACACACAACAAACCCGACAGACACACAAAACACACATTTCACACGCTACACATCACAGCCCGTAGCGCACACGTCACACACGACACACCACGTGCACAGTCACACACAGACACCCCACGCACGTATCCATCCAGGAAAGCACTACGTAAAGCACACGTGCACAAAACCCATACAGTAACAAAACAAAAGTCACAGGACACACAGCAGACACAACAAAGCACATAATAGCCCACAAGACACAGAAACCACATTAGAGAGAGTATACACAGCACACACAACGAGGAACACTAAACAAGCACAACCAAACACAGACAACACATCTGACATCACACACATAACAAACAAACGCACACAAATCCACTCAAACACAATCAGACGGAAATCACATTCACCCACGCAAAAGACACACAGCACACATTAAACAAAGGCAAAACACACACAAAAAAACAAAGATCACACTTAGCACACACTTGGTGCATTACACGCAACACACACAACCAAGCAGACACACCACACATATATCCTCACACAGGAGCACAACACAGAAGCACACAACAGACCGGACACTCACAGCACATACTTCAAGGCACAAAACTGCTCACAATACACATGAAAGTCTTTGCACAGGTACATACTGCACCCTCCATGAGACACCCAAAGCAAGCACAACCACACAGTCAACATGTCTCCCCTCATGCGCATAGCTCAAGCCGCCAAACACACACACAACCTCTCTAACACAGCCACACACAAATCACAGTCACACACACAAAACACCCACAACTCATACAGAACCATACAACCCCCAAGAACGCACACGACATGCATTCAACAAACGACACATAACACACACAACCACAAACATACCATATAGAGCACACTCAGAACCACACACTGTCAGCACAACCCAATACACACAACACACACACAATAAGCACACAAGCACATCACACACACCACACAATTAACATCACACACAATGCCCAAAATACCCAGACCAACCAACACCTTCCCCATACGTAACACACAGGAAAGCATGTACACAGCACACACAACCCAGAACACAGTACGTAACACAACACACAACACAGAGAAAGACACATTTCACCCTGAGCGTGACAAAGGAGGCCACGCACCAGACACACAACACAACCACCAACAGAAAGCTCATCGAAAGGCAAAATATACAACACCACAGGATCCACCCAATTCACACAACACAAAGATCAAACCTGCACATATCACACATAACATGCCCCAGATCAAAACGCAGAGCACAAGGCGATCAACAAGCAGTAAGTAACCCATACTACGCACATTTCGTACACAACACACAGAAAACAAACAAGACGCACAGATCACATACAACACAACACAAAACACTGAAGAACACATGGCACAGCGCATGGCACAACAGAATACACACAGAAACACAAAACAAACACCACAAATCACTACCATAGACCAACAAATCTGGCAGACCCCAGACACACAACAAACCCGACAGACACACAAAACACACATTTCACACGCTACACATCACAGCCCGTAGCGCACACGTCACACACGACACACCACGTGCACAGTCACACACAGACACCCCATGCACGTATCCACCCAGGAAAGCACTATGCAAAGCACACGTGCACAAAACCCATACAGTAACAAAACAAAAGTCACAGGACACACACAGACACAACAAAGCACATAATAGCTCACAAGACACAGAAACCACATTTGAGAGAGTATACAGAGCACACACAACGAGGCACACTAAACAAGCACAACCACACACAGACAACACATCTCACATCACACACTTAACAAACAAACGCACACAAATCCACTCAAACACAATCACACGGAAATCACATTCACCCACGCAAAAGACACACAGCACACATAAAACCAAGGCAAAACACACACAAAAAAACAAAGATCACACTTAGCACACACTTGGTGCATTACACGCAACACACACAACCAAGCAGACACACCACACATATATCCTCACACAGGAGCACAGCACAGAAGCACACAACAGACCCGAGACTCACAGCACATACTTCAAGGCACAAAACTGCTCACAATACACATGAAAGTCTTTGCACAGGTACATACTGCACACTCCATGAGACACCCAAAGCAAGCACAACCACACAGTCAACATGTCTCCCCTCATGCGCATAGCTCAAGCCGCCAAACACACACACAACTTCTCTAACACAGCCACACACAAATCACAGTCACACACACAAAACACCCACAGCACATACAGAACCACCCACAACCGCCAAGAACGCACACGACATGCACTCAACGCATGACACATAACACACACAACCACAAACATACCATATAGAGCACACTCAGAACCACACACTGTCGGCACAACCCAATACACACAACACACACACAATAAGCACACAAGCACATCACACACACCACACAATTAACATCACACACAATGCCCAAAATACCCAGACCAACCAACACCTTCCCCATACGTAACACACAGGAAAGCATGTACACAGCACACACAACCCAGAACACAGTACGTAACACAACACACAACACAGAGAAAGACACATTTCACCCTGAGCGTGACAAAGGAGGCCACGCACCAGACACACAACACAACCACCAACAGAAAGCTCATCGAAAGGCAAAATATACAACACCACAGGATCCACTCAATTCACACAACACAAAGCTCAAAACTGCACATATCACACATGACATGACCCAGATCAAAACGCAGAGCACAAGGCGATCAACAAGCAGTAAGTAACCCATACTACGCACATTTCGTACACAACACACAGAAAACAAACAAGACGCACAGATCACATACAACACAACACAAAACACTCAAGAACACATGGCACAGCGCATGGCACAACAGAATACACACAGAAACACAAAACAAACACCACAAATCACTACCATAGACCAACAAATCTGGCAGACCCCAGACACACAACAAACCCGACAGACACACAAAACACACATTTCACACGCTACACATCACAGCCCATAGCGCACATGTCACACACGACACACCACGTGCACAGTCACACACAGACACCCCACGCACGTATCCACCTTGGAAAGCAGTACGCAAAGCACACGTGCACAAAACCCATACAGTAACAAAACAAAAGTCACAGGACACACAGCAGACACAACAAAGCACATAATAGCCCACAAGACACAGAAACCACATTTGAGAGAGTATACACAGCACACACAACGAGGAACACTAAACAAGCACAACCAAACACAGACAACACATCTGACATCACACACATAACAAACAAACGCACACAAATCCACTCAAACACAATCACACGGAAATCACATTCACCCACGCAAAAGACACACAGCACACATTAAACAAAGGCAAAACACACACAAAAAAACAAAGATCACACGTAGGACACACTTGGTGCATTACACGCAACACACACAACCAAGCAGACACACCACACATATATCCTCACACAGGAGCACAACACAGAAGCACACAACAGACCCGAGACACAGCACATACTCAAAGGCACAAAACTGCTCACAATACACATGAAAGTCTTTGCACAGGTACATACTGCACACTCCATGAGACACCCAAAGCAAGCACAACCACACAGTCAACATGTCTCCCCTCATGCACATAGCTCAAGCCGCCAAACACACACACAACCTCTCTAACACAGCCACACACAAATCACAGTCACACACACAAAACACCCGCAACTCATACAGAACCACCCACAACCGCCAGGAACGCACACGACATGCACTCAACACACGACACATAACACACACAACCAAAAGCATACCATATAGAGCACACTCAGAACCACACACTGTCAACACAACCCAATACACACATCACACACACAATAAGCACACACGCACATCACACACACCACACAATTAACATCACACACAATGCCCAAAATACCCAGACAACCCAACACCTTCCCCATACGTAACACACAGGAAAGCATGTACACAGCACACACAACCCAGAACACAGTACGTAACACAACACACAACAAAGAGAAAGACACATTTCACCCTGAGCGTGACAAAGGAGGCCACGCACCAGACACACAACACAACCACCAACAGAAAGCTCATCGAAAGGCAAAATATACAACACCACAGGATCCACTCAATTCACACAACACAAAGCTCAAAACTGCACATATCACACATGACATGACCCAGATCAAAACGCAGAGCACAAGGCGATCAACAAGCTGTAAATAACCCATACCACGCACATTTCGTACACAACACACAGAAAACAAATAAGACGCACAGATCACATACAACACAACACAAAACACTCAAGAACACATGGCACACCACATGGCAAAACAGAATACACACAGAAACACAAAACAAACACCACAAATCACTACCATAGACCAACAACTCTGGCAGCACCCCAGACACACAACAAACCCGACAGACACACAAAACACACATTTCACACGCTACACATCACAGCCCGTAGCGCACACGTCACACACGACACACCACGTGCACAGTCACACACAGACACCCCACGCACGTATCCACCCAGGAAAGCACTACGTAAAGCACACGTGCACAAAACCCATACAGTAACAAAACAAAAGTCACAGGACACACAGCAGACACAACAAAGCACATAATAGCCCACAAGACACAGAAACCACATTTGAGAGAGTATACACAGCACACACAACGAGGAACACTAAACAAGCACAACCAAACACAGACAACACATCTGACATCACACACATAACAAACAAACGCACACAAATCCACTCAAACACAATCAGACGGAAATCACATTCACCCACGCAAAAGACACACAGCACACATTAAACAAAGGCAAAACACACACAAAAAAACAAAGATCACACTTAGCACACACTTGGTGCATTACACGCAACACACACAACCAAGCAGACACACCACACATATATCCTCACACAGGAGCACAACACAGAAGCACACAACAGACCGGACACTCACAGCACATACTTCAAGGCACAAAACTGCTCACAATACACATGAAAGTCTTTGCACAGGTACATACTGCACCCTCCATGAGACACCCAAAGCAAGCACAACCACACAGTCAACATGTCTCCCCTCATGCGCATAGCTCAAGCCGCCAAACACACACACAACCTCTCTAACACAGCCACACACAAATCACAGTCACACACACAAAACACCCACAACTCATACAGAACCATACAACCCCCAAGAACGCACACGACATGCATTCAACAAACGACACATAACACACACAACCACAAACATACCATATAGAGCACACTCAGAACCACACACTGTCAGCACAACCCAATACACACAACACACACACAATAAGCACACAAGCACATCACACACACCACACAATTAACATCACACACAATGCCCAAAATACCCAGACCAACCAACACCTTCCCCATACGTAACACACAGGAAAGCATGTACACAGCACACACAACCCAGAACACAGTACGTAACACAACACACAACACAGAGAAAGACACATTTCACCCTGAGCGTGACAAAGGAGGCCACGCACCAGACACACAACACAACCACCAACAGAAAGCTCATCGAAAGGCAAAATATACAACACCACAGGATCCACCCAATTCACACAACACAAAGATCAAACCTGCACATATCACACATAACATGCCCCAGATCAAAACGCAGAGCACAAGGCGATCAACAAGCAGTAAGTAACCCATACTACGCACATTTCGTACACAACACACAGAAAACAAACAAGACGCACAGATCACATACAACACAACACAAAACACTGAAGAACACATGGCACAGCACATGGCACAACAGAATACACACAGAAACACAAAACAAACACCACAAATCACTACCATAGACCAACAAATCTGGCAGACCCCAGACACACAACAAACCCGACAGACACACAAAACACACATTTCACACGCTACACATCACAGCCCATAGCGCACACGTCACACACGACACACCACGTGCACAGTCACACACAGACACCCCATGCACGTATCCACCCAGGAAAGCACTATGCAAAGCACACGTGCACAAAACCCATACAGTAACAAAACAAAAGTCACAGGACACACACAGACACAACAAAGCACATAATAGCTCACAAGACACAGAAACCACATTTGAGAGAGTATACAGAGCACACACAACGAGGCACACTAAACAAGCACAACCACACACAGACAACACATCTCACATCACACACTTAACAAACAAACGCACACAAATCCACTCAAACACAATCACACGGAAATCACATTCACCCACGCAAAAGACACACAGCACACATAAAACCAAGGCAAAACACACACAAAGAAACAAAGATCACACTTAGCGCACACTTAGTGCATTACACGCAACACACACAACCAAGCAGACACACCACACATATATCCTCACACAGGAGCACAGCACAGAAGCACACAACAGACCCGAGACTCACAGCACATACTTCAAGGCACAAAACTGCTCACAATACACATGAAAGTCTTTGCACAGGTACATACTGCACACTCCATGAGACACCCAAAGCAAGCACAACCACACAGTCAACATGTCTCCCCTCATGCGCATAGCTCAAGCCGCCAAACACACACACAACTTCTCTAACACAGCCACACACAAATCACAGTCACACACACAAAACACCCACAGCACATACAGAACCACCCACAACCGCCAAGAACGCACACGACATGCACTCAACGCATGACACATAACACACACAACCACAAACATACCATATAGAGCACACTCAGAACCACACACTGTCGGCACAACCCAATACACACAACACACACACAATAAGCACACAAGCACATCACACACACCACACAATTAACATCACACACAATGCCCAAAATACCCAGACCAACCAACACCTTCCCCATACGTAACACACAGGAAAGCATGTACACAGCACACACAACCCAGAACACAGTACGTAACACAACACACAACACAGAGAAAGACACATTTCACCCTGAGCGTGACAAAGGAGGCCACGCACCAGACACACAACACAACCACCAACAGAAAGCTCATCGAAAGGCAAAATATACAACACCACAGGATCCACTCAATTCACACAACACAAAGCTCAAAACTGCACATATCACACATGACATGACCCAGATCAAAACGCAGAGCACAAGGCGATCAACAAGCAGTAAGTAACCCATACTACGCACATTTCGTACACAACACACAGAAAACAAATAAGACGCACAGATCACATACAACACAACACAAAACACTCAAGAACACATGGCACACCACATGGCAAAACAGAATACACACAGAAACACAAAACAAACACCACAAATCACTACCATAGACCAACAACTCTGGCAGCACCCCAGACACACAACAAACCCGACAGACACACAAAACACACATTTCACACGCTACACATCACAGCCCGTAGCGCACACGTCACACACGACACACCAAGTGCACAGTCACACACAGACACCCCACGCACGTATCCATCCAGGAAAGCACTACGTAAAGCACACGTGCACAAAACCCATACAGTAACAAAACAAAAGTCACAGGACACACAGCAGACACAACAAAGCACATAATAGCCCACAAGACACAGAAACCACATTAGAGAGAGTATACACAGCACACACAACGAGGAACACTAAACAAGCACAACCAAACACAGACAACACATCTGACATCACACACATAACAAACAAACGCACACAAATCCACTCAAACACAATCAGACGGAAATCACATTCACCCACGCAAAAGACACACAGCACACATTAAACAAAGGCAAAACACACACAAAAAAACAAAGATCACACTTAGCACACACTTGGTGCATTACACGCAACACACACAACCAAGCAGACACACCACACATATATCCTCACACAGGAGCACAACACAGAAGCACACAACAGACCGGACACTCACAGCACATACTTCAAGGCACAAAACTGCTCACAATACACATGAAAGTCTTTGCACAGGTACATACTGCACCCTCCATGAGACACCCAAAGCAAGCACAACCACACAGTCAACATGTCTCCCCTCATGCGCATAGCTCAAGCCGCCAAACACACACACAACCTCTCTAACACAGCCACACACAAATCACAGTCACACACACAAAACACCCACAACTCATACAGAACCATACAACCCCCAAGAACGCACACGACATGCATTCAACAAACGACACATAACACACACAACCACAAACATACCATATAGAGCACACTCAGAACCACACACTGTCAGCACAACCCAATACACACAACACACACACAATAAGCACACAAGCACATCACACACACCACACAATTAACATCACACACAATGCCCAAAATACCCAGACCAACCAACACCTTCCCCATACGTAACACACAGGAAAGCATGTACACAGCACACACAACCCAGAACACAGTACGTAACACAACACACAACACAGAGAAAGACACATTTCACCCTGAGCGTGACAAAGGAGGCCACGCACCAGACACACAACACAACCACCAACAGAAAGCTCATCGAAAGGCAAAATATACAACACCACAGGATCCACCCAATTCACACAACACAAAGATCAAACCTGCACATATCACACATAACATGCCCCAGATCAAAACGCAGAGCACAAGGCGATCAACAAGCAGTAAGTAACCCATACTACGCACATTTCGTACACAACACACAGAAAACAAACAAGACGCACAGATCACATACAACACAACACAAAACACTGAAGAACACATGGCACAGCGCATGGCACAACAGAATACACACAGAAACACAAAACAAACACCACAAATCACTACCATAGACCAACAAATCTGGCAGACCCCAGACACACAACAAACCCGACAGACACACAAAACACACATTTCACACGCTACACATCACAGCCCGTAGCGCACACGTCACACACGACACACCACGTGCACAGTCACACACAGACACCCCATGCACGTATCCACCCAGGAAAGCACTATGCAAAGCACACGTGCACAAAACCCATACAGTAACAAAACAAAAGTCACAGGACACACACAGACACAACAAAGCACATAATAGCTCACAAGACACAGAAACCACATTTGAGAGAGTATACAGAGCACACACAACGAGGCACACTAAACAAGCACAACCACACACAGACAACACATCTCACATCACACACTTAACAAACAAACGCACACAAATCCACTCAAACACAATCACACGGAAATCACATTCACCCACGCAAAAGACACACAGCACACATAAAACCAAGGCAAAACACACACAAAAAAACAAAGATCACACTTAGCGCACACTTGGTGCATTACACGCAACACACACAACCAAGCAGACACACCACACATATATCCTCACACAGGAGCACAGCACAGAAGCACACAACAGACCCGAGACTCACAGCACATACTTCAAGGCACAAAACTGCTCACAATACACATGAAAGTCTTTGCACAGGTACATACTGCACACTCCATGAGACACCCAAAGCAAGCACAACCACACAGTCAACATGTCTCCCCTCATGCGCATAGCTCAAGCCGCCAAACACACACACAACTTCTCTAACACAGCCACACACAAATCACAGTCACACACACAAAACACCCACAGCACATACAGAACCACCCACAACCGCCAAGAACGCACACGACATGCACTCAACGCATGACACATAACACACACAACCACAAACATACCATATAGAGCACACTCAGAACCACACACTGTCGGCACAACCCAATACACACAACACACACACAATAAGCACACAAGCACATCACACACACCACACAATTAACATCACACACAATGCCCAAAATACCCAGACCAACCAACACCTTCCCCATACGTAACACACAGGAAAGCATGTACACAGCACACACAACCCAGAACACAGTACGTAACACAACACACAACACAGAGAAAGACACATTTCACCCTGAGCGTGACAAAGGAGGCCACGCACCAGACACACAACACAACCACCAACAGAAAGCTCATCGAAAGGCAAAATATACAACACCACAGGATCCACTCAATTCACACAACACAAAGCTCAAAACTGCACATATCACACATGACATGACCCAGATCAAAACGCAGAGCACAAGGCGATCAACAAGCAGTAAGTAACCCATACTACGCACATTTCGTACACAACACACAGAAAACAAACAAGACGCACAGATCACATACAACACAACACAAAACACTCAAGAACACATGGCACAGCGCATGGCACAACAGAATACACACAGAAACACAAAACAAACACCACAAATCACTACCATAGACCAACAAATCTGGCAGACCCCAGACACACAACAAACCCGACAGACACACAAAACACACATTTCACACGCTACACATCACAGCCCATAGCGCACATGTCACACACGACACACCACGTGCACAGTCACACACAGACACCCCACGCACGTATCCACCTTGGAAAGCAGTACGCAAAGCACACGTGCACAAAACCCATACAGTAACAAAACAAAAGTCACAGGACACACAGCAGACACAACAAAGCACATAATAGCCCACAAGACACAGAAACCACATTTGAGAGAGTATACACAGCACACACAACGAGGAACACTAAACAAGCACAACCAAACACAGACAACACATCTGACATCACACACATAACAAACAAACGCACACAAATCCACTCAAACACAATCACACGGAAATCACATTCACCCACGCAAAAGACACACAGCACACATTAAACAAAGGCAAAACACACACAAAAAAACAAAGATCACACGTAGGACACACTTGGTGCATTACACGCAACACACACAACCAAGCAGACACACCACACATATATCCTCACACAGGAGCACAACACAGAAGCACACAACAGACCCGAGACACAGCACATACTCAAAGGCACAAAACTGCTCACAATACACATGAAAGTCTTTGCACAGGTACATACTGCACACTCCATGAGACACCCAAAGCAAGCACAACCACACAGTCAACATGTCTCCCCTCATGCACATAGCTCAAGCCGCCAAACACACACACAACCTCTCTAACACAGCCACACACAAATCACAGTCACACACACAAAACACCCGCAACTCATACAGAACCACCCACAACCGCCAGGAACGCACACGACATGCACTCAACACACGACACATAACACACACAACCAAAAGCATACCATATAGAGCACACTCAGAACCACACACTGTCAACACAACCCAATACACACATCACACACACAATAAGCACACACGCACATCACACACACCACACAATTAACATCACACACAATGCCCAAAATACCCAGACAACCCAACACCTTCCCCATACGTAACACACAGGAAAGCATGTACACAGCACACACAACCCAGAACACAGTACGTAACACAACACACAACAAAGAGAAAGACACATTTCACCCTGAGCGTGACAAAGGAGGCCACGCACCAGACACACAACACAACCACCAACAGAAAGCTCATCGAAAGGCAAAATATACAACACCACAGGATCCACTCAATTCACACAACACAAAGCTCAAAACTGCACATATCACACATGACATGACCCAGATCAAAACGCAGAGCACAAGGCGATCAACAAGCTGTAAATAACCCATACCACGCACATTTCGTACACAACACACAGAAAACAAATAAGACGCACAGATCACATACAACACAACACAAAACACTCAAGAACACATGGCACACCACATGGCAAAACAGAATACACACAGAAACACAAAACAAACACCACAAATCACTACCATAGACCAACAACTCTGGCAGCACCCCAGACACACAACAAACCCGACAGACACACAAAACACACATTTCACACGCTACACATCACAGCCCGTAGCGCACACGTCACACACGACACACCACGTGCACAGTCACACACAGACACCCCACGCACGTATCCACCCAGGAAAGCACTACGTAAAGCACACGTGCACAAAACCCATACAGTAACAAAGCAAAAGTCACAGGACACACAGCAGACACAACAAAGCACCTAATAGCCCACAAGACACAGAAACCACATTAGAGAGAGTATACACAGCACACACAACGAGGAACACTAAACAAGCACAACCAAACACAGACAACACATCTGACATCACACACATAACAAACAAACGCACACAAATCCACTCAAACACAATCAGACGGAAATCACATTCACCCACGCAAAAGACACACAGCACACATTAAACAAAGGCAAAACACACACAAAAAAACAAAGATCACACTTAGCACACACTTGGTGCATTACACGCAACACACACAACCAAGCAGACACACCACACATATATCCTCACACAGGAGCACAACACAGAAGCACACAACAGACCGGACACTCACAGCACATACTTCAAGGCACAAAACTGCTCACAATACACATGAAAGTCTTTGCACAGGTACATACTGCACCCTCCATGAGACACCCAAAGCAAGCACAACCACACAGTCAACATGTCTCCCCTCATGCGCATAGCTCAAGCCGCCAAACACACACACAACCTCTCTAACACAGCCACACACAAATCACAGTCACACACACAAAACACCCACAACTCATACAGAACCATACAACCCCCAAGAACGCACACGACATGCATTCAACAAACGACACATAACACACACAACCACAAACATACCATATAGAGCACACTCAGAACCACACACTGTCAGCACAACCCAATACACACAACACACACACAATAAGCACACAAGCACATCACACACACCACACAATTAACATCACACACAATGCCCAAAATACCCAGACCAACCAACACCTTCCCCATACGTAACACACAGGAAAGCATGTACACAGCACACACAACCCAGAACACAGTACGTAACACAACACACAACACAGAGAAAGACACATTTCACCCTGAGCGTGACAAAGGAGGCCACGCACCAGACACACAACACAACCACCAACAGAAAGCTCATCGAAAGGCAAAATATACAACACCACAGGATCCACCCAATTCACACAACACAAAGCTCAAAACTGCACATATCACACATAACATGCCCCAGATCAAAACGCAGAGCACAAGGCGATCAACAAGCAGTAAGTAACCCATACCACGCACATTTCGTACACAACACACAGAAAACAAACAAGACGCACAGATCACATACAACACAACACAAAACACTCAAGAACACATGGCACAGCGCATGGCACAACAGAATACACACAGAAACACAAAACAAACACCACAAATCACTACCATAGATCAACAAATCTGGCAGACCCCAGACACACAACAAACCCGACAGACAAACAAAATACACATTTCACACGCTACACATCACAGCCCATAGCGCACATGTCACACACGACACACCACGTGCACAGTCACACACAGACACCCCACGCACGTATCCATCCAGGAAAGCACTACGTAAAGCACACGTGCACAAAACCCATACAGTAACAAAACAAAAGTCACAGGACACACAGCAGACACAACAAAGCACATAATAGCCCACAAGACACAGAAACCACATTTGAGAGAGTATACACAGCACACACTACGAGGAACACTAAACAAGCACAACCAAACACAGACAACACATCTGACATCACACACATAACAAACAAACGCACACAAATCCACTCAAACACAATCAGACGGAAATCACATTCACCCACGCAAAAGACACACAGCACACATTAAACAAAGGCAAAACACACACAAAAAAACAAAGATCACACTTAGCACACACTTGGTGCATTACACGCAACACACACAACCAAGCAGACACACCACACATATATCCTCACACAGGAGCACAACACAGAAGCACACAACAGACCGGACACTCACAGCACATACTTCAAGGCACAAAACTGCTCACAATACACATGAAAGTCTTTGCACAGGTACATACTGCACCCTCCATGAGACACCCAAAGCAAGCACAACCACACAGTCAACATGTCTCCCCTCATGCGCATAGCTCAAGCCGCCAAACACACACACAACCTCTCTAACACAGCCACACACAAATCACAGTCACACACACAAAACACCCACAACTCATACAGAACCATACAACCCCCAAGAACGCACACGACATGCATTCAACAAACGACACATAACACACACAACCACAAACATACCATATAGAGCACACTCAGAACCACACACTGTCAGCACAACCCAATACACACAACACACACACAATAAGCACACAAGCACATCACACACACCACACAATTAACATCACACACAATGCCCAAAATACCCAGACCAACCAACACCTTCCCCATACGTAACACACAGGAAAGCATGTACACAGCACACACAACCCAGAACACAGTACGTAACACAACACACAACACAGAGAAAGACACATTTCACCCTGAGCGTGACAAAGGAGGCCACGCACCAGACACACAACACAACCACCAACAGAAAGCTCATCGAAAGGCAAAATATACAACACCACAGGATCCACCCAATTCACACAACACAAAGATCAAACCTGCACATATCACACATAACATGCCCCAGATCAAAACGCAGAGCACAAGGCGATCAACAAGCAGTAAGTAACCCATACTACGCACATTTCGTACACAACACACAGAAAACAAACAAGACGCACAGATCACATACAACACAACACAAAACACTGAAGAACACATGGCACAGCACATGGCACAACAGAATACACACAGAAACACAAAACAAACACCACAAATCACTACCATAGACCAACAAATCTGGCAGACCCCAGACACACAACAAACCCGACAGACACACAAAACACACATTTCACACGCTACACATCACAGCCCATAGCGCACATGTCACACACGACACACCACGTGCACAGTCACACACAGACACCCCATGCACGTATCCACCCAGGAAAGCACTATGCAAAGCACACGTGCACAAAACCCATACAGTAACAAAACAAAAGTCACAGGACACACACAGACACAACAAAGCACATAATAGCTCACAAGACACAGAAACCACATTTGAGAGAGTATACAGAGCACACACAACGAGGCACACTAAACAAGCACAACCACACACAGACAACACATCTCACATCACACACTTAACAAACAAACGCACACAAATCCACTCAAACACAATCACACGGAAATCACATTCACCCACGCAAAAGACACACAGCACACATAAAACCAAGGCAAAACACACACAAAAAAACAAAGATCACACTTAGCGCACACTTGGTGCATTACACGCAACACACACAACCAAGCAGACACACCACACATATATCCTCACACAGGAGCACAGCACAGAAGCACACAACAGACCCGAGACTCACAGCACATACTTCAAGGCACAAAACTGCTCACAATACACATGAAAGTCTTTGCACAGGTACATACTGCACACTCCATGAGACACCCAAAGCAAGCACAACCACACAGTCAACATGTCTCCCCTCATGCGCATAGCTCAAGCCGCCAAACACACACACAACTTCTCTAACACAGCCACACACAAATCACAGTCACACACACAAAACACCCACAGCACATACAGAACCACCCACAACCGCCAAGAACGCACACGACATGCACTCAACGCATGACACATAACACACACAACCACAAACATACCATATAGAGCACACTCAGAACCACACACTGTCGGCACAACCCAATACACACAACACACACACAATAAGCACACAAGCACATCACACACACCACACAATTAACATCACACACAATGCCCAAAATACCCAGACCAACCAACACCTTCCCCATACGTAACACACAGGAAAGCATGTACACAGCACACACAACCCAGAACACAGTACGTAACACAACACACAACACAGAGAAAGACACATTTCACCCTGAGCGTGACAAAGGAGGCCACGCACCAGACACACAACACAACCACCAACAGAAAGCTCATCGAAAGGCAAAATATACAACACCACAGGATCCACTCAATTCACACAACACAAAGCTCAAAACTGCACATATCACACATGACATGACCCAGATCAAAACGCAGAGCACAAGGCGATCAACAAGCAGTAAGTAACCCATACTACGCACATTTCGTACACAACACACAGAAAACAAATAAGACGCACAGATCACATACAACACAACACAAAACACTCAAGAACACATGGCACACCACATGGCAAAACAGAATACACACAGAAACACAAAACAAACACCACAAATCACTACCATAGACCAACAACTCTGGCAGCACCCCAGACACACAACAAACCCGACAGACACACAAAACACACATTTCACACGCTACACATCACAGCCCGTAGCGCACACGTCACACACGACACACCAAGTGCACAGTCACACACAGACACCCCACGCACGTATCCATCCAGGAAAGCACTACGTAAAGCACACGTGCACAAAACCCATACAGTAACAAAACAAAAGTCACAGGACACACAGCAGACACAACAAAGCACATAATAGCCCACAAGACACAGAAACCACATTAGAGAGAGTATACACAGCACACACAACGAGGAACACTAAACAAGCACAACCAAACACAGACAACACATCTGACATCACACACATAACAAACAAACGCACACAAATCCACTCAAACACAATCAGACGGAAATCACATTCACCCACGCAAAAGACACACAGCACACATTAAACAAAGGCAAAACACACACAAAAAAACAAAGATCACACTTAGCACACACTTGGTGCATTACACGCAACACACACAACCAAGCAGACACACCACACATATATCCTCACACAGGAGCACAACACAGAAGCACACAACAGACCGGACACTCACAGCACATACTTCAAGGCACAAAACTGCTCACAATACACATGAAAGTCTTTGCACAGGTACATACTGCACCCTCCATGAGACACCCAAAGCAAGCACAACCACACAGTCAACATGTCTCCCCTCATGCGCATAGCTCAAGCCGCCAAACACACACACAACCTCTCTAACACAGCCACACACAAATCACAGTCACACACACAAAACACCCACAACTCATACAGAACCATACAACCCCCAAGAACGCACACGACATGCATTCAACAAACGACACATAACACACACAACCACAAACATACCATATAGAGCACACTCAGAACCACACACTGTCAGCACAACCCAATACACACAACACACACACAATAAGCACACAAGCACATCACACACACCACACAATTAACATCACACACAATGCCCAAAATACCCAGACCAACCAACACCTTCCCCATACGTAACACACAGGAAAGCATGTACACAGCACACACAACCCAGAACACA
This sequence comes from Manis pentadactyla, assembly GCF_030020395.1. NCBI lineage: Eukaryota > Metazoa > Chordata > Mammalia > Pholidota > Manidae > Manis > Manis pentadactyla. The sequence continues at coordinate 41,893,710 of NC_080019.1, read as the reverse complement.
GTACGTAACACAACACACAACACAGAGAAAGACACATTTCACCCTGAGCGTGACAAAGGAGGCCACGCACCAGACACACAACACAACCACCAACAGAAAGCTCATCGAAAGGCAAAATATACAACACCACAGGATCCACCCAATTCACACAACACAAAGATCAAACCTGCACATATCACACATAACATGCCCCAGATCAAAACGCAGAGCACAAGGCGATCAACAAGCAGTAAGTAACCCATACTACGCACATTTCGTACACAACACACAGAAAACAAACAAGACGCACAGATCACATACAACACAACACAAAACACTGAAGAACACATGGCACAGCACATGGCACAACAGAATACACACAGAAACACAAAACAAACACCACAAATCACTACCATAGACCAACAAATCTGGCAGACCCCAGACACACAACAAACCCGACAGACACACAAAACACACATTTCACACGCTACACATCACAGCCCGTAGCGCACACGTCACACACGACACACCACGTGCACAGTCACACACAGACACCCCATGCACGTATCCACCCAGGAAAGCACTATGCAAAGCACACGTGCACAAAACCCATACAGTAACAAAACAAAAGTCACAGGACACACACAGACACAACAAAGCACATAATAGCTCACAAGACACAGAAACCACATTTGAGAGAGTATACAGAGCACACACAACGAGGCACACTAAACAAGCACAACCACACACAGACAACACATCTCACATCACACACTTAACAAACAAACGCACACAAATCCACTCAAACACAATCACACGGAAATCACATTCACCCACGCAAAAGACACACAGCACACATAAAACCAAGGCAAAACACACACAAAAAAACAAAGATCACACTTAGCGCACACTTGGTGCATTACACGCAACACACACAACCAAGCAGACACACCACACATATATCCTCACACAGGAGCACAGCACAGAAGCACACAACAGACCCGAGACTCACAGCACATACTTCAAGGCACAAAACTGCTCACAATACACATGAAAGTCTTTGCACAGGTACATACTGCACACTCCATGAGACACCCAAAGCAAGCACAACCACACAGTCAACATGTCTCCCCTCATGCGCATAGCTCAAGCCGCCAAACACACACACAACTTCTCTAACACAGCCACACACAAATCACAGTCACACACACAAAACACCCACAGCACATACAGAACCACCCACAACCGCCAAGAACGCACACGACATGCACTCAACGCATGACACATAACACACACAACCACAAACATACCATATAGAGCACACTCAGAACCACACACTGTCGGCACAACCCAATACACACAACACACACACAATAAGCACACAAGCACATCACACACACCACACAATTAACATCACACACAATGCCCAAAATACCCAGACCAACCAACACCTTCCCCATACGTAACACACAGGAAAGCATGTACACAGCACACACAACCCAGAACACAGTACGTAACACAACACACAACACAGAGAAAGACACATTTCACCCTGAGCGTGACAAAGGAGGCCACGCACCAGACACACAACACAACCACCAACAGAAAGCTCATCGAAAGGCAAAATATACAACACCACAGGATCCACCCAATTCACACAACACAAAGCTCAAAACTGCACATATCACACATAACATGCCCCAGATCAAAACGCAGAGCACAAGGCGATCAACAAGCAGTAAGTAACCCATACCACGCACATTTCGTACACAACACACAGAAAACAAACAAGACGCACAGATCACATACAACACAACACAAAACACTCAAGAACACATGGCACAGCGCATGGCACAACAGAATACACACAGAAACACAAAACAAACACCACAAATCACTACCATAGACCAACAAATCTGGCAGACCCCAGACACACAACAAACCCGACAGACAAACAAAATACACATTTCACACGCTACACATCACAGCCCATAGCGCACATGTCACACACGACACACCACGTGCACAGTCACACACAGACACCCCACGCACGTATCCATCCAGGAAAGCACTACGTAAAGCACACGTGCACAAAACCCATACAGTAACAAAACAAAAGTCACAGGACACACAGCAGACACAACAAAGCACCTAATAGCCCACAAGACACAGAAACCACATTTGAGAGAGTATACACAGCACACACAACGAGGAACACTAAACAAGCACAACCAAACACAGACAACACATCTGACATCACACACATAACAAACAAACGCACACAAATCCACTCAAACACAATCAGACGGAAATCACATTCACCCACGCAAAAGACACACAGCACACATTAAACAAAGGCAAAACACACACAAAAAAACAAAGATCACACTTAGCACACACTTGGTGCATTACACGCAACACACACAACCAAGCAGACACACCACACATATATCCTCACACAGGAGCACAACACAGAAGCACACAACAGACCGGACACTCACAGCACATACTTCAAGGCACAAAACTGCTCACAATACACATGAAAGTCTTTGCACAGGTACATACTGCACCCTCCATGAGACACCCAAAGCAAGCACAACCACACAGTCAACATGTCTCCCCTCATGCGCATAGCTCAAGCCGCCAAACACACACACAACCTCTCTAACACAGCCACACACAAATCACAGTCACACACACAAAACACCCACAACTCATACAGAACCATACAACCCCCAAGAACGCACACGACATGCATTCAACAAACGACACATAACACACACAACCACAAACATACCATATAGAGCACACTCAGAACCACACACTGTCAGCACAACCCAATACACACAACACACACACAATAAGCACACAAGCACATCACACACACCACACAATTAACATCACACACAATGCCCAAAATACCCAGACCAACCAACACCTTCCCCATACGTAACACACAGGAAAGCATGTACACAGCACACACAACCCAGAACACAGTACGTAACACAACACACAACACAGAGAAAGACACATTTCACCCTGAGCGTGACAAAGGAGGCCACGCACCAGACACACAACACAACCACCAACAGAAAGCTCATCGAAAGGCAAAATATACAACACCACAGGATCCACCCAATTCACACAACACAAAGATCAAACCTGCACATATCACACATAACATGCCCCAGATCAAAACGCAGAGCACAAGGCGATCAACAAGCAGTAAGTAACCCATACTACGCACATTTCGTACACAACACACAGAAAACAAACAAGACGCACAGATCACATACAACACAACACAAAACACTGAAGAACACATGGCACAGCACATGGCACAACAGAATACACACAGAAACACAAAACAAACACCACAAATCACTACCATAGACCAACAAATCTGGCAGACCCCAGACACACAACAAACCCGACAGACACACAAAACACACATTTCACACGCTACACATCACAGCCCGTAGCGCACACGTCACACACGACACACCACGTGCACAGTCACACACAGACACCCCATGCACGTATCCACCCAGGAAAGCACTATGCAAAGCACACGTGCACAAAACCCATACAGTAACAAAACAAAAGTCACAGGACACACACAGACACAACAAAGCACATAATAGCTCACAAGACACAGAAACCACATTTGAGAGAGTATACAGAGCACACACAACGAGGCACACTAAACAAGCACAACCACACACAGACAACACATCTCACATCACACACTTAACAAACAAACGCACACAAATCCACTCAAACACAATCACACGGAAATCACATTCACCCACGCAAAAGACACACAGCACACATAAAACCAAGGCAAAACACACACAAAAAAACAAAGATCACACTTAGCGCACACTTGGTGCATTACACGCAACACACACAACCAAGCAGACACACCACACATATATCCTCACACAGGAGCACAGCACAGAAGCACACAACAGACCCGAGACTCACAGCACATACTTCAAGGCACAAAACTGCTCACAATACACATGAAAGTCTTTGCACAGGTACATACTGCACACTCCATGAGACACCCAAAGCAAGCACAACCACACAGTCAACATGTCTCCCCTCATGCGCATAGCTCAAGCCGCCAAACACACACACAACTTCTCTAACACAGCCACACACAAATCACAGTCACACACACAAAACACCCACAGCACATACAGAACCACCCACAACCGCCAAGAACGCACACGACATGCACTCAACGCATGACACATAACACACACAACCACAAACATACCATATAGAGCACACTCAGAACCACACACTGTCGGCACAACCCAATACACACAACACACACACAATAAGCACACAAGCACATCACACACACCACACAATTAACATCACACACAATGCCCAAAATACCCAGACCAACCAACACCTTCCCCATACGTAACACACAGGAAAGCATGTACACAGCACACACAACCCAGAACACAGTACGTAACACAACACACAACACAGAGAAAGACACATTTCACCCTGAGCGTGACAAAGGAGGCCACGCACCAGACACACAACACAACCACCAACAGAAAGCTCATCGAAAGGCAAAATATACAACACCACAGGATCCACTCAATTCACACAACACAAAGCTCAAAACTGCACATATCACACATGACATGACCCAGATCAAAACGCAGAGCACAAGGCGATCAACAAGCAGTAAGTAACCCATACTACGCACATTTCGTACACAACACACAGAAAACAAACAAGACGCACAGATCACATACAACACAACACAAAACACTCAAGAACACATGGCACAGCGCATGGCACAACAGAATACACACAGAAACACAAAACAAACACCACAAATCACTACCATAGACCAACAAATCTGGCAGACCCCAGACACACAACAAACCCGACAGACACACAAAACACACATTTCACACGCTACACATCACAGCCCATAGCGCACATGTCACACACGACACACCACGTGCACAGTCACACACAGACACCCCACGCACGTATCCACCTTGGAAAGCAGTACGCAAAGCACACGTGCACAAAACCCATACAGTAACAAAACAAAAGTCACAGGACACACAGCAGACACAACAAAGCACATAATAGCCCACAAGACACAGAAACCACATTTGAGAGAGTATACACAGCACACACAACGAGGAACACTAAACAAGCACAACCAAACACAGACAACACATCTGACATCACACACATAACAAACAAACGCACACAAATCCACTCAAACACAATCACACGGAAATCACATTCACCCACGCAAAAGACACACAGCACACATTAAACAAAGGCAAAACACACACAAAAAAACAAAGATCACACGTAGGACACACTTGGTGCATTACACGCAACACACACAACCAAGCAGACACACCACACATATATCCTCACACAGGAGCACAACACAGAAGCACACAACAGACCCGAGACACAGCACATACTCAAAGGCACAAAACTGCTCACAATACACATGAAAGTCTTTGCACAGGTACATACTGCACACTCCATGAGACACCCAAAGCAAGCACAACCACACAGTCAACATGTCTCCCCTCATGCACATAGCTCAAGCCGCCAAACACACACACAACCTCTCTAACACAGCCACACACAAATCACAGTCACACACACAAAACACCCGCAACTCATACAGAACCACCCACAACCGCCAGGAACGCACACGACATGCACTCAACACACGACACATAACACACACAACCAAAAGCATACCATATAGAGCACACTCAGAACCACACACTGTCAACACAACCCAATACACACATCACACACACAATAAGCACACACGCACATCACACACACCACACAATTAACATCACACACAATGCCCAAAATACCCAGACAACCCAACACCTTCCCCATACGTAACACACAGGAAAGCATGTACACAGCACACACAACCCAGAACACAGTACGTAACACAACACACAACAAAGAGAAAGACACATTTCACCCTGAGCGTGACAAAGGAGGCCACGCACCAGACACACAACACAACCACCAACAGAAAGCTCATCGAAAGGCAAAATATACAACACCACAGGATCCACTCAATTCACACAACACAAAGCTCAAAACTGCACATATCACACATGACATGACCCAGATCAAAACGCAGAGCACAAGGCGATCAACAAGCTGTAAATAACCCATACCACGCACATTTCGTACACAACACACAGAAAACAAATAAGACGCACAGATCACATACAACACAACACAAAACACTCAAGAACACATGGCACACCACATGGCAAAACAGAATACACACAGAAACACAAAACAAACACCACAAATCACTACCATAGACCAACAACTCTGGCAGCACCCCAGACACACAACAAACCCGACAGACACACAAAACACACATTTCACACGCTACACATCACAGCCCGTAGCGCACACGTCACACACGACACACCACGTGCACAGTCACACACAGACACCCCACGCACGTATCCACCCAGGAAAGCACTACGTAAAGCACACGTGCACAAAACCCATACAGTAACAAAACAAAAGTCACAGGACACACAGCAGACACAACAAAGCACCTAATAGCCCACAAGACACAGAAACCACATTAGAGAGAGTATACACAGCACACACAACGAGGAACACTAAACAAGCACAACCAAACACAGACAACACATCTGACATCACACACATAACAAACAAACGCACACAAATCCACTCAAACACAATCAGACGGAAATCACATTCACCCACGCAAAAGACACACAGCACACATTAAACAAAGGCAAAACACACACAAAAAAACAAAGATCACACTTAGCACACACTTGGTGCATTACACGCAACACACACAACCAAGCAGACACACCACACATATATCCTCACACAGGAGCACAACACAGAAGCACACAACAGACCGGACACTCACAGCACATACTTCAAGGCACAAAACTGCTCACAATACACATGAAAGTCTTTGCACAGGTACATACTGCACCCTCCATGAGACACCCAAAGCAAGCACAACCACACAGTCAACATGTCTCCCCTCATGCGCATAGCTCAAGCCGCCAAACACACACACAACCTCTCTAACACAGCCACACACAAATCACAGTCACACACACAAAACACCCACAACTCATACAGAACCATACAACCCCCAAGAACGCACACGACATGCATTCAACAAACGACACATAACACACACAACCACAAACATACCATATAGAGCACACTCAGAACCACACACTGTCAGCACAACCCAATACACACAACACACACACAATAAGCACACAAGCACATCACACACACCACACAATTAACATCACACACAATGCCCAAAATACCCAGACCAACCAACACCTTCCCCATACGTAACACACAGGAAAGCATGTACACAGCACACACAACCCAGAACACAGTACGTAACACAACACACAACACAGAGAAAGACACATTTCACCCTGAGCGTGACAAAGGAGGCCACGCACCAGACACACAACACAACCACCAACAGAAAGCTCATCGAAAGGCAAAATATACAACACCACAGGATCCACCCAATTCACACAACACAAAGCTCAAAACTGCACATATCACACATAACATGCCCCAGATCAAAACGCAGAGCACAAGGCGATCAACAAGCAGTAAGTAACCCATACCACGCACATTTCGTACACAACACACAGAAAACAAACAAGACGCACAGATCACATACAACACAACACAAAACACTCAAGAACACATGGCACAGCGCATGGCACAACAGAATACACACAGAAACACAAAACAAACACCACAAATCACTACCATAGACCAACAAATCTGGCAGACCCCAGACACACAACAAACCCGACAGACACACAAAACACACATTTCACACGCTACACATCACAGCCCGTAGCGCACACGTCACACACGACACACCACGTGCACAGTCACACACAGACACCCCATGCACGTATCCACCCAGGAAAGCACTATGCAAAGCACACGTGCACAAAACCCATACAGTAACAAAACAAAAGTCACAGGACACACACAGACACAACAAAGCACATAATAGCTCACAAGACACAGAAACCACATTTGAGAGAGTATACAGAGCACACACAACGAGGCACACTAAACAAGCACAACCACACACAGACAACACATCTCACATCACACACTTAACAAACAAACGCACACAAATCCACTCAAACACAATCACACGGAAATCACATTCACCCACGCAAAAGACACACAGCACACATAAAACCAAGGCAAAACACACACAAAAAAACAAAGATCACACTTAGCGCACACTTGGTGCATTACACGCAACACACACAACCAAGCAGACACACCACACATATATCCTCACACAGGAGCACAGCACAGAAGCACACAACAGACCCGAGACTCACAGCACATACTTCAAGGCACAAAACTGCTCACAATACACATGAAAGTCTTTGCACAGGTACATACTGCACACTCCATGAGACACCCAAAGCAAGCACAACCACACAGTCAACATGTCTCCCCTCATGCGCATAGCTCAAGCCGCCAAACACACACACAACTTCTCTAACACAGCCACACACAAATCACAGTCACACACACAAAACACCCACAGCACATACAGAACCACCCACAACCGCCAAGAACGCACACGACATGCACTCAACGCATGACACATAACACACACAACCACAAACATACCATATAGAGCACACTCAGAACCACACACTGTCGGCACAACCCAATACACACAACACACACACAATAAGCACACAAGCACATCACACACACCACACAATTAACATCACACACAATGCCCAAAATACCCAGACCAACCAACACCTTCCCCATACGTAACACACAGGAAAGCATGTACACAGCACACACAACCCAGAACACAGTACGTAACACAACACACAACACAGAGAAAGACACATTTCACCCTGAGCGTGACAAAGGAGGCCACGCACCAGACACACAACACAACCACCAACAGAAAGCTCATCGAAAGGCAAAATATACAACACCACAGGATCCACCCAATTCACACAACACAAAGCTCAAAACTGCACATATCACACATAACATGCCCCAAATAAAAACGCAGAGCACAAGGCGATCAACAAGCAGTAAGTAACCCATACCACGCACATTTCGTACACAACACACAGAAAACAAACAAGACGCACAGATCACATACAACACAACACAAAACACTCAAGAACACATGGCACAGCGCATGGCACAACAGAATACACACAGAAACACAAAACAAACACCACAAATCACTACCATAGACCAACAAATCTGGCAGACCCCAGACACACAACAAACCCGACAGACAAACAAAATACACATTTCACACGCTACACATCACAGCCCATAGCGCACATGTCACACACGACACACCACGTGCACAGTCACACACAGACACCCCACGCACGTATCCATCCAGGAAAGCACTACGTAAAGCACACGTGCACAAAACCCATACAGTAACAAAACAAAAGTCACAGGACACACAGCAGACACAACAAAGCACCTAATAGCCCACAAGACACAGAAACCACATTTGAGAGAGTATACACAGCACACACAACGAGGAACACTAAACAAGCACAACCAAACACAGACAACACATCTGACATCACACACATAACAAACAAACGCACACAAATCCACTCAAACACAATCAGACGGAAATCACATTCACCCACGCAAAAGACACACAGCACACATTAAACAAAGGCAAAACACACACAAAAAAACAAAGATCACACTTAGCACACACTTGGTGCATTACACGCAACACACACAACCAAGCAGACACACCACACATATATCCTCACACAGGAGCACAACACAGAAGCACACAACAGACCGGACACTCACAGCACATACTTCAAGGCACAAAACTGCTCACAATACACATGAAAGTCTTTGCACAGGTACATACTGCACCCTCCATGAGACACCCAAAGCAAGCACAATCACACAGTCAACATGTCTCCCCTCATGCGCATAGCTCAAGCCGCCAAACACACACACAACCTCTCTAACACAGCCACACACAAATCACAGTCACACACACAAAACACCCACAACTCATACAGAACCATACAACCCCCAAGAACGCACACGACATGCATTCAACAAACGACACATAACACACACAACCACAAACATACCATATAGAGCACACTCAGAACCACACACTGTCAGCACAACCCAATACACACAACACACACACAATAAGCACACAAGCACATCACACACACCACACAATTAACATCACACACAATGCCCAAAATACCCAGACCAACCAACACCTTCCCCATACGTAACACACAGGAAAGCATGTACACAGCACACACAACCCAGAACACAGTACGTAACACAACACACAACACAGAGAAAGACACATTTCACCCTGAGCGTGACAAAGGAGGCCACGCACCAGACACACAACACAACCACCAACAGAAAGCTCATCGAAAGGCAAAATATACAACACCACAGGATCCACCCAATTCACACAACACAAAGATCAAACCTGCACATATCACACATAACATGCCCCAGATCAAAACGCAGAGCACAAGGCGATCAACAAGCAGTAAGTAACCCATACTACGCACATTTCGTACACAACACACAGAAAACAAACAAGACGCACAGATCACATACAACACAACACAAAACACTGAAGAACACATGGCACAGCACATGGCACAACAGAATACACACAGAAACACAAAACAAACACCACAAATCACTACCATAGACCAACAAATCTGGCAGACCCCAGACACACAACAAACCCGACAGACACACAAAACACACATTTCACACGCTACACATCACAGCCCATAGCGCACATGTCACACACGACACACCACGTGCACAGTCACACACAGACACCCCATGCACGTATCCACCCAGGAAAGCACTATGCAAAGCACACGTGCACAAAACCCATACAGTAACAAAACAAAAGTCACAGGACACACACAGACACAACAAAGCACATAATAGCTCACAAGACACAGAAACCACATTTGAGAGAGTATACAGAGCACACACAACGAGGCACACTAAACAAGCACAACCACACACAGACAACACATCTCACATCACACACTTAACAAACAAACGCACACAAATCCACTCAAACACAATCACACGGAAATCACATTCACCCACGCAAAAGACACACAGCACACATAAAACCAAGGCAAAACACACACAAAAAAACAAAGATCACACTTAGCGCACACTTGGTGCATTACACGCAACACACACAACCAAGCAGACACACCACACATATATCCTCACACAGGAGCACAGCACAGAAGCACACAACAGACCCGAGACTCACAGCACATACTTCAAGGCACAAAACTGCTCACAATACACATGAAAGTCTTTGCACAGGTACATACTGCACACTCCATGAGACACCCAAAGCAAGCACAACCACACAGTCAACATGTCTCCCCTCATGCGCATAGCTCAAGCCGCCAAACACACACACAACTTCTCTAACACAGCCACACACAAATCACAGTCACACACACAAAACACCCACAGCACATACAGAACCACCCACAACCGCCAAGAACGCACACGACATGCACTCAACGCATGACACATAACACACACAACCACAAACATACCATATAGAGCACACTCAGAACCACACACTGTCGGCACAACCCAATACACACAACACACACACAATAAGCACACAAGCACATCACACACACCACACAATTAACATCACACACAATGCCCAAAATACCCAGACCAACCAACACCTTCCCCATACGTAACACACAGGAAAGCATGTACACAGCACACACAACCCAGAACACAGTACGTAACACAACACACAACACAGAGAAAGACACATTTCACCCTGAGCGTGACAAAGGAGGCCACGCACCAGACACACAACACAACCACCAACAGAAAGCTCATCGAAAGGCAAAATATACAACACCACAGGATCCACTCAATTCACACAACACAAAGCTCAAAACTGCACATATCACACATGACATGACCCAGATCAAAACGCAGAGCACAAGGCGATCAACAAGCAGTAAGTAACCCATACTACGCACATTTCGTACACAACACACAGAAAACAAATAAGACGCACAGATCACATACAACACAACACAAAACACTCAAGAACACATGGCACACCACATGGCAAAACAGAATACACACAGAAACACAAAACAAACACCACAAATCACTACCATAGACCAACAACTCTGGCAGCACCCCAGACACACAACAAACCCGACAGACACACAAAACACACATTTCACACGCTACACATCACAGCCCGTAGCGCACACGTCACACACGACACACCAAGTGCACAGTCACACACAGACACCCCACGCACGTATCCATCCAGGAAAGCACTACGTAAAGCACACGTGCACAAAACCCATACAGTAACAAAACAAAAGTCACAGGACACACAGCAGACACAACAAAGCACATAATAGCCCACAAGACACAGAAACCACATTAGAGAGAGTATACACAGCACACACAACGAGGAACACTAAACAAGCACAACCAAACACAGACAACACATCTGACATCACACACATAACAAACAAACGCACACAAATCCACTCAAACACAATCAGACGGAAATCACATTCACCCACGCAAAAGACACACAGCACACATTAAACAAAGGCAAAACACACACAAAAAAACAAAGATCACACTTAGCACACACTTGGTGCATTACACGCAACACACACAACCAAGCAGACACACCACACATATATCCTCACACAGGAGCACAACACAGAAGCACACAACAGACCGGACACTCACAGCACATACTTCAAGGCACAAAACTGCTCACAATACACATGAAAGTCTTTGCACAGGTACATACTGCACCCTCCATGAGACACCCAAAGCAAGCACAACCACACAGTCAACATGTCTCCCCTCATGCGCATAGCTCAAGCCGCCAAACACACACACAACCTCTCTAACACAGCCACACACAAATCACAGTCACACACACAAAACACCCACAACTCATACAGAACCATACAACCCCCAAGAACGCACACGACATGCATTCAACAAACGACACATAACACACACAACCACAAACATACCATATAGAGCACACTCAGAACCACACACTGTCAGCACAACCCAATACACACAACACACACACAATAAGCACACAAGCACATCACACACACCACACAATTAACATCACACACAATGCCCAAAATACCCAGACCAACCAACACCTTCCCCATACGTAACACACAGGAAAGCATGTACACAGCACACACAACCCAGAACACAGTACGTAACACAACACACAACACAGAGAAAGACACATTTCACCCTGAGCGTGACAAAGGAGGCCACGCACCAGACACACAACACAACCACCAACAGAAAGCTCATCGAAAGGCAAAATATACAACACCACAGGATCCACCCAATTCACACAACACAAAGATCAAACCTGCACATATCACACATAACATGCCCCAGATCAAAACGCAGAGCACAAGGCGATCAACAAGCAGTAAGTAACCCATACTACGCACATTTCGTACACAACACACAGAAAACAAACAAGACGCACAGATCACATACAACACAACACAAAACACTGAAGAACACATGGCACAGCACATGGCACAACAGAATACACACAGAAACACAAAACAAACACCACAAATCACTACCATAGACCAACAAATCTGGCAGACCCCAGACACACAACAAACCCGACAGACACACAAAACACACATTTCACACGCTACACATCACAGCCCGTAGCGCACACGTCACACACGACACACCACGTGCACAGTCACACACAGACACCCCATGCACGTATCCACCCAGGAAAGCACTATGCAAAGCACACGTGCACAAAACCCATACAGTAACAAAACAAAAGTCACAGGACACACACAGACACAACAAAGCACATAATAGCTCACAAGACACAGAAACCACATTTGAGAGAGTATACAGAGCACACACAACGAGGCACACTAAACAAGCACAACCACACACAGACAACACATCTCACATCACACACTTAACAAACAAACGCACACAAATCCACTCAAACACAATCACACGGAAATCACATTCACCCACGCAAAAGACACACAGCACACATAAAACCAAGGCAAAACACACACAAAAAAACAAAGATCACACTTAGCGCACACTTGGTGCATTACACGCAACACACACAACCAAGCAGACACACCACACATATATCCTCACACAGGAGCACAGCACAGAAGCACACAACAGACCCGAGACTCACAGCACATACTTCAAGGCACAAAACTGCTCACAATACACATGAAAGTCTTTGCACAGGTACATACTGCACACTCCATGAGACACCCAAAGCAAGCACAACCACACAGTCAACATGTCTCCCCTCATGCGCATAGCTCAAGCCGCCAAACACACACACAACTTCTCTAACACAGCCACACACAAATCACAGTCACACACACAAAACACCCACAGCACATACAGAACCACCCACAACCGCCAAGAACGCACACGACATGCACTCAACGCATGACACATAACACACACAACCACAAACATACCATATAGAGCACACTCAGAACCACACACTGTCGGCACAACCCAATACACACAACACACACACAATAAGCACACAAGCACATCACACACACCACACAATTAACATCACACACAATGCCCAAAATACCCAGACCAACCAACACCTTCCCCATACGTAACACACAGGAAAGCATGTACACAGCACACACAACCCAGAACACAGTACGTAACACAACACACAACACAGAGAAAGACACATTTCACCCTGAGCGTGACAAAGGAGGCCACGCACCAGACACACAACACAACCACCAACAGAAAGCTCATCGAAAGGCAAAATATACAACACCACAGGATCCACCCAATTCACACAACACAAAGCTCAAAACTGCACATATCACACATAACATGCCCCAGATCAAAACGCAGAGCACAAGGCGATCAACAAGCAGTAAGTAACCCATACCACGCACATTTCGTACACAACACACAGAAAACAAACAAGACGCACAGATCACATACAACACAACACAAAACACTCAAGAACACATGGCACAGCGCATGGCACAACAGAATACACACAGAAACACAAAACAAACACCACAAATCACTACCATAGACCAACAAATCTGGCAGACCCCAGACACACAACAAACCCGACAGACAAACAAAATACACATTTCACACGCTACACATCACAGCCCATAGCGCACATGTCACACACGACACACCACGTGCACAGTCACACACAGACACCCCACGCACGTATCCATCCAGGAAAGCACTACGTAAAGCACACGTGCACAAAACCCATACAGTAACAAAACAAAAGTCACAGGACACACAGCAGACACAACAAAGCACCTAATAGCCCACAAGACACAGAAACCACATTTGAGAGAGTATACACAGCACACACAACGAGGAACACTAAACAAGCACAACCAAACACAGACAACACATCTGACATCACACACATAACAAACAAACGCACACAAATCCACTCAAACACAATCAGACGGAAATCACATTCACCCACGCAAAAGACACACAGCACACATTAAACAAAGGCAAAACACACACAAAAAAACAAAGATCACACTTAGCACACACTTGGTGCATTACACGCAACACACACAACCAAGCAGACACACCACACATATATCCTCACACAGGAGCACAACACAGAAGCACACAACAGACCGGACACTCACAGCACATACTTCAAGGCACAAAACTGCTCACAATACACATGAAAGTCTTTGCACAGGTACATACTGCACCCTCCATGAGACACCCAAAGCAAGCACAACCACACAGTCAACATGTCTCCCCTCATGCGCATAGCTCAAGCCGCCAAACACACACACAACCTCTCTAACACAGCCACACACAAATCACAGTCACACACACAAAACACCCACAACTCATACAGAACCATACAACCCCCAAGAACGCACACGACATGCATTCAACAAACGACACATAACACACACAACCACAAACATACCATATAGAGCACACTCAGAACCACACACTGTCAGCACAACCCAATACACACAACACACACACAATAAGCACACAAGCACATCACACACACCACACAATTAACATCACACACAATGCCCAAAATACCCAGACCAACCAACACCTTCCCCATACGTAACACACAGGAAAGCATGTACACAGCACACACAACCCAGAACACAGTACGTAACACAACACACAACACAGAGAAAGACACATTTCACCCTGAGCGTGACAAAGGAGGCCACGCACCAGACACACAACACAACCACCAACAGAAAGCTCATCGAAAGGCAAAATATACAACACCACAGGATCCACCCAATTCACACAACACAAAGATCAAACCTGCACATATCACACATAACATGCCCCAGATCAAAACGCAGAGCACAAGGCGATCAACAAGCAGTAAGTAACCCATACTACGCACATTTCGTACACAACACACAGAAAACAAACAAGACGCACAGATCACATACAACACAACACAAAACACTGAAGAACACATGGCACAGCACATGGCACAACAGAATACACACAGAAACACAAAACAAACACCACAAATCACTACCATAGACCAACAAATCTGGCAGACCCCAGACACACAACAAACCCGACAGACACACAAAACACACATTTCACACGCTACACATCACAGCCCATAGCGCACATGTCACACACGACACACCACGTGCACAGTCACACACAGACACCCCATGCACGTATCCACCCAGGAAAGCACTATGCAAAGCACACGTGCACAAAACCCATACAGTAACAAAACAAAAGTCACAGGACACACACAGACACAACAAAGCACATAATAGCTCACAAGACACAGAAACCACATTTGAGAGAGTATACAGAGCACACACAACGAGGCACACTAAACAAGCACAACCACACACAGACAACACATCTCACATCACACACTTAACAAACAAACGCACACAAATCCACTCAAACACAATCACACGGAAATCACATTCACCCACGCAAAAGACACACAGCACACATAAAACCAAGGCAAAACACACACAAAAAAACAAAGATCACACTTAGCGCACACTTGGTGCATTACACGCAACACACACAACCAAGCAGACACACCACACATATATCCTCACACAGGAGCACAGCACAGAAGCACACAACAGACCCGAGACTCACAGCACATACTTCAAGGCACAAAACTGCTCACAATACACATGAAAGTCTTTGCACAGGTACATACTGCACACTCCATGAGACACCCAAAGCAAGCACAACCACACAGTCAACATGTCTCCCCTCATGCGCATAGCTCAAGCCGCCAAACACACACACAACTTCTCTAACACAGCCACACACAAATCACAGTCACACACACAAAACACCCACAGCACATACAGAACCACCCACAACCGCCAAGAACGCACACGACATGCACTCAACGCATGACACATAACACACACAACCACAAACATACCATATAGAGCACACTCAGAACCACACACTGTCGGCACAACCCAATACACACAACACACACACAATAAGCACACAAGCACATCACACACACCACACAATTAACATCACACACAATGCCCAAAATACCCAGACCAACCAACACCTTCCCCATACGTAACACACAGGAAAGCATGTACACAGCACACACAACCCAGAACACAGTACGTAACACAACACACAACACAGAGAAAGACACATTTCACCCTGAGCGTGACAAAGGAGGCCACGCACCAGACACACAACACAACCACCAACAGAAAGCTCATCGAAAGGCAAAATATACAACACCACAGGATCCACTCAATTCACACAACACAAAGCTCAAAACTGCACATATCACACATGACATGACCCAGATCAAAACGCAGAGCACAAGGCGATCAACAAGCAGTAAGTAACCCATACTACGCACATTTCGTACACAACACACAGAAAACAAATAAGACGCACAGATCACATACAACACAACACAAAACACTCAAGAACACATGGCACACCACATGGCAAAACAGAATACACACAGAAACACAAAACAAACACCACAAATCACTACCATAGACCAACAACTCTGGCAGCACCCCAGACACACAACAAACCCGACAGACACACAAAACACACATTTCACACGCTACACATCACAGCCCGTAGCGCACACGTCACACACGACACACCAAGTGCACAGTCACACACAGACACCCCACGCACGTATCCATCCAGGAAAGCACTACGTAAAGCACACGTGCACAAAACCCATACAGTAACAAAACAAAAGTCACAGGACACACAGCAGACACAACAAAGCACATAATAGCCCACAAGACACAGAAACCACATTAGAGAGAGTATACACAGCACACACAACGAGGAACACTAAACAAGCACAACCAAACACAGACAACACATCTGACATCACACACATAACAAACAAACGCACACAAATCCACTCAAACACAATCAGACGGAAATCACATTCACCCACGCAAAAGACACACAGCACACATTAAACAAAGGCAAAACACACACAAAAAAACAAAGATCACACTTAGCACACACTTGGTGCATTACACGCAACACACACAACCAAGCAGACACACCACACATATATCCTCACACAGGAGCACAACACAGAAGCACACAACAGACCGGACACTCACAGCACATACTTCAAGGCACAAAACTGCTCACAATACACATGAAAGTCTTTGCACAGGTACATACTGCACCCTCCATGAGACACCCAAAGCAAGCACAACCACACAGTCAACATGTCTCCCCTCATGCGCATAGCTCAAGCCGCCAAACACACACACAACCTCTCTAACACAGCCACACACAAATCACAGTCACACACACAAAACACCCACAACTCATACAGAACCATACAACCCCCAAGAACGCACACGACATGCATTCAACAAACGACACATAACACACACAACCACAAACATACCATATAGAGCACACTCAGAACCACACACTGTCAGCACAACCCAATACACACAACACACACACAATAAGCACACAAGCACATCACACACACCACACAATTAACATCACACACAATGCCCAAAATACCCAGACCAACCAACACCTTCCCCATACGTAACACACAGGAAAGCATGTACACAGCACACACAACCCAGAACACAGTACGTAACACAACACACAACACAGAGAAAGACACATTTCACCCTGAGCGTGACAAAGGAGGCCACGCACCAGACACACAACACAACCACCAACAGAAAGCTCATCGAAAGGCAAAATATACAACACCACAGGATCCACCCAATTCACACAACACAAAGATCAAACCTGCACATATCACACATAACATGCCCCAGATCAAAACGCAGAGCACAAGGCGATCAACAAGCAGTAAGTAACCCATACTACGCACATTTCGTACACAACACACAGAAAACAAACAAGACGCACAGATCACATACAACACAACACAAAACACTGAAGAACACATGGCACAGCACATGGCACAACAGAATACACACAGAAACACAAAACAAACACCACAAATCACTACCATAGACCAACAAATCTGGCAGACCCCAGACACACAACAAACCCGACAGACACACAAAACACACATTTCACACGCTACACATCACAGCCCGTAGCGCACACGTCACACACGACACACCACGTGCACAGTCACACACAGACACCCCATGCACGTATCCACCCAGGAAAGCACTATGCAAAGCACACGTGCACAAAACCCATACAGTAACAAAACAAAAGTCACAGGACACACACAGACACAACAACGCACATAATAGCTCACAAGACACAGAAACCACATTTGAGAGAGTATACAGAGCACACACAACGAGGCACACTAAACAAGCACAACCACACACAGACAACACATCTCACATCACACACTTAACAAACAAACGCACACAAATCCACTCAAACACAATCACACGGAAATCACATTCACCCACGCAAAAGACACACAGCACACATAAAACCAAGGCAAAACACACACAAAAAAACAAAGATCACACTTAGCGCACACTTGGTGCATTACACGCAACACACACAACCAAGCAGACACACCACACATATATCCTCACACAGGAGCACAGCACAGAAGCACACAACAGACCCGAGACTCACAGCACATACTTCAAGGCACAAAACTGCTCACAATACACATGAAAGTCTTTGCACAGGTACATACTGCACACTCCATGAGACACCCAAAGCAAGCACAACCACACAGTCAACATGTCTCCCCTCATGCGCATAGCTCAAGCCGCCAAACACACACACAACTTCTCTAACACAGCCACACACAAATCACAGTCACACACACAAAACACCCACAGCACATACAGAACCACCCACAACCGCCAAGAACGCACACGACATGCACTCAACGCATGACACATAACACACACAACCACAAACATACCATATAGAGCACACTCAGAACCACACACTGTCGGCACAACCCAATACACACAACACACACACAATAAGCACACAAGCACATCACACACACCACACAATTAACATCACACACAATGCCCAAAATACCCAGACCAACCAACACCTTCCCCATACGTAACACACAGGAAAGCATGTACACAGCACACACAACCCAGAACACAGTACGTAACACAACACACAACACAGAGAAAGACACATTTCACCCTGAGCGTGACAAAGGAGGCCACGCACCAGACACACAACACAACCACCAACAGAAAGCTCATCGAAAGGCAAAATATACAACACCACAGGATCCACTCAATTCACACAACACAAAGCTCAAAACTGCACATATCACACATGACATGACCCAGATCAAAACGCAGAGCACAAGGCGATCAACAAGCAGTAAGTAACCCATACTACGCACATTTCGTACACAACACACAGAAAACAAACAAGACGCACAGATCACATACAACACAACACAAAACACTCAAGAACACATGGCACAGCGCATGGCACAACAGAATACACACAGAAACACAAAACAAACACCACAAATCACTACCATAGACCAACAAATCTGGCAGACCCCAGACACACAACAAACCCGACAGACACACAAAACACACATTTCACACGCTACACATCACAGCCCATAGCGCACATGTCACACACGACACACCACGTGCACAGTCACACACAGACACCCCACGCACGTATCCACCTTGGAAAGCAGTACGCAAAGCACACGTGCACAAAACCCATACAGTAACAAAACAAAAGTCACAGGACACACAGCAGACACAACAAAGCACATAATAGCCCACAAGACACAGAAACCACATTTGAGAGAGTATACACAGCACACACAACGAGGAACACTAAACAAGCACAACCAAACACAGACAACACATCTGACATCACACACATAACAAACAAACGCACACAAATCCACTCAAACACAATCAGACGGAAATCACATTCACCCACGCAAAAGACACACAGCACACATTAAACAAAGGCAAAACACACACAAAAAAACAAAGATCACACGTAGGACACACTTGGTGCATTACACGCAACACACACAACCAAGCAGACACACCACACATATATCCTCACACAGGAGCACAACACAGAAGCACACAACAGACCCGAGACACAGCACATACTCAAAGGCACAAAACTGCTCACAATACACATGAAAGTCTTTGCACAGGTACATACTGCACACTCCATGAGACACCCAAAGCAAGCACAACCACACAGTCAACATGTCTCCCCTCATGCACATAGCTCAAGCCGCCAAACACACACACAACCTCTCTAACACAGCCACACACAAATCACAGTCACACACACAAAACACCCGCAACTCATACAGAACCACCCACAACCGCCAGGAACGCACACGACATGCACTCAACACACGACACATAACACACACAACCAAAAGCATACCATATAGAGCACACTCAGAACCACACACTGTCAACACAACCCAATACACACATCACACACACAATAAGCACACACGCACATCACACACACCACACAATTAACATCACACACAATGCCCAAAATACCCAGACAACCCAACACCTTCCCCATACGTAACACACAGGAAAGCATGTACACAGCACACACAACCCAGAACACAGTACGTAACACAACACACAACAAAGAGAAAGACACATTTCACCCTGAGCGTGACAAAGGAGGCCACGCACCAGACACACAACACAACCACCAACAGAAAGCTCATCGAAAGGCAAAATATACAACACCACAGGATCCACTCAATTCACACAACACAAAGCTCAAAACTGCACATATCACACATGACATGACCCAGATCAAAACGCAGAGCACAAGGCGATCAACAAGCTGTAAATAACCCATACCACGCACATTTCGTACACAACACACAGAAAACAAATAAGACGCACAGATCACATACAACACAACACAAAACACTCAAGAACACATGGCACACCACATGGCAAAACAGAATACACACAGAAACACAAAACAAACACCACAAATCACTACCATAGACCAACAACTCTGGCAGCACCCCAGACACACAACAAACCCGACAGACACACAAAACACACATTTCACACGCTACACATCACAGCCCGTAGCGCACACGTCACACACGACACACCACGTGCACAGTCACACACAGACACCCCACGCACGTATCCACCCAGGAAAGCACTACGTAAAGCACACGTGCACAAAACCCATACAGTAACAAAACAAAAGTCACAGGACACACAGCAGACACAACAAAGCACCTAATAGCCCACAAGACACAGAAACCACATTAGAGAGAGTATACACAGCACACACAACGAGGAACACTAAACAAGCACAACCAAACACAGACAACACATCTGACATCACACACATAACAAACAAACGCACACAAATCCACTCAAACACAATCAGACGGAAATCACATTCACCCACGCAAAAGACACACAGCACACATTAAACAAAGGCAAAACACACACAAAAAAACAAAGATCACACTTAGCACACACTTGGTGCATTACACGCAACACACACAACCAAGCAGACACACCACACATATATCCTCACACAGGAGCACAACACAGAAGCACACAACAGACCGGACACTCACAGCACATACTTCAAGGCACAAAACTGCTCACAATACACATGAAAGTCTTTGCACAGGTACATACTGCACCCTCCATGAGACACCCAAAGCAAGCACAACCACACAGTCAACATGTCTCCCCTCATGCGCATAGCTCAAGCCGCCAAACACACACACAACCTCTCTAACACAGCCACACACAAATCACAGTCACACACACAAAACACCCACAACTCATACAGAACCATACAACCCCCAAGAACGCACACGACATGCATTCAACAAACGACACATAACACACACAACCACAAACATACCATATAGAGCACACTCAGAACCACACACTGTCAGCACAACCCAATACACACAACACACACACAATAAGCACACAAGCACATCACACACACCACACAATTAACATCACACACAATGCCCAAAATACCCAGACCAACCAACACCTTCCCCATACGTAACACACAGGAAAGCATGTACACAGCACACACAACCCAGAACACAGTACGTAACACAACACACAACACAGAGAAAGACACATTTCACCCTGAGCGTGACAAAGGAGGCCACGCACCAGACACACAACACAACCACCAACAGAAAGCTCATCGAAAGGCAAAATATACAACACCACAGGATCCACCCAATTCACACAACACAAAGCTCAAAACTGCACATATCACACATAACATGCCCCAGATCAAAACGCAGAGCACAAGGCGATCAACAAGCAGTAAGTAACCCATACCACGCACATTTCGTACACAACACACAGAAAACAAACAAGACGCACAGATCACATACAACACAACACAAAACACTCAAGAACACATGGCACAGCGCATGGCACAACAGAATACACACAGAAACACAAAACAAACACCACAAATCACTACCATAGACCAACAAATCTGGCAGACCCCAGACACACAACAAACCCGACAGACACACAAAACACACATTTCACACGCTACACATCACAGCCCGTAGCGCACACGTCACACACGACACACCACGTGCACAGTCACACACAGACACCCCATGCACGTATCCACCCAGGAAAGCACTATGCAAAGCACACGTGCACAAAACCCATACAGTAACAAAACAAAAGTCACAGGACACACACAGACACAACAAAGCACATAATAGCTCACAAGACACAGAAACCACATTTGAGAGAGTATACAGAGCACACACAACGAGGCACACTAAACAAGCACAACCACACACAGACAACACATCTCACATCACACACTTAACAAACAAACGCACACAAATCCACTCAAACACAATCACACGGAAATTACATTCACCCACGCAAAAGACACACAGCACACATAAAACCAAGGCAAAACACACACAAAAAAACAAAGATCACACTTAGCGCACACTTGGTGCATTACACGCAACACACACAACCAAGCAGACACACCACACATATATCCTCACACAGGAGCACAGCACAGAAGCACACAACAGACCCGAGACTCACAGCACATACTTCAAGGCACAAAACTGCTCACAATACACATGAAAGTCTTTGCACAGGTACATACTGCACACTCCATGAGACACCCAAAGCAAGCACAACCACACAGTCAACATGTCTCCCCTCATGCGCATAGCTCAAGCCGCCAAACACACACACAACTTCTCTAACACAGCCACACACAAATCACAGTCACACACACAAAACACCCACAGCACATACAGAACCACCCACAACCGCCAAGAACGCACACGACATGCACTCAACGCATGACACATAACACACACAACCACAAACATACCATATAGAGCACACTCAGAACCACACACTGTCGGCACAACCCAATACACACAACACACACACAATAAGCACACAAGCACATCACACACACCACACAATTAACATCACACACAATGCCCAAAATACCCAGACCAACCAACACCTTCCCCATACGTAACACACAGGAAAGCATGTACACAGCACACACAACCCAGAACACAGTACGTAACACAACACACAACACAGAGAAAGACACATTTCACCCTGAGCGTGACAAAGGAGGCCACGCACCAGACACACAACACAACCACCAACAGAAAGCTCATCGAAAGGCAAAATATACAACACCACAGGATCCACCCAATTCACACAACACAAAGCTCAAAACTGCACATATCACACATAACATGCCCCAAATCAAAACGCAGAGCACAAGGCGATCAACAAGCAGTAAGTAACCCATACCACGCACATTTCGTACACAACACACAGAAAACAAACAAGACGCACAGATCACATACAACACAACACAAAACACTCAAGAACACATGGCACAGCGCATGGCACAACAGAATACACACAGAAACACAAAACAAACACCACAAATCACTACCATAGACCAACAAATCTGGCAGACCCCAGACACACAACAAACCCGACAGACAAACAAAATACACATTTCACACGCTACACATCACAGCCCATAGCGCACATGTCACACACGACACACCACGTGCACAGTCACACACAGACACCCCACGCACGTATCCATCCAGGAAAGCACTACGTAAAGCACACGTGCACAAAACCCATACAGTAACAAAACAAAAGTCACAGGACACACAGCAGACACAACAAAGCACCTA
The DNA here is from genome assembly GCF_030020395.1 of Manis pentadactyla. Classification (NCBI taxonomy): domain Eukaryota; kingdom Metazoa; phylum Chordata; class Mammalia; order Pholidota; family Manidae; genus Manis; species Manis pentadactyla. Next base: position 41,867,774 of record NC_080019.1, on the reverse strand, counting down.
ATAGCCCACAAGACACAGAAACCACATTTGAGAGAGTATACACAGCACACACAACGAGGAACACTAAACAAGCACAACCAAACACAGACAACACATCTGACATCACACACATAACAAACAAACGCACACAAATCCACTCAAACACAATCAGACGGAAATCACATTCACCCACGCAAAAGACACACAGCACACATTAAACAAAGGCAAAACACACACAAAAAAACAAAGATCACACTTAGCACACACTTGGTGCATTACACGCAACACACACAACCAAGCAGACACACCACACATATATCCTCACACAGGAGCACAACACAGAAGCACACAACAGACCGGACACTCACAGCACATACTTCAAGGCACAAAACTGCTCACAATACACATGAAAGTCTTTGCACAGGTACATACTGCACCCTCCATGAGACACCCAAAGCAAGCACAACCACACAGTCAACATGTCTCCCCTCATGCGCATAGCTCAAGCCGCCAAACACACACACAACCTCTCTAACACAGCCACACACAAATCACAGTCACACACACAAAACACCCACAACTCATACAGAACCATACAACCCCCAAGAACGCACACGACATGCATTCAACAAACGACACATAACACACACAACCACAAACATACCATATAGAGCACACTCAGAACCACACACTGTCAGCACAACCCAATACACACAACACACACACAATAAGCACACAAGCACATCACACACACCACACAATTAACATCACACACAATGCCCAAAATACCCAGACCAACCAACACCTTCCCCATACGTAACACACAGGAAAGCATGTACACAGCACACACAACCCAGAACACAGTACGTAACACAACACACAACACAGAGAAAGACACATTTCACCCTGAGCGTGACAAAGGAGGCCACGCACCAGACACACAACACAACCACCAACAGAAAGCTCATCGAAAGGCAAAATATACAACACCACAGGATCCACCCAATTCACACAACACAAAGATCAAACCTGCACATATCACACATAACATGCCCCAGATCAAAACGCAGAGCACAAGGCGATCAACAAGCAGTAAGTAACCCATACTACGCACATTTCGTACACAACACACAGAAAACAAACAAGACGCACAGATCACATACAACACAACACAAAACACTGAAGAACACATGGCACAGCACATGGCACAACAGAATACACACAGAAACACAAAACAAACACCACAAATCACTACCATAGACCAACAAATCTGGCAGACCCCAGACACACAACAAACCCGACAGACACACAAAACACACATTTCACACGCTACACATCACAGCCCATAGCGCACATGTCACACACGACACACCACGTGCACAGTCACACACAGACACCCCATGCACGTATCCACCCAGGAAAGCACTATGCAAAGCACACGTGCACAAAACCCATACAGTAACAAAACAAAAGTCACAGGACACACACAGACACAACAAAGCACATAATAGCTCACAAGACACAGAAACCACATTTGAGAGAGTATACAGAGCACACACAACGAGGCACACTAAACAAGCACAACCACACACAGACAACACATCTCACATCACACACTTAACAAACAAACGCACACAAATCCACTCAAACACAATCACACGGAAATCACATTCACCCACGCAAAAGACACACAGCACACATAAAACCAAGGCAAAACACACACAAAAAAACAAAGATCACACTTAGCGCACACTTGGTGCATTACACGCAACACACACAACCAAGCAGACACACCACACATATATCCTCACACAGGAGCACAGCACAGAAGCACACAACAGACCCGAGACTCACAGCACATACTTCAAGGCACAAAACTGCTCACAATACACATGAAAGTCTTTGCACAGGTACATACTGCACACTCCATGAGACACCCAAAGCAAGCACAACCACACAGTCAACATGTCTCCCCTCATGCGCATAGCTCAAGCCGCCAAACACACACACAACTTCTCTAACACAGCCACACACAAATCACAGTCACACACACAAAACACCCACAGCACATACAGAACCACCCACAACCGCCAAGAACGCACACGACATGCACTCAACGCATGACACATAACACACACAACCACAAACATACCATATAGAGCACACTCAGAACCACACACTGTCGGCACAACCCAATACACACAACACACACACAATAAGCACACAAGCACATCACACACACCACACAATTAACATCACACACAATGCCCAAAATACCCAGACCAACCAACACCTTCCCCATACGTAACACACAGGAAAGCATGTACACAGCACACACAACCCAGAACACAGTACGTAACACAACACACAACACAGAGAAAGACACATTTCACCCTGAGCGTGACAAAGGAGGCCACGCACCAGACACACAACACAACCACCAACAGAAAGCTCATCGAAAGGCAAAATATACAACACCACAGGATCCACTCAATTCACACAACACAAAGCTCAAAACTGCACATATCACACATGACATGACCCAGATCAAAACGCAGAGCACAAGGCGATCAACAAGCAGTAAGTAACCCATACTACGCACATTTCGTACACAACACACAGAAAACAAATAAGACGCACAGATCACATACAACACAACACAAAACACTCAAGAACACATGGCACACCACATGGCAAAACAGAATACACACAGAAACACAAAACAAACACCACAAATCACTACCATAGACCAACAACTCTGGCAGCACCCCAGACACACAACAAACCCGACAGACACACAAAACACACATTTCACACGCTACACATCACAGCCCGTAGCGCACACGTCACACACGACACACCAAGTGCACAGTCACACACAGACACCCCACGCACGTATCCATCCAGGAAAGCACTACGTAAAGCACACGTGCACAAAACCCATACAGTAACAAAACAAAAGTCACAGGACACACAGCAGACACAACAAAGCACATAATAGCCCACAAGACACAGAAACCACATTTGAGAGAGTATACACAGCACACACAACGAGGAACACTAAACAAGCACAACCAAACACAGACAACACATCTGACATCACACACATAACAAACAAACGCACACAAATCCACTCAAACACAATCAGACGGAAATCACATTCACCCACGCAAAAGACACACAGCACACATTAAACAAAGGCAAAACACACACAAAAAAACAAAGATCACACTTAGCACACACTTGGTGCATTACACGCAACACACACAACCAAGCAGACACACCACACATATATCCTCACACAGGAGCACAACACAGAAGCACACAACAGACCGGACACTCACAGCACATACTTCAAGGCACAAAACTGCTCACAATACACATGAAAGTCTTTGCACAGGTACATACTGCACCCTCCATGAGACACCCAAAGCAAGCACAACCACACAGTCAACATGTCTCCCCTCATGCGCATAGCTCAAGCCGCCAAACACACACACAACCTCTCTAACACAGCCACACACAAATCACAGTCACACACACAAAACACCCACAACTCATACAGAACCATACAACCCCCAAGAACGCACACGACATGCATTCAACAAACGACACATAACACACACAACCACAAACATACCATATAGAGCACACTCAGAACCACACACTGTCAGCACAACCCAATACACACAACACACACACAATAAGCACACAAGCACATCACACACACCACACAATTAACATCACACACAATGCCCAAAATACCCAGACCAACCAACACCTTCCCCATACGTAACACACAGGAAAGCATGTACACAGCACACACAACCCAGAACACAGTACGTAACACAACACACAACACAGAGAAAGACACATTTCACCCTGAGCGTGACAAAGGAGGCCACGCACCAGACACACAACACAACCACCAACAGAAAGCTCATCGAAAGGCAAAATATACAACACCACAGGATCCACCCAATTCACACAACACAAAGATCAAACCTGCACATATCACACATAACATGCCCCAGATCAAAACGCAGAGCACAAGGCGATCAACAAGCAGTAAGTAACCCATACTACGCACATTTCGTACACAACACACAGAAAACAAACAAGACGCACAGATCACATACAACACAACACAAAACACTGAAGAACACATGGCACAGCACATGGCACAACAGAATACACACAGAAACACAAAACAAACACCACAAATCACTACCATAGACCAACAAATCTGGCAGACCCCAGACACACAACAAACCCGACAGACACACAAAACACACATTTCACACGCTACACATCACAGCCCGTAGCGCACACGTCACACACGACACACCACGTGCACAGTCACACACAGACACCCCATGCACGTATCCACCCAGGAAAGCACTATGCAAAGCACACGTGCACAAAACCCATACAGTAACAAAACAAAAGTCACAGGACACACACAGACACAACAAAGCACATAATAGCTCACAAGACACAGAAACCACATTTGAGAGAGTATACAGAGCACACACAACGAGGCACACTAAACAAGCACAACCACACACAGACAACACATCTCACATCACACACTTAACAAACAAACGCACACAAATCCACTCAAACACAATCACACGGAAATCACATTCACCCACGCAAAAGACACACAGCACACATAAAACCAAGGCAAAACACACACAAAAAAACAAAGATCACACTTAGCGCACACTTGGTGCATTACACGCAACACACACAACCAAGCAGACACACCACACATATATCCTCACACAGGAGCACAGCACAGAAGCACACAACAGACCCGAGACTCACAGCACATACTTCAAGGCACAAAACTGCTCACAATACACATGAAAGTCTTTGCACAGGTACATACTGCACACTCCATGAGACACCCAAAGCAAGCACAACCACACAGTCAACATGTCTCCCCTCATGCGCATAGCTCAAGCCGCCAAACACACACACAACTTCTCTAACACAGTCACACACAAATCACAGTCACACACACAAAACACCCACAGCACATACAGAACCACCCACAACCGCCAAGAACGCACACGACATGCACTCAACGCATGACACATAACACACACAACCACAAACATACCATATAGAGCACACTCAGAACCACACACTGTCGGCACAACCCAATACACACAACACACACACAATAAGCACACAAGCACATCACACACACCACACAATTAACATCACACACAATGCCCAAAATACCCAGACCAACCAACACCTTCCCCATACGTAACACACAGGAAAGCATGTACACAGCACACACAACCCAGAACACAGTACGTAACACAACACACAACACAGAGAAAGACACATTTCACCCTGAGCGTGACAAAGGAGGCCACGCACCAGACACACAACACAACCACCAACAGAAAGCTCATCGAAAGGCAAAATATACAACACCACAGGATCCACTCAATTCACACAACACAAAGCTCAAAACTGCACATATCACACATGACATGACCCAGATCAAAACGCAGAGCACAAGGCGATCAACAAGCAGTAAGTAACCCATACTACGCACATTTCGTACACAACACACAGAAAACAAATAAGACGCACAGATCACATACAACACAACACAAAACACTCAAGAACACATGGCACACCACATGGCAAAACAGAATACACACAGAAACACAAAACAAACACCACAAATCACTACCATAGACCAACAACTCTGGCAGCACCCCAGACACACAACAAACCCGACAGACACACAAAACACACATTTCACACGCTACACATCACAGCCCGTAGCGCACACGTCACACACGACACACCAAGTGCACAGTCACACACAGACACCCCACGCACGTATCCATCCAGGAAAGCACTACGTAAAGCACACGTGCACAAAACCCATACAGTAACAAAACAAAAGTCACAGGACACACAGCAGACACAACAAAGCACATAATAGCCCACAAGACACAGAAACCACATTTGAGAGAGTATACACAGCACACACAACGAGGAACACTAAACAAGCACAACCAAACACAGACAACACATCTGACATCACACACATAACAAACAAACGCACACAAATCCACTCAAACACAATCAGACGGAAATCACATTCACCCACGCAAAAGACACACAGCACACATTAAACAAAGGCAAAACACACACAAAAAAACAAAGATCACACTTAGCACACACTTGGTGCATTACACGCAACACACACAACCAAGCAGACACACCACACATATATCCTCACACAGGAGCACAACACAGAAGCACACAACAGACCGGACACTCACAGCACATACTTCAAGGCACAAAACTGCTCACAATACACATGAAAGTCTTTGCACAGGTACATACTGCACCCTCCATGAGACACCCAAAGCAAGCACAACCACACAGTCAACATGTCTCCCCTCATGCGCATAGCTCAAGCCGCCAAACACACACACAACCTCTCTAACACAGCCACACACAAATCACAGTCACACACACAAAACACCCACAACTCATACAGAACCATACAACCCCCAAGAACGCACACGACATGCATTCAACAAACGACACATAACACACACAACCACAAACATACCATATAGAGCACACTCAGAACCACACACTGTCAGCACAACCCAATACACACAACACACACACAATAAGCACACAAGCACATCACACACACCACACAATTAACATCACACACAATGCCCAAAATACCCAGACCAACCAACACCTTCCCCATACGTAACACACAGGAAAGCATGTACACAGCACACACAACCCAGAACACAGTACGTAACACAACACACAACACAGAGAAAGACACATTTCACCCTGAGCGTGACAAAGGAGGCCACGCACCAGACACACAACACAACCACCAACAGAAAGCTCATCGAAAGGCAAAATATACAACACCACAGGATCCACCCAATTCACACAACACAAAGATCAAACCTGCACATATCACACATAACATGCCCCAGATCAAAACGCAGAGCACAAGGCGATCAACAAGCAGTAAGTAACCCATACTACGCACATTTCGTACACAACACACAGAAAACAAACAAGACGCACAGATCACATACAACACAACACAAAACACTGAAGAACACATGGCACAGCACATGGCACAACAGAATACACACAGAAACACAAAACAAACACCACAAATCACTACCATAGACCAACAAATCTGGCAGACCCCAGACACACAACAAACCCGACAGACACACAAAACACACATTTCACACGCTACACATCACAGCCCGTAGCGCACACGTCACACACGACACACCACGTGCACAGTCACACACAGACACCCCATGCACGTATCCACCCAGGAAAGCACTATGCAAAGCACACGTGCACAAAACCCATACAGTAACAAAACAAAAGTCACAGGACACACACAGACACAACAAAGCACATAATAGCTCACAAGACACAGAAACCACATTTGAGAGAGTATACAGAGCACACACAACGAGGCACACTAAACAAGCACAACCACACACAGACAACACATCTCACATCACACACTTAACAAACAAACGCACACAAATCCACTCAAACACAATCACACGGAAATCACATTCACCCAGGCAAAAGACACACAGCACACATAAAACAAAGGCAAAACACACACAAAAAAACAAAGATCACACTTAGCGCACACTTGGTGCATTACACGCAACACACACAACCAAGCAGACACACCACACATATATCCTCACACAGGAGCACAGCACAGAAGCACACAACAGACCCGAGACTCACAGCACATACTTCAAGGCACAAAACTGCTCACAATACACATGAAAGTCTTTGCACAGGTACATACTGCACACTCCATGAGACACCCAAAGCAAGCACAACCACACAGTCAACATGTCTCCCCTCATGCGCATAGCTCAAGCCGCCAAACACACACACAACTTCTCTAACACAGCCACACACAAATCACAGTCACACACACAAAACACCCACAGCACATACAGAACCACCCACAACCGCCAAGAACGCACACGACATGCACTCAACGCATGACACATAACACACACAACCACAAACATACCATATAGAGCACACTCAGAACCACACACTGTCGGCACAACCCAATACACACAACACACACACAATAAGCACACAAGCACATCACACACACCACACAATTAACATCACACACAATGCCCAAAATACCCAGACCAACCAACACCTTCCCCATACGTAACACACAGGAAAGCATGTACACAGCACACACAACCCAGAACACAGTACGTAACACAACACACAACACAGAGAAAGACACATTTCACCCTGAGCGTGACAAAGGAGGCCACGCACCAGACACACAACACAACCACCAACAGAAAGCTCATCGAAAGGCAAAATATACAACACCACAGGATCCACTCAATTCACACAACACAAAGCTCAAAACTGCACATATCACACATGACATGACCCAGATCAAAACGCAGAGCACAAGGCGATCAACAAGCAGTAAGTAACCCATACTACGCACATTTCGTACACAACACACAGAAAACAAATAAGACGCACAGATCACATACAACACAACACAAAACACTCAAGAACACATGGCACACCACATGGCAAAACAGAATACACACAGAAACACAAAACAAACACCACAAATCACTACCATAGACCAACAACTCTGGCAGCACCCCAGACACACAACAAACCCGACAGACACACAAAACACACATTTCACACGCTACACATCACAGCCCGTAGCGCACACGTCACACACGACACACCAAGTGCACAGTCACACACAGACACCCCACGCACGTATCCATCCAGGAAAGCACTACGTAAAGCACACGTGCACAAAACCCATACAGTAACAAAACAAAAGTCACAGGACACACAGCAGACACAACAAAGCACATAATAGCCCACAAGACACAGAAACCACATTTGAGAGAGTATACACAGCACACACAACGAGGAACACTAAACAAGCACAACCAAACACAGACAACACATCTGACATCACACACATAACAAACAAACGCACACAAATCCACTCAAACACAATCAGACGGAAATCACATTCACCCACGCAAAAGACACACAGCACACATTAAACAAAGGCAAAACACACACAAAAAAACAAAGATCACACTTAGCACACACTTGGTGCATTACACGCAACACACACAACCAAGCAGACACACCACACATATATCCTCACACAGGAGCACAACACAGAAGCACACAACAGACCGGACACTCACAGCACATACTTCAAGGCACAAAACTGCTCACAATACACATGAAAGTCTTTGCACAGGTACATACTGCACCCTCCATGAGACACCCAAAGCAAGCACAACCACACAGTCAACATGTCTCCCCTCATGCGCATAGCTCAAGCCGCCAAACACACACACAACCTCTCTAACACAGCCACACACAAATCACAGTCACACACACAAAACACCCACAACTCATACAGAACCATACAACCCCCAAGAACGCACACGACATGCATTCAACAAACGACACATAACACACACAACCACAAACATACCATATAGAGCACACTCAGAACCACACACTGTCAGCACAACCCAATACACACAACACACACACAATAAGCACACAAGCACATCACACACACCACACAATTAACATCACACACAATGCCCAAAATACCCAGACCAACCAACACCTTCCCCATACGTAACACACAGGAAAGCATGTACACAGCACACACAACCCAGAACACAGTACGTAACACAACACACAACACAGAGAAAGACACATTTCACCCTGAGCGTGACAAAGGAGGCCACGCACCAGACACACAACACAACCACCAACAGAAAGCTCATCGAAAGGCAAAATATACAACACCACAGGATCCACCCAATTCACACAACACAAAGATCAAACCTGCACATATCACACATAACATGCCCCAGATCAAAACGCAGAGCACAAGGCGATCAACAAGCAGTAAGTAACCCATACTACGCACATTTCGTACACAACACACAGAAAACAAACAAGACGCACAGATCACATACAACACAACACAAAACACTGAAGAACACATGGCACAGCACATGGCACAACAGAATACACACAGAAACACAAAACAAACACCACAAATCACTACCATAGACCAACAAATCTGGCAGACCCCAGACACACAACAAACCCGACAGACACACAAAACACACATTTCACACGCTACACATCACAGCCCGTAGCGCACACGTCACACACGACACACCACGTGCACAGTCACACACAGACACCCCATGCACGTATCCACCCAGGAAAGCACTATGCAAAGCACACGTGCACAAAACCCATACAGTAACAAAACAAAAGTCACAGGACACACACAGACACAACAAAGCACATAATAGCTCACAAGACACAGAAACCACATTTGAGAGAGTATACAGAGCACACACAACGAGGCACACTAAACAAGCACAACCACACACAGACAACACATCTCACATCACACACTTAACAAACAAACGCACACAAATCCACTCAAACACAATCACACGGAAATCACATTCACCCAGGCAAAAGACACACAGCACACATAAAACAAAGGCAAAACACACACAAAAAAACAAAGATCACACTTAGCGCACACTTGGTGCATTACACGCAACACACACAACCAAGCAGACACACCACACATATATCCTCACACAGGAGCACAGCACAGAAGCACACAACAGACCCGAGACTCACAGCACATACTTCAAGGCACAAAACTGCTCACAATACACATGAAAGTCTTTGCACAGGTACATACTGCACACTCCATGAGACACCCAAAGCAAGCACAACCACACAGTCAACATGTCTCCCCTCATGCGCATAGCTCAAGCCGCCAAACACACACACAACTTCTCTAACACAGCCACACACAAATCACAGTCACACACACAAAACACCCACAGCACATACAGAACCACCCACAACCGCCAAGAACGCACACGACATGCACTCAACGCATGACACATAACACACACAACCACAAACATACCATATAGAGCACACTCAGAACCACACACTGTCGGCACAACCCAATACACACAACACACACACAATAAGCACACAAGCACATCACACACACCACACAATTAACATCACACACAATGCCCAAAATACCCAGACCAACCAACACCTTCCCCATACGTAACACACAGGAAAGCATGTACACAGCACACACAACCCAGAACACAGTACGTAACACAACACACAACACAGAGAAAGACACATTTCACCCTGAGCGTGACAAAGGAGGCCACGCACCAGACACACAACACAACCACCAACAGAAAGCTCATCGAAAGGCAAAATATACAACACCACAGGATCCACTCAATTCACACAACACAAAGCTCAAAACTGCACATATCACACATGACATGACCCAGATCAAAACGCAGAGCACAAGGCGATCAACAAGCAGTAAGTAACCCATACTACGCACATTTCGTACACAACACACAGAAAACAAACAAGACGCACAGATCACATACAACACAACACAAAACACTCAAGAACACATGGCACAGCGCATGGCACAACAGAATACACACAGAAACACAAAACAAACACCACAAATCACTACCATAGACCAACAAATCTGGCAGACCCCAGACACACAACAAACCCGACAGACACACAAAACACACATTTCACACGCTACACATCACAGCCCATAGCGCACATGTCACACACGACACACCACGTGCACAGTCACACACAGACACCCCACGCACGTATCCACCTTGGAAAGCAGTACGCAAAGCACACGTGCACAAAACCCATACAGTAACAAAACAAAAGTCACAGGACACACAGCAGACACAACAAAGCACATAATAGCCCACAAGACACAGAAACCACATTTGAGAGAGTATACACAGCACACACAACGAGGAACACTAAACAAGCACAACCAAACACAGACAACACATCTGACATCACACACATAACAAACAAACGCACACAAATCCACTCAAACACAATCACACGGAAATCACATTCACCCACGCAAAAGACACACAGCACACATTAAACAAAGGCAAAACACACACAAAAAAACAAAGATCACACGTAGGACACACTTGGTGCATTACACGCAACACACACAACCAAGCAGACACACCACACATATATCCTCACACAGGAGCACAACACAGAAGCACACAACAGACCCGAGACACAGCACATACTCAAAGGCACAAAACTGCTCACAATACACATGAAAGTCTTTGCACAGGTACATACTGCACACTCCATGAGACACCCAAAGCAAGCACAACCACACAGTCAACATGTCTCCCCTCATGCACATAGCTCAAGCCGCCAAACACACACACAACCTCTCTAACACAGCCACACACAAATCACAGTCACACACACAAAACACCCGCAACTCATACAGAACCACCCACAACCACCAGGAACGCACACGACATGCACTCAACACACGACACATAACACACACAACCAAAAGCATACCATATAGAGCACACTCAGAACCACACACTGTCAACACAACCCAATACACACATCACACACACAATAAGCACACACGCACATCACACACACCACACAATTAACATCACACACAATGCCCAAAATACCCAGACAACCCAACACCTTCCCCATACGTAACACACAGGAAAGCATGTACACAGCACACACAACCCAGAACACAGTACGTAACACAACACACAACAAAGAGAAAGACACATTTCACCCTGAGCGTGACAAAGGAGGCCACGCACCAGACACACAACACAACCACCAACAGAAAGCTCATCGAAAGGCAAAATATACAACACCACAGGATCCACTCAATTCACACAACACAAAGCTCAAAACTGCACATATCACACATGACATGACCCAGATCAAAACGCAGAGCACAAGGCGATCAACAAGCTGTAAATAACCCATACCACGCACATTTCGTACACAACACACAGAAAACAAATAAGACGCACAGATCACATACAACACAACACAAAACACTCAAGAACACATGGCACACCACATGGCAAAACAGAATACACACAGAAACACAAAACAAACACCACAAATCACTACCATAGACCAACAACTCTGGCAGCACCCCAGACACACAACAAACCCGACAGACACACAAAACACACATTTCACACGCTACACATCACAGCCCGTAGCGCACACGTCACACACGACACACCACGTGCACAGTCACACACAGACACCCCACGCACGTATCCACCCAGGAAAGCACTACGTAAAGCACACGTGCACAAAACCCATACAGTAACAAAACAAAAGTCACAGGACACACAGCAGACACAACAAAGCACCTAATAGCCCACAAGACACAGAAACCACATTAGAGAGAGTATACACAGCACACACAACGAGGAACACTAAACAAGCACAACCAAACACAGACAACACATCTGACATCACACACATAACAAACAAACGCACACAAATCCACTCAAACACAATCAGACGGAAATCACATTCACCCACGCAAAAGACACACAGCACACATTAAACAAAGGCAAAACACACACAAAAAAACAAAGATCACACTTAGCACACACTTGGTGCATTACACGCAACACACACAACCAAGCAGACACACCACACATATATCCTCACACAGGAGCACAACACAGAAGCACACAACAGACCGGACACTCACAGCACATACTTCAAGGCACAAAACTGCTCACAATACACATGAAAGTCTTTGCACAGGTACATACTGCACCCTCCATGAGACACCCAAAGCAAGCACAACCACACAGTCAACATGTCTCCCCTCATGCGCATAGCTCAAGCCGCCAAACACACACACAACCTCTCTAACACAGCCACACACAAATCACAGTCACACACACAAAACACCCACAACTCATACAGAACCATACAACCCCCAAGAACGCACACGACATGCATTCAACAAACGACACATAACACACACAACCACAAACATACCATATAGAGCACACTCAGAACCACACACTGTCAGCACAACCCAATACACACAACACACACACAATAAGCACACAAGCACATCACACACACCACACAATTAACATCACACACAATGCCCAAAATACCCAGACCAACCAACACCTTCCCCATACGTAACACACAGGAAAGCATGTACACAGCACACACAACCCAGAACACAGTACGTAACACAACACACAACACAGAGAAAGACACATTTCACCCTGAGCGTGACAAAGGAGGCCACGCACCAGACACACAACACAACCACCAACAGAAAGCTCATCGAAAGGCAAAATATACAACACCACAGGATCCACCCAATTCACACAACACAAAGCTCAAAACTGCACATATCACACATAACATGCCCCAGATCAAAACGCAGAGCACAAGGCGATCAACAAGCAGTAAGTAACCCATACCACGCACATTTCGTACACAACACACAGAAAACAAACAAGACGCACAGATCACATACAACACAACACAAAACACTCAAGAACACATGGCACAGCGCATGGCACAACAGAATACACACAGAAACACAAAACAAACACCACAAATCACTACCATAGACCAACAAATCTGGCAGACCCCAGACACACAACAAACCCGACAGACACACAAAACACACATTTCACACGCTACACATCACAGCCCGTAGCGCACACGTCACACACGACACACCACGTGCACAGTCACACACAGACACCCCATGCACGTATCCACCCAGGAAAGCACTATGCAAAGCACACGTGCACAAAACCCATACAGTAACAAAACAAAAGTCACAGGACACACACAGACACAACAAAGCACATAATAGCTCACAAGACACAGAAACCACATTTGAGAGAGTATACAGAGCACACACAACGAGGCACACTAAACAAGCACAACCACACACAGACAACACATCTCACATCACACACTTAACAAACAAACGCACACAAATCCACTCAAACACAATCACACGGAAATCACATTCACCCACGCAAAAGACACACAGCACACATAAAACCAAGGCAAAACACACACAAAAAAACAAAGATCACACTTAGCGCACACTTGGTGCATTACACGCAACACACACAACCAAGCAGACACACCACACATATATCCTCACACAGGAGCACAGCACAGAAGCACACAACAGACCCGAGACTCACAGCACATACTTC
Source organism: Manis pentadactyla (assembly GCF_030020395.1). NCBI lineage: Eukaryota > Metazoa > Chordata > Mammalia > Pholidota > Manidae > Manis > Manis pentadactyla. The sequence continues at coordinate 41,852,538 of NC_080019.1, read as the reverse complement.
AAGGCACAAAACTGCTCACAATACACATGAAAGTCTTTGCACAGGTACATACTGCACACTCCATGAGACACCCAAAGCAAGCACAACCACACAGTCAACATGTCTCCCCTCATGCGCATAGCTCAAGCCGCCAAACACACACACAACTTCTCTAACACAGCCACACACAAATCACAGTCACACACACAAAACACCCACAGCACATACAGAACCACCCACAACCGCCAAGAACGCACACGACATGCACTCAACGCATGACACATAACACACACAACCACAAACATACCATATAGAGCACACTCAGAACCACACACTGTCGGCACAACCCAATACACACAACACACACACAATAAGCACACAAGCACATCACACACACCACACAATTAACATCACACACAATGCCCAAAATACCCAGACCAACCAACACCTTCCCCATACGTAACACACAGGAAAGCATGTACACAGCACACACAACCCAGAACACAGTACGTAACACAACACACAACACAGAGAAAGACACATTTCACCCTGAGCGTGACAAAGGAGGCCACGCACCAGACACACAACACAACCACCAACAGAAAGCTCATCGAAAGGCAAAATATACAACACCACAGGATCCACTCAATTCACACAACACAAAGCTCAAAACTGCACATATCACACATGACATGACCCAGATCAAAACGCAGAGCACAAGGCGATCAACAAGCAGTAAGTAACCCATACTACGCACATTTCGTACACAACACACAGAAAACAAACAAGACGCACAGATCACATACAACACAACACAAAACACTCAAGAACACATGGCACAGCGCATGGCACAACAGAATACGCACAGAAACACAAAACAAACACCACAAATCACTACCATAGACCAACAAATCTGGCAGACCCCAGACACACAACAAACCCGACAGACACACAAAACACACATTTCACACGCTACACATCACAGCCCATAGCGCACATGTCACACACGACACACCACGTGCACAGTCACACACAGACACCCCACGCACGTATCCACCTTGGAAAGCAGTACGCAAAGCACACGTGCACAAAACCCATACAGTAACAAAACAAAAGTCACAGGACACACAGCAGACACAACAAAGCACATAATAGCCCACAAGACACAGAAACCACATTTGAGAGAGTATACACAGCACACACAACGAGGAACACTAAACAAGCACAACCAAACACAGACAACACATCTGACATCACACACATAACAAACAAACGCACACAAATCCACTCAAACACAATCACACGGAAATCACATTCACCCACGCAAAAGACACACAGCACACATTAAACAAAGGCAAAACACACACAAAAAAACAAAGATCACACGTAGGACACACTTGGTGCATTACACGCAACACACACAACCAAGCAGACACACCACACATATATCCTCACACAGGAGCACAACACAGAAGCACACAACAGACCCGAGACACAGCACATACTCAAAGGCACAAAACTGCTCACAATACACATGAAAGTCTTTGCACAGGTACATACTGCACACTCCATGAGACACCCAAAGCAAGCACAACCACACAGTCAACATGTCTCCCCTCATGCACATAGCTCAAGCCGCCAAACACACACACAACCTCTCTAACACAGCCACACACAAATCACAGTCACACACACAAAACACCCGCAACTCATACAGAACCACCCACAACCACCAGGAACGCACACGACATGCACTCAACACACGACACATAACACACACAACCAAAAGCATACCATATAGAGCACACTCAGAACCACACACTGTCAACACAACCCAATACACACATCACACACACAATAAGCACACACGCACATCACACACACCACACAATTAACATCACACACAATGCCCAAAATACCCAGACAACCCAACACCTTCCCCATACGTAACACACAGGAAAGCATGTACACAGCACACACAACCCAGAACACAGTACGTAACACAACACACAACAAAGAGAAAGACACATTTCACCCTGAGCGTGACAAAGGAGGCCACGCACCAGACACACAACACAACCACCAACAGAAAGCTCATCGAAAGGCAAAATATACAACACCACAGGATCCACTCAATTCACACAACACAAAGCTCAAAACTGCACATATCACACATGACATGACCCAGATCAAAACGCAGAGCACAAGGCGATCAACAAGCTGTAAATAACCCATACCACGCACATTTCGTACACAACACACAGAAAACAAATAAGACGCACAGATCACATACAACACAACACAAAACACTCAAGAACACATGGCACACCACATGGCAAAACAGAATACACACAGAAACACAAAACAAACACCACAAATCACTACCATAGACCAACAACTCTGGCAGCACCCCAGACACACAACAAACCCGACAGACACACAAAACACACATTTCACACGCTACACATCACAGCCCGTAGCGCACACGTCACACACGACACACCACGTGCACAGTCACACACAGACACCCCACGCACGTATCCACCCAGGAAAGCACTACGTAAAGCACACGTGCACAAAACCCATACAGTAACAAAACAAAAGTCACAGGACACACAGCAGACACAACAAAGCACCTAATAGCCCACAAGACACAGAAACCACATTAGAGAGAGTATACACAGCACACACAACGAGGAACACTAAACAAGCACAACCAAACACAGACAACACATCTGACATCACACACATAACAAACAAAGGCACACAAATCCACTCAAACACAATCAGACGGAAATCACATTCACCCACGCAAAAGACACACAGCACACATTAAACAAAGGCAAAACACACACAAAAAAACAAAGATCACACTTAGCACACACTTGGTGCATTACACGCAACACACACAACCAAGCAGACACACCACACATATATCCTCACACAGGAGCACAACACAGAAGCACACAACAGACCGGACACTCACAGCACATACTTCAAGGCACAAAACTGCTCACAATACACATGAAAGTCTTTGCACAGGTACATACTGCACCCTCCATGAGACACCCAAAGCAAGCACAACCACACAGTCAACATGTCTCCCCTCATGCGCATAGCTCAAGCCGCCAAACACACACACAACCTCTCTAACACAGCCACACACAAATCACAGTCACACACACAAAACACCCACAACTCATACAGAACCATACAACCCCCAAGAACGCACACGACATGCATTCAACAAACGACACATAACACACACAACCACAAACATACCATATAGAGCACACTCAGAACCACACACTGTCAGCACAACCCAATACACACAACACACACACAATAAGCACACAAGCACATCACACACACCACACAATTAACATCACACACAATGCCCAAAATACCCAGACCAACCAACACCTTCCCCATACGTAACACACAGGAAAGCATGTACACAGCACACACAACCCAGAACACAGTACGTAACACAACACACAACACAGAGAAAGACACATTTCACCCTGAGCGTGACAAAGGAGGCCACGCACCAGACACACAACACAACCACCAACAGAAAGCTCATCGAAAGGCAAAATATACAACACCACAGGATCCACCCAATTCACACAACACAAAGCTCAAAACTGCACATATCACACATAACATGCCCCAGATCAAAACGCAGAGCACAAGGCGATCAACAAGCAGTAAGTAACCCATACCACGCACATTTCGTACACAACACACAGAAAACAAACAAGACGCACAGATCACATACAACACAACACAAAACACTCAAGAACACATGGCACAGCGCATGGCACAACAGAATACACACAGAAACACAAAACAAACACCACAAATCACTACCATAGACCAACAAATCTGGCAGACCCCAGACACACAACAAACCCGACAGACAAACAAAATACACATTTCACACGCTACACATCACAGCCCATAGCGCACATGTCACACACGACACACCACGTGCACAGTCACACACAGACACCCCACGCACGTATCCATCCAGGAAAGCACTACGTAAAGCACACGTGCACAAAACCCATACAGTAACAAAACAAAAGTCACAGGACACACAGCAGACACAACAAAGCACCTAATAGCCCACAAGACACAGAAACCACATTTGAGAGAGTATACACAGCACACACAACGAGGAACACTAAACAAGCACAACCAAACACAGACAACACATCTGACATCACACACATAACAAACAAAGGCACACAAATCCACTCAAACACAATCAGACGGAAATCACATTCACCCACGCAAAAGACACACAGCACACATTAAACAAAGGCAAAACACACACAAAAAAACAAAGATCACACTTAGCACACACTTGGTGCATTACACGCAACACACACAACCAAGCAGACACACCACACATATATCCTCACACAGGAGCACAACACAGAAGCACACAACAGACCGGACACTCACAGCACATACTTCAAGGCACAAAACTGCTCACAATACACATGAAAGTCTTTGCACAGGTACATACTGCACCCTCCATGAGACACCCAAAGCAAGCACAACCACACAGTCAACATGTCTCCCCTCATGCGCATAGCTCAAGCCGCCAAACACACACACAACCTCTCTAACACAGCCACACACAAATCACAGTCACACACACAAAACACCCACAACTCATACAGAACCATACAACCCCCAAGAACGCACACGACATGCATTCAACAAACGACACATAACACACACAACCACAAACATACCATATAGAGCACACTCAGAACCACACACTGTCAGCACAACCCAATACACACAACACACACACAATAAGCACACAAGCACATCACACACACCACACAATTAACATCACACACAATGCCCAAAATACCCAGACCAACCAACACCTTCCCCATACGTAACACACAGGAAAGCATGTACACAGCACACACAACCCAGAACACAGTACGTAACACAACACACAACACAGAGAAAGACACATTTCACCCTGAGCGTGACAAAGGAGGCCACGCACCAGACACACAACACAACCACCAACAGAAAGCTCATCGAAAGGCAAAATATACAACACCACAGGATCCACCCAATTCACACAACACAAAGATCAAACCTGCACATATCACACATAACATGCCCCAGATCAAAACGCAGAGCACAAGGCGATCAACAAGCAGTAAGTAACCCATACTACGCACATTTCGTACACAACACACAGAAAACAAACAAGACGCACAGATCACATACAACACAACACAAAACACTGAAGAACACATGGCACAGCACATGGCACAACAGAATACACACAGAAACACAAAACAAACACCACAAATCACTACCATAGACCAACAAATCTGGCAGACCCCAGACACACAACAAACCCGACAGACACACAAAACACACATTTCACACGCTACACATCACAGCCCATAGCGCACATGTCACACACGACACACCACGTGCACAGTCACACACAGACACCCCATGCACGTATCCACCCAGGAAAGCACTATGCAAAGCACACGTGCACAAAACCCATACAGTAACAAAACAAAAGTCACAGGACACACACAGACACAACAAAGCACATAATAGCTCACAAGACACAGAAACCACATTTGAGAGAGTATACAGAGCACACACAACGAGGCACACTAAACAAGCACAACCACACACAGACAACACATCTCACATCACACACTTAACAAACAAACGCACACAAATCCACTCAAACACAATCACACGGAAATCACATTCACCCACGCAAAAGACACACAGCACACATAAAACCAAGGCAAAACACACACAAAAAAACAAAGATCACACTTAGCGCACACTTGGTGCATTACACGCAACACACACAACCAAGCAGACACACCACACATATATCCTCACACAGGAGCACAGCACAGAAGCACACAACAGACCCGAGACTCACAGCACATACTTCAAGGCACAAAACTGCTCACAATACACATGAAAGTCTTTGCACAGGTACATACTGCACACTCCATGAGACACCCAAAGCAAGCACAACCACACAGTCAACATGTCTCCCCTCATGCGCATAGCTCAAGCCGCCAAACACACACACAACTTCTCTAACACAGCCACACACAAATCACAGTCACACACACAAAACACCCACAGCACATACAGAACCACCCACAACCGCCAAGAACGCACACGACATGCACTCAACGCATGACACATAACACACACAACCACAAACATACCATATAGAGCACACTCAGAACCACACACTGTCGGCACAACCCAATACACACAACACACACACAATAAGCACACAAGCACATCACACACACCACACAATTAACATCACACACAATGCCCAAAATACCCAGACCAACCAACACCTTCCCCATACGTAACACACAGGAAAGCATGTACACAGCACACACAACCCAGAACACAGTACGTAACACAACACACAACACAGAGAAAGACACATTTCACCCTGAGCGTGACAAAGGAGGCCACGCACCAGACACACAACACAACCACCAACAGAAAGCTCATCGAAAGGCAAAATATACAACACCACAGGATCCACTCAATTCACACAACACAAAGCTCAAAACTGCACATATCACACATGACATGACCCAGATCAAAACGCAGAGCACAAGGCGATCAACAAGCAGTAAGTAACCCATACTACGCACATTTCGTACACAACACACAGAAAACAAATAAGACGCACAGATCACATACAACACAACACAAAACACTCAAGAACACATGGCACACCACATGGCAAAACAGAATACACACAGAAACACAAAACAAACACCACAAATCACTACCATAGACCAACAACTCTGGCAGCACCCCAGACACACAACAAACCCGACAGACACACAAAACACACATTTCACACGCTACACATCACAGCCCGTAGCGCACACGTCACACACGACACACCAAGTGCACAGTCACACACAGACACCCCACGCACGTATCCATCCAGGAAAGCACTACGTAAAGCACACGTGCACAAAACCCATACAGTAACAAAACAAAAGTCACAGGACACACAGCAGACACAACAAAGCACATAATAGCCCACAAGACACAGAAACCACATTAGAGAGAGTATACACAGCACACACAACGAGGAACACTAAACAAGCACAACCAAACACAGACAACACATCTGACATCACACACATAACAAACAAACGCACACAAATCCACTCAAACACAATCAGACGGAAATCACATTCACCCACGCAAAAGACACACAGCACACATTAAACAAAGGCAAAACACACACAAAAAAACAAAGATCACACTTAGCACACACTTGGTGCATTACACGCAACACACACAACCAAGCAGACACACCACACATATATCCTCACACAGGAGCACAACACAGAAGCACACAACAGACCGGACACTCACAGCACATACTTCAAGGCACAAAACTGCTCACAATACACATGAAAGTCTTTGCACAGGTACATACTGCACCCTCCATGAGACACCCAAAGCAAGCACAACCACACAGTCAACATGTCTCCCCTCATGCGCATAGCTCAAGCCGCCAAACACACACACAACCTCTCTAACACAGCCACACACAAATCACAGTCACACACACAAAACACCCACAACTCATACAGAACCATACAACCCCCAAGAACGCACACGACATGCATTCAACAAACGACACATAACACACACAACCACAAACATACCATATAGAGCACACTCAGAACCACACACTGTCAGCACAACCCAATACACACAACACACACACAATAAGCACACAAGCACATCACACACACCACACAATTAACATCACACACAATGCCCAAAATACCCAGACCAACCAACACCTTCCCCATACGTAACACACAGGAAAGCATGTACACAGCACACACAACCCAGAACACAGTACGTAACACAACACACAACACAGAGAAAGACACATTTCACCCTGAGCGTGACAAAGGAGGCCACGCACCAGACACACAACACAACCACCAACAGAAAGCTCATCGAAAGGCAAAATATACAACACCACAGGATCCACCCAATTCACACAACACAAAGATCAAACCTGCACATATCACACATAACATGCCCCAGATCAAAACGCAGAGCACAAGGCGATCAACAAGCAGTAAGTAACCCATACTACGCACATTTCGTACACAACACACAGAAAACAAACAAGACGCACAGATCACATACAACACAACACAAAACACTGAAGAACACATGGCACAGCGCATGGCACAACAGAATACACACAGAAACACAAAACAAACACCACAAATCACTACCATAGACCAACAAATCTGGCAGACCCCAGACACACAACAAACCCGACAGACACACAAAACACACATTTCACACGCTACACATCACAGCCCGTAGCGCACACGTCACACACGACACACCACGTGCACAGTCACACACAGACACCCCATGCACGTATCCACCCAGGAAAGCACTATGCAAAGCACACGTGCACAAAACCCATACAGTAACAAAACAAAAGTCACAGGACACACACAGACACAACAAAGCACCTAATAGCTCACAAGACACAGAAACCACATTTGAGAGAGTATACAGAGCACACACAACGAGGCACACTAAACAAGCACAACCACACACAGACAACACATCTCACATCACACACTTAACAAACAAACGCACACAAATCCACTCAAACACAATCACACGGAAATCACATTCACCCACGCAAAAGACACACAGCACACATAAAACCAAGGCAAAACACACACAAAAAAACAAAGATCACACTTAGCGCACACTTGGTGCATTACACGCAACACACACAACCAAGCAGACACACCACACATATATCCTCACACAGGAGCACAGCACAGAAGCACACAACAGACCCGAGACTCACAGCACATACTTCAAGGCACAAAACTGCTCACAATACACATGAAAGTCTTTGCACAGGTACATACTGCACACTCCATGAGACACCCAAAGCAAGCACAACCACACAGTCAACATGTCTCCCCTCATGCGCATAGCTCAAGCCGCCAAACACACACACAACTTCTCTAACACAGCCACACACAAATCACAGTCACACACACAAAACACCCACAGCACATACAGAACCACCCACAACCGCCAAGAACGCACACGACATGCACTCAACGCATGACACATAACACACACAACCACAAACATACCATATAGAGCACACTCAGAACCACACACTGTCGGCACAACCCAATACACACAACACACACACAATAAGCACACAAGCACATCACACACACCACACAATTAACATCACACACAATGCCCAAAATACCCAGACCAACCAACACCTTCCCCATACGTAACACACAGGAAAGCATGTACACAGCACACACAACCCAGAACACAGTACGTAACACAACACACAACACAGAGAAAGACACATTTCACCCTGAGCGTGACAAAGGAGGCCACGCACCAGACACACAACACAACCACCAACAGAAAGCTCATCGAAAGGCAAAATATACAACACCACAGGATCCACTCAATTCACACAACACAAAGCTCAAAACTGCACATATCACACATGACATGACCCAGATCAAAACGCAGAGCACAAGGCGATCAACAAGCAGTAAGTAACCCATACTACGCACATTTCGTACACAACACACAGAAAACAAATAAGACGCACAGATCACATACAACACAACACAAAACACTCAAGAACACATGGCACACCACATGGCAAAACAGAATACACACAGAAACACAAAACAAACACCACAAATCACTACCATAGACCAACAACTCTGGCAGCACCCCAGACACACAACAAACCCGACAGACACACAAAACACACATTTCACACGCTACACATCACAGCCCGTAGCGCACACGTCACACACGACACACCAAGTGCACAGTCACACACAGACACCCCACGCACGTATCCATCCAGGAAAGCACTACGTAAAGCACACGTGCACAAAACCCATACAGTAACAAAACAAAAGTCACAGGACACACAGCAGACACAACAAAGCACATAATAGCCCACAAGACACAGAAACCACATTAGAGAGAGTATACACAGCACACACAACGAGGAACACTAAACAAGCACAACCAAACACAGACAACACATCTGACATCACACACATAACAAACAAACGCACACAAATCCACTCAAACACAATCAGACGGAAATCACATTCACCCACGCAAAAGACACACAGCACACATTAAACAAAGGCAAAACACACACAAAAAAACAAAGATCACACTTAGCACACACTTGGTGCATTACACGCAACACACACAACCAAGCAGACACACCACACATATATCCTCACACAGGAGCACAACACAGAAGCACACAACAGACCGGACACTCACAGCACATACTTCAAGGCACAAAACTGCTCACAATACACATGAAAGTCTTTGCACAGGTACATACTGCACCCTCCATGAGACACCCAAAGCAAGCACAACCACACAGTCAACATGTCTCCCCTCATGCGCATAGCTCAAGCCGCCAAACACACACACAACCTCTCTAACACAGCCACACACAAATCACAGTCACACACACAAAACACCCACAACTCATACAGAACCATACAACCCCCAAGAACGCACACGACATGCATTCAACAAACGACACATAACACACACAACCACAAACATACCATATAGAGCACACTCAGAACCACACACTGTCAGCACAACCCAATACACACAACACACACACAATAAGCACACAAGCACATCACACACACCACACAATTAACATCACACACAATGCCCAAAATACCCAGACCAACCAACACCTTCCCCATACGTAACACACAGGAAAGCATGTACACAGCACACACAACCCAGAACACAGTACGTAACACAACACACAACACAGAGAAAGACACATTTCACCCTGAGCGTGACAAAGGAGGCCACGCACCAGACACACAACACAACCACCAACAGAAAGCTCATCGAAAGGCAAAATATACAACACCACAGGATCCACCCAATTCACACAACACAAAGATCAAACCTGCACATATCACACATAACATGCCCCAGATCAAAACGCAGAGCACAAGGCGATCAACAAGCAGTAAGTAACCCATACTACGCACATTTCGTACACAACACACAGAAAACAAACAAGACGCACAGATCACATACAACACAACACAAAACACTGAAGAACACATGGCACAGCGCATGGCACAACAGAATACACACAGAAACACAAAACAAACACCACAAATCACTACCATAGACCAACAAATCTGGCAGACCCCAGACACACAACAAACCCGACAGACACACAAAACACACATTTCACACGCTACACATCACAGCCCGTAGCGCACACGTCACACACGACACACCACGTGCACAGTCACACACAGACACCCCATGCACGTATCCACCCAGGAAAGCACTATGCAAAGCACACGTGCACAAAACCCATACAGTAACAAAACAAAAGTCACAGGACACACACAGACACAACAAAGCACCTAATAGCTCACAAGACACAGAAACCACATTTGAGAGAGTATACAGAGCACACACAACGAGGCACACTAAACAAGCACAACCACACACAGACAACACATCTCACATCACACACTTAACAAACAAACGCACACAAATCCACTCAAACACAATCACACGGAAATCACATTCACCCACGCAAAAGACACACAGCACACATAAAACCAAGGCAAAACACACACAAAAAAACAAAGATCACACTTAGCGCACACTTGGTGCATTACACGCAACACACACAACCAAGCAGACACACCACACATATATCCTCACACAGGAGCACAGCACAGAAGCACACAACAGACCCGAGACTCACAGCACATACTTCAAGGCACAAAACTGCTCACAATACACATGAAAGTCTTTGCACAGGTACATACTGCACACTCCATGAGACACCCAAAGCAAGCACAACCACACAGTCAACATGTCTCCCCTCATGCGCATAGCTCAAGCCGCCAAACACACACACAACTTCTCTAACACAGCCACACACAAATCACAGTCACACACACAAAACACCCACAGCACATACAGAACCACCCACAACCGCCAAGAACGCACACGACATGCACTCAACGCATGACACATAACACACACAACCACAAACATACCATATAGAGCACACTCAGAACCACACACTGTCGGCACAACCCAATACACACAACACACACACAATAAGCACACAAGCACATCACACACACCACACAATTAACATCACACACAATGCCCAAAATACCCAGACCAACCAACACCTTCCCCATACGTAACACACAGGAAAGCATGTACACAGCACACACAACCCAGAACACAGTACGTAACACAACACACAACACAGAGAAAGACACATTTCACCCTGAGCGTGACAAAGGAGGCCACGCACCAGACACACAACACAACCACCAACAGAAAGCTCATCGAAAGGCAAAATATACAACACCACAGGATCCACTCAATTCACACAACACAAAGCTCAAAACTGCACATATCACACATGACATGACCCAGATCAAAACGCAGAGCACAAGGCGATCAACAAGCAGTAAGTAACCCATACTACGCACATTTCGTACACAACACACAGAAAACAAACAAGACGCACAGATCACATACAGCACAACACAAAACACTCAAGAACACATGGCACAGCGCATGGCACAACAGAATACACACAGAAACACAAAACAAACACCACAAATCACTACCATAGACCAACAACTCTGGCAGCACCCCAGACACACAACAAACCCGACAGACACACAAAACACACATTTCACACGCTACACATCACAGCCCGTAGCGCACACGTCACACACGACACACCACGTGCACAGTCACACACAGACACCCCACGCACGTATCCATCCAGGAAAGCACTACGTAAAGCACACGTGCACAAAACCCATACAGTAACAAAACAAAAGTCACAGGACACACAGCAGACACAACAAAGCACATAATAGCCCACAAGACACAGAAACCACATTTGAGAGAGTATACACAGCACACACAACGAGGAACACTAAACAAGCACAACCAAACACAGACAACACATCTGACATCACACATATAACAAACAAACGCACACAAATCCACTCAAACACAATCACACGGAAATCACATTCACCCACGCAAAAGACACACAGCACACATTAAACAAAGGCAAAACACACACAAAAAAACAAAGATCACACGTAGCACACACTTGGTGCATTACACGCAACACACACAACCAAGCAGACACACCACACATATATCCTCACACAGGAGCACAACACAGAAGCACACAACAGACCGGACACTCACAGCACATACTCAAAGGCACAAAACTGCTCACAATACACATGAAAGTCTTTGCACAGGTACATACTGCACCCTCCATGAGACACCCAAAGCAAGCACAACCACACAGTCAACATGTCTCCCCTCATGCGCATAGCTCAAGCCGCCAAACACACACACAACCTCTCTAACACAGCCACACACAAATCACAGTCACACACACAAAACACCCACAACTCATACAGAACCATACAACCCCCAAGATCGCACACGACATGCATTCAACAAACGACACATAACACACACAACCACAAACATACCATATAGAGCACACTCAGAACCACACACTGTCAGCACAACCCAATACACACAACACACACACAATAAGCACACAAGCACATCACACACACCACACAATTAACATCACACACAATGCCCAAAATACCCAGACCAACCAACACCTTCCCCATACGTAACACACAGGAAAGCATGTACACAGCACACACAACCCAGAACACAGTACGTAACACAACACACAACACAGAGAAAGACACATTTCACCCTGAGCGTGACAAAGGAGGCCACGCAGCAGACACACAACACAACCACCAACAGAAAGCTCATCGAAAGGCAAAATATACAACACCACAGGATCCACCCAATTCACACAACACAAAGATCAAACCTGCACATATCACACATAACATGCCCCAGATCAAAACGCAGAGTACAAGGCGATCAACAAGCAGTAAGTAACCCATACTACGCACATTTCGTACACAACACACAGAAAACAAACAAGACGCACAGATCACATACAACACAACACAAAACACTGAAGAACACATGGCACAGCACATGGCACAACAGAATACACACAGAAACACAAAACAAACACCACAAATCACTACCATAGACCAACAAATCTGGCAGACCCCAGACACACAACAAACCCGACAGACACACAAAACACACATTTCACACGCTACACATCACAGCCCATAGCGCACATGTCACACACGACACACCACGTGCACAGTCACACACAGACACCCCATGCACGTATCCACCCAGGAAAGCACTATGCAAAGCACACGTGCACAAAACCCATACAGTAACAAAACAAAAGTCACAGGACACACACAGACACAACAAAGCACATAATAGCTCACAAGACACAGAAACCACATTTGAGAGAGTATACAGAGCACACACAACGAGGCACACTAAACAAGCACAACCACACACAGACAACACATCTCACATCACACACTTAACAAACAAACGCACACAAATCCACTCAAACACAATCACACGGAAATCACATTCACCCACGCAAAAGACACACAGCACACATAAAACCAAGGCAAAACACACACAAAAAAACAAAGATCACACTTAGCGCACACTTGGTGCATTACACGCAACACACACAACCAAGCAGACACACCACACATATATCCTCACACAGGAGCACAGCACAGAAGCACACAACAGACCCGAGACTCACAGCACATACTTCAAGGCACAAAACTGCTCACAATACACATGAAAGTCTTTGCACAGGTACATACTGCACACTCCATGAGACACCCAAAGCAAGCACAACCACACAGTCAACATGTCTCCCCTCATGCGCATAGCTCAAGCCGCCAAACACACACACAACTTCTCTAACACAGCCACACACAAATCACAGTCACACACACAAAACACCCACAGCACATACAGAACCACCCACAACCGCCAAGAACGCACACGACATGCACTCAACGCATGACACATAACACACACAACCACAAACATACCATATAGAGCACACTCAGAACCACACACTGTCGGCACAACCCAATACACACAACACACACACAATAAGCACACAAGCACATCACACACACCACACAATTAACATCACACACAATGCCCAAAATACCCAGACCAACCAACACCTTCCCCATACGTAACACACAGGAAAGCATGTACACAGCACACACAACCCAGAACACAGTACGTAACACAACACACAACACAGAGAAAGACACATTTCACCCTGAGCGTGACAAAGGAGGCCACGCACCAGACACACAACACAACCACCAACAGAAAGCTCATCGAAAGGCAAAATATACAACACCACAGGATCCACTCAATTCACACAACACAAAGCTCAAAACTGCACATATCACACATGACATGACCCAGATCAAAACGCAGAGCACAAGGCGATCAACAAGCAGTAAGTAACCCATACTACGCACATTTCGTACACAACACACAGAAAACAAACAAGACGCACAGATCACATACAGCACAACACAAAACACTCAAGAACACATGGCACAGCGCATGGCACAACAGAATACACACAGAAACACAAAACAAACACCACAAATCACTACCATAGACCAACAACTCTGGCAGCACCCCAGACACACAACAAACCCGACAGACACACAAAACACACATTTCACACGCTACACATCACAGCCCGTAGCGCACACGTCACACACGACACACCACGTGCACAGTCACACACAGACACCCCACGCACGTATCCATCCAGGAAAGCACTACGTAAAGCACACGTGCACAAAACCCATACAGTAACAAAACAAAAGTCACAGGACACACAGCAGACACAACAAAGCACATAATAGCCCACAAGACACAGAAACCACATTTGAGAGAGTATACACAGCACACACAACGAGGAACACTAAACAAGCACAACCAAACACAGACAACACATCTGACATCACACATATAACAAACAAACGCACACAAATCCACTCAAACACAATCACACGGAAATCACATTCACCCACGCAAAAGACACACAGCACACATTAAACAAAGGCAAAACACACACAAAAAAACAAAGATCACACGTAGCACACACTTGGTGCATTACACGCAACACACACAACCAAGCAGACACACCACACATATATCCTCACACAGGAGCACAACACAGAAGCACACAACAGACCGGACACTCACAGCACATACTCAAAGGCACAAAACTGCTCACAATACACATGAAAGTCTTTGCACAGGTACATACTGCACCCTCCATGAGACACCCAAAGCAAGCACAACCACACAGTCAACATGTCTCCCCTCATGCGCATAGCTCAAGCCGCCAAACACACACACAACCTCTCTAACACAGCCACACACAAATCACAGTCACACACACAAAACACCCACAACTCATACAGAACCATACAACCCCCAAGATCGCACACGACATGCATTCAACAAACGACACATAACACACACAACCACAAACATACCATATAGAGCACACTCAGAACCACACACTGTCAGCACAACCCAATACACACAACACACACACAATAAGCACACAAGCACATCACACACACCACACAATTAACATCACACACAATGCCCAAAATACCCAGACCAACCAACACCTTCCCCATACGTAACACACAGGAAAGCATGTACACAGCACACACAACCCAGAACACAGTACGTAACACAACACACAACACAGAGAAAGACACATTTCACCCTGAGCGTGACAAAGGAGGCCACGCAGCAGACACACAACACAACCACCAACAGAAAGCTCATCGAAAGGCAAAATATACAACACCACAGGATCCACCCAATTCACACAACACAAAGATCAAACCTGCACATATCACACATAACATGCCCCAGATCAAAACGCAGAGTACAAGGCGATCAACAAGCAGTAAGTAACCCATACTACGCACATTTCGTACACAACACACAGAAAACAAACAAGACGCACAGATCACATACAACACAACACAAAACACTGAAGAACACATGGCACAGCACATGGCACAACAGAATACACACAGAAACACAAAACAAACACCACAAATCACTACCATAGACCAACAAATCTGGCAGACCCCAGACACACAACAAACCCGACAGACACACAAAACACACATTTCACACGCTACACATCACAGCCCATAGCGCACATGTCACACACGACACACCACGTGCACAGTCACACACAGACACCCCATGCACGTATCCACCCAGGAAAGCACTATGCAAAGCACACGTGCACAAAACCCATACAGTAACAAAACAAAAGTCACAGGACACACACAGACACAACAAAGCACATAATAGCTCACAAGACACAGAAACCACATTTGAGAGAGTATACAGAGCACACACAACGAGGCACACTAAACAAGCACAACCACACACAGACAACACATCTCACATCACACACTTAACAAACAAACGCACACAAATCCACTCAAACACAATCACACGGAAATCACATTCACCCACGCAAAAGACACACAGCACACATAAAACCAAGGCAAAACACACACAAAAAAACAAAGATCACACTTAGCGCACACTTGGTGCATTACACGCAACACACACAACCAAGCAGACACACCACACATATATCCTCACACAGGAGCACAGCACAGAAGCACACAACAGACCCGAGACTCACAGCACATACTTCAAGGCACAAAACTGCTCACAATACACATGAAAGTCTTTGCACAGGTACATACTGCACACTCCATGAGACACCCAAAGCAAGCACAACCACACAGTCAACATGTCTCCCCTCATGCGCATAGCTCAAGCCGCCAAACACACACACAACTTCTCTAACACAGCCACACACAAATCACAGTCACACACACAAAACACCCACAGCACATACAGAACCACCCACAACCGCCAAGAACGCACACGACATGCACTCAACGCATGACACATAACACACACAACCACAAACATACCATATAGAGCACACTCAGAACCACACACTGTCGGCACAACCCAATACACACAACACACACACAATAAGCACACAAGCACATCACACACACCACACAATTAACATCACACACAATGCCCAAAATACCCAGACCAACCAACACCTTCCCCATACGTAACACACAGGAAAGCATGTACACAGCACACACAACCCAGAACACAGTACGTAACACAACACACAACACAGAGAAAGACACATTTCACCCTGAGCGTGACAAAGGAGGCCACGCACCAGACACACAACACAACCACCAACAGAAAGCTCATCGAAAGGCAAAATATACAACACCACAGGATCCACCCAATTCACACAACACAAAGATCAAACCTGCACATATCACACATAACATGCCCCAGATCAAAACGCAGAGCACAAGGCGATCAACAAGCAGTAAATAACCCATACTATGCACATTTCGTACACAACACACAGAAAACAAACAAGACGCACAGATCACATACAACACAACACAAAACACTCAAGAACACATGGCACAGCGCATGGCACAACAGAATACACACAGAAACACAAAACAAACACCACAAATCACTACCATAGACCAACAAATCTGGCAGACCCCAGACACACAACAAACCCGACAGACACACAAAACACACATTTCACACGCTACACATCACAGCCCATAGCGCACATGTCACACACGACACACCACGTGCACAGTCACACACAGACACCCCACGCACGTATCCACCTTGGAAAGCAGTACGCAAAGCACACGTGCACAAAACCCATACAGTAACAAAACAAAAGTCACAGGACACACAGCAGACACAACAAAGCACATAATAGCCCACAAGACACAGAAACCACATTTGAGAGAGTATACACAGCACACACAACGAGGAACACTAAACAAGCACAACCAAACACAGACAACACATCTGACATCACACACATAACAAACAAACGCACACAAATCCACTCAAACACAATCACACGGAAATCACATTCACCCACGCAAAAGACACACAGCACACATTAAACAAAGGCAAAACACACACAAAAAAACAAAGATCACACGTAGGACACACTTGGTGCATTACACGCAACACACACAACCAAGCAGACACACCACACATATATCCTCACACAGGAGCACAACACAGAAGCACACAACAGACCCGAGACACAGCACATACTCAAAGGCACAAAACTGCTCACAATACACATGAAAGTCTTTGCACAGGTACATACTGCACACTCCATGAGACACCCAAAGCAAGCACAACCACACAGTCAACATGTCTCCCCTCATGCGCATAGCTCAAGCCGCCAAACACACACACAACCTCTCTAACACAGCCACACACAAATCACAGTCACACACACAAAACACCCGCAACTCATACAGAACCACCCACAACCGCCAGGAACGCACACGACATGCACTCAACACACGACACATAACACACACAACCAAAAGCATACCATATAGAGCACACTCAGAACCACACACTGTCAACACAACCCAATACACACATCACACACACAATAAGCACACACGCACATCACACACACCACACAATTAACATCACACACAATGCCCAAAATACCCAGACAACCCAACACCTTCCCCATACGTAACACACAGGAAAGCATGTACACAGCACACACAACCCAGAACACAGTACGTAACACAACACACAACACAGAGAAAGACACATTTCACCCTGAGCGTGACAAAGGAGGCCACGCACCAGACACACAACACAACCACCAACAGAAAGCTCATCGAAAGGCAAAATATACAACACCACAGGATCCACCCAATTCACACAACACAAAGATCAAACCTGCACATATCACACATAACATGCCCCAGATCAAAACGCAGAGTACAAGGCGATCAACAAGCAGTAAGTAACCCATACTACGCACATTTCGTACACAACACACAGAAAACAAACAAGACGCACAGATCACATACAACACAACACAAAACACTGAAGAACACATGGCACAGCACATGGCACAACAGAATACACACAGAAACACAAAACAAACACCACAAATCACTACCATAGACCAACAAATCTGGCAGACCCCAGACACACAACAAACCCGACAGACACACAAAACACACATTTCACACGCTACACATCACAGCCCATAGCGCACATGTCACACACGACACACCACGTGCACAGTCACACACAGACACCCCATGCACGTATCCACCCAGGAAAGCACTATGCAAAGCACACGTGCACAAAACCCATACAGTAACAAAACAAAAGTCACAGGACACACACAGACACAACAAAGCACATAATAGCTCACAAGACACAGAAACCACATTTGAGAGAGTATACAGAGCACACACAACGAGGCACACTAAACAAGCACAACCACACACAGACAACACATCTCACATCACACACTTAACAAACAAACGCACACAAATCCACTCAAACACAATCACACGGAAATCACATTCACCCACGCAAAAGACACACAGCACACATAAAACCAAGGCAAAACACACACAAAAAAACAAAGATCACACTTAGCGCACACTTGGTGCATTACACGCAACACACACAACCAAGCAGACACACCACACATATATCCTCACACAGGAGCACAGCACAGAAGCACACAACAGACCCGAGACTCACAGCACATACTTCAAGGCACAAAACTGCTCACAATACACATGAAAGTCTTTGCACAGGTACATACTGCACACTCCATGAGACACCCAAAGCAAGCACAACCACACAGTCAACATGTCTCCCCTCATGCGCATAGCTCAAGCCGCCAAACACACACACAACTTCTCTAACACAGCCACACACAAATCACAGTCACACACACAAAACACCCACAGCACATACAGAACCACCCACAACCGCCAAGAACGCACACGACATGCACTCAACGCATGACACATAACACACACAACCACAAACATACCATATAGAGCACACTCAGAACCACACACTGTCGGCACAACCCAATACACACAACACACACACAATAAGCACACAAGCACATCACACACACCACACAATTAACATCACACACAATGCCCAAAATACCCAGACCAACCAACACCTTCCCCATACGTAACACACAGGAAAGCATGTACACAGCACACACAACCCAGAACACAGTACGTAACACAACACACAACACAGAGAAAGACACATTTCACCCTGAGCGTGACAAAGGAGGCCACGCACCAGACACACAACACAACCACCAACAGAAAGCTCATCGAAAGGCAAAATATACAACACCACAGGATCCACCCAATTCACACAACACAAAGATCAAACCTGCACATATCACACATAACATGCCCCAGATCAAAACGCAGAGCACAAGGCGATCAACAAGCAGTAAATAACCCATACTATGCACATTTCGTACACAACACACAGAAAACAAACAAGACGCACAGATCACATACAACACAACACAAAACACTCAAGAACACATGGCACAGCGCATGGCACAACAGAATACACACAGAAACACAAAACAAACACCACAAATCACTACCATAGACCAACAAATCTGGCAGACCCCAGACACACAACAAACCCGACAGACACACAAAACACACATTTCACACGCTACACATCACAGCCCATAGCGCACATGTCACACACGACACACCACGTGCACAGTCACACACAGACACCCCACGCACGTATCCACCTTGGAAAGCAGTACGCAAAGCACACGTGCACAAAACCCATACAGTAACAAAACAAAAGTCACAGGACACACAGCAGACACAACAAAGCACATAATAGCCCACAAGACACAGAAACCACATTTGAGAGAGTATACACAGCACACACAACGAGGAACACTAAACAAGCACAACCAAACACAGACAACACATCTGACATCACACACATAACAAACAAACGCACACAAATCCACTCAAACACAATCACACGGAAATCACATTCACCCACGCAAAAGACACACAGCACACATTAAACAAAGGCAAAACACACACAAAAAAACAAAGATCACACGTAGGACACACTTGGTGCATTACACGCAACACACACAACCAAGCAGACACACCACACATATATCCTCACACAGGAGCACAACACAGAAGCACACAACAGACCCGAGACACAGCACATACTCAAAGGCACAAAACTGCTCACAATACACATGAAAGTCTTTGCACAGGTACATACTGCACACTCCATGAGACACCCAAAGCAAGCACAACCACACAGTCAACATGTCTCCCCTCATGCGCATAGCTCAAGCCGCCAAACACACACACAACCTCTCTAACACAGCCACACACAAATCACAGTCACACACACAAAACACCCGCAACTCATACAGAACCACCCACAACCGCCAGGAACGCACACGACATGCACTCAACACACGACACATAACACACACAACCAAAAGCATACCATATAGAGCACACTCAGAACCACACACTGTCAACACAACCCAATACACACATCACACACACAATAAGCACACACGCACATCACACACACCACACAATTAACATCACACACAATGCCCAAAATACCCAGACAACCCAACACCTTCCCCATACGTAACACACAGGAAAGCATGTACACAGCACACACAACCCAGAACACAGTACGTAACACAACACACAACACAGAGAAAGACACATTTCACCCTGAGCGTGACAAAGGAGGCCACGCACCAGACACACAACACAACCACCAACAGAAAGCTCATCGAAAGGCAAAATATACAACACCACAGGATCCACTCAATTCACACAACACAAAGCTCAAAACTGCACATATCACACATGACATGACCCAGATCAAAACGCAGAGCACAAGGCGATCAACAAGCTGTAAATAACCCATACCACGCACATTTCGTACACAACACACAGAAAACAAACAAGACGCACAGATCACTTACAACACAACACAAAACACTCAAGAACACATGGCACACCGCATGGCACCACAGAATACACACAGAAACACAAACAAACACCACAAATCACTACCATAGACCAACTCTGGCAGCACCCCAGACACACAACAAACCCGACAGACACACAAAACACACATTTCACACGCTACACATCACAGCCCGTAGCGCACACGTCACACACGACACACCACGTGCACAGTCACACACAGACACCCCACGCACGTATCCACCCAGGAAAGCACTACGTAAAGCACACGTGCACAAAACCCATACAGTAACAAAACAAAAGTCACAGGACACACAGCAGACACAACAAAGCACATAATAGCCCACAAGACACAGAAACCACATTAGAGAGAGTATACACAGCACACACAACGAGGAACACTAAACAAGCACAACCAAACACAGACAACACATCTGACATCACACACATAACAAACAAACGCACACAAATCCACTCAAACACAATCAGACGGAAATCACATTCACCCACGCAAAAGACACACAGCACACATTAAACAAAGGCAAAACACACACAAAAAAACAAAGATCACACTTAGCACACACTTGGTGCATTACACGCAACACACACAACCAAGCAGACACACCACACATATATCCTCACACAGGAGCACAACACAGAAGCACACAACAGACCGGACACTCACAGCACATACTTCAAGGCACAAAACTGCTCACAATACATATGAAAGTCTTTGCACAGGTACATACTGCACCCTCCATGAGACACCCAAAGCAAGCACAACCACACAGTCAACATGTCTCCCCTCATGCGCATAGCTCAAGCCGCCAAACACACACACAACCTCTCTAACACAGCCACACACAAATCACAGTCACACACACAAAACACCCACAACTCATACAGAACCATACAACCCCCAAGAACGCACACGACATGCATTCAACAAACGACACATAACACACACAACCACAAACATACCATATAGAGCACACTCAGAACCACACACTGTCAGCACAACCCAATACACACAACACACACACAATAAGCACACAAGCACATCACACACACCACACAATTAACATCACACACAATGCCCAAAATACCCAGACCAACCAACACCTTCCCCATACGTAACACACAGGAAAGCATGTACACAGCACACACAACCCAGAACACAGTACGTAACACAACACACAACACAGAGAAAGACACATTTCACCCTGAGCGTGACAAAGGAGGCCACGCACCAGACACACAACACAACCACCAACAGAAAGCTCATCGAAAGGCAAAATATACAACACCACAGGATCCACCCAATTCACACAACACAAAGATCAAACCTGCACATATCACACATAACATGCCCCAGATCAAAACGCAGAGCACAAGGCGATCAACAAGCAGTAAGTAACCCATACTACGCACATTTCGTACACAACACACAGAAAACAAACAAGACGCACAGATCACATACAACACAACACAAAACACTGAAGAACACATGGCACAGCACATGGCACAACAGAATACACACAGAAACACAAAACAAACACCACAAATCACTACCATAGACTAACAAATCTGGCAGACCCCAGACACACAACAAACCCGACAGACACACAAAACACACATTTCACACGCTACACATCACAGCCCATAGCGCACATGTCACACACGACACACCACGTGCACAGTCACACACAGACACCCCATGCACGTATCCACCCAGGAAAGCACTATGCAAAGCACACGTGCACAAAACCCATACAGTAACAAAACAAAAGTCACAGGACACACACAGACACAACAAAGCACATAATAGCTCACAAGACACAGAAACCACATTTGAGAGAGTATACAGAGCACACACAACGAGGCACACTAAACAAGCACAACCACACACAGACAACACATCTCACATCACACACTTAACAAACAAACGCACACAAATCCACTCAAACACAATCACACGGAAATCACATTCACCCACGCAAAAGACACACAGCACACATAAAACCAAGGCAAAACACACACAAAAAAACAAAGATCACACTTAGCGCACACTTGGTGCATTACACGCAACACACACAACCAAGCAGACACACCACACATATATCCTCACACAGGAGCACAGCACAGAAGCACACAACAGACCCGAGACTCACAGCACATACTTCAAGGCACAAAACTGCTCACAATACACATGAAAGTCTTTGCACAGGTACATACTGCACACTCCATGAGACACCCAAAGCAAGCACAACCACACAGTCAACATGTCTCCCCTCATGCGCATAGCTCAAGCCGCCAAACACACACACAACTTCTCTAACACAGCCACACACAAATCACAGTCACACACACAAAACACCCGCAACTCATACAGAACCACCCACAACCGCCAGGAACGCACACGACATGCACTCAACACACGACACATAACACACACAACCAAAAGCATACCATATAGAGCACACTCAGAACCACACACTGTCAACACAACCCAATACACACATCACACACACAATAAGCACACACGCACATCACACACACCACACAATTAACATCACACACAATGCCCAAAATACCCAGACAACCCAACACCTTCCCCATACGTAACACACAGGAAAGCATGTACACAGCACACACAACCCAGAACACAGTACGTAACACAACACACAACACAGAGAAAGACACATTTCACCCTGAGCGTGACAAAGGAGGCCACGCACCAGACACACAACACAACCACCAACAGAAAGCTCATCGAAAGGCAAAATATACAACACCACAGGATCCACTCAATTCACACAACACAAAGCTCAAAACTGCACATATCACACATGACATGACCCAGATCAAAACGCAGAGCACAAGGCGATCAACAAGCTGTAAATAACCCATACCACGCACATTTCGTACACAACACACAGAAAACAAACAAGACGCACAGATCACTTACAACACAATACAAAACACTCAAGAACACATGGCACACCGCATGGCACCACAGAATACACACAGAAACACAAACAAACGCCACAAATCACTACCATAGACCAACTCTGGCAGCACCCCAGACACACAACAAACCCGACAGACACACAAAACACACATTTCACACGCTACACATCACAGCCCGTAGCGCACACGTCACACACGACACACCACGTGCACAGTCACACACAGACACCCCACGCACGTATCCACCCAGGAAAGCACTACGTAAAGCACACGTGCACAAAACCCATACAGTAACAAAACAAAAGTCACAGGACACACAGCAGACACAACAAAGCACCTAATAGCCCACAAGACACAGAAACCACATTAGAGAGAGTATACACAGCACACACAACGAGGAACACTAAACAAGCACAACCAAACACAGACAACACATCTGACATCACACACATAACAAACAAACGCACACAAATCCACTCAAACACAATCAGACGGAAATCACATTCACCCACGCAAAAGACACACAGCACACATTAAACAAAGGCAAAACACACACAAAAAAACAAAGATCACACTTAGCACACACTTGGTGCATTACACGCAACACACACAACCAAGCAGACACACCACACATATATCCTCACACAGGAGCACAACACAGAAGCACACAACAGACCGGACACTC
Source organism: Manis pentadactyla (assembly GCF_030020395.1). Taxonomy (NCBI): domain Eukaryota; kingdom Metazoa; phylum Chordata; class Mammalia; order Pholidota; family Manidae; genus Manis; species Manis pentadactyla. The sequence goes on along the minus strand of NC_080019.1, from coordinate 41,825,778 downwards.
ACAGCACATACTTCAAGGCACAAAACTGCTCACAATACACATGAAAGTCTTTGCACAGGTACATACTGCACCCTCCATGAGACACCCAAAGCAAGCACAACCACACAGTCAACATGTCTCCCCTCATGCGCATAGCTCAAGCCGCCAAACACACACACAACCTCTCTAACACAGCCACACACAAATCACAGTCACACACACAAAACACCCACAACTCATACAGAACCATACAACCCCCAAGAACGCACACGACATGCATTCAACAAACGACACATAACACACACAACCACAAACATACCATATAGAGCACACTCAGAACCACACACTGTCAGCACAACCCAATACACACAACACACACACAATAAGCACACAAGCACATCACACACACCACACAATTAACATCACACACAATGCCCAAAATACCCAGACCAACCAACACCTTCCCCATACGTAACACACAGGAAAGCATGTACACAGCACACACAACCCAGAACACAGTACGTAACACAACACACAACACAGAGAAAGACACATTTCACCCTGAGCGTGACAAAGGAGGCCACGCACCAGACACACAACACAACCACCAACAGAAAGCTCATCGAAAGGCAAAATATACAACACCACAGGATCCACCCAATTCACACAACACAAAGATCAAACCTGCACATATCACACATAACATGCCCCAGATCAAAACGCAGAGCACAAGGCGATCAACAAGCAGTAAGTAACCCATACTACGCACATTTCGTACACAACACACAGAAAACAAACAAGACGCACAGATCACATACAACACAACACAAAACACTGAAGAACACATGGCACAGCACATGGCACAACAGAATACACACAGAAACACAAAACAAACACCACAAATCACTACCATAGACCAACAAATCTGGCAGACCCCAGACACACAACAAACCCGACAGACACACAAAACACACATTTCACACGCTACACATCACAGCCCATAGCGCACATGTCACACACGACACACCACGTGCACAGTCACACACAGACACCCCATGCACGTATCCACCCAGGAAAGCACTATGCAAAGCACACGTGCACAAAACCCATACAGTAACAAAACAAAAGTCACAGGACACACACAGACACAACAAAGCACATAATAGCTCACAAGACACAGAAACCACATTTGAGAGAGTATACAGAGCACACACAACGAGGCACACTAAACAAGCACAACCACACACAGACAACACATCTCACATCACACACTTAACAAACAAACGCACACAAATCCACTCAAACACAATCACACGGAAATCACATTCACCCACGCAAAAGACACACAGCACACATAAAACCAAGGCAAAACACACACAAAAAAACAAAGATCACACTTAGCGCACACTTGGTGCATTACACGCAACACACACAACCAAGCAGACACACCACACATATATCCTCACACAGGAGCACAGCACAGAAGCACACAACAGACCCGAGACTCACAGCACATACTTCAAGGCACAAAACTGCTCACAATACACATGAAAGTCTTTGCACAGGTACATACTGCACCCTCCATGAGACACCCAAAGCAAGCACAACCACACAGTCAACATGTCTCCCCTCATGCGCATAGCTCAAGCCGCCAAACACACACACAACTTCTCTAACACAGCCACACACAAATCACAGTCACACACACAAAACACCCACAGCACATACAGAACCACCCACAACCGCCAAGAACGCACACGACATGCACTCAACGCATGACACATAACACACACAACCACAAACATACCATATAGAGCACACTCAGAACCACACACTGTCGGCACAACCCAATACACACAACACACACACAATAAGCACACAAGCACATCACACACACCACACAATTAACATCACACACAATGCCCAAAATACCCAGACCAACCAACACCTTCCCCATACGTAACACACAGGAAAGCATGTACACAGCACACACAACCCAGAACACAGTACGTAACACAACACACAACACAGAGAAAGACACATTTCACCCTGAGTGTGACAAAGGAGGCCACGCACCAGACACACAACACAACCACCAACAGAAAGCTCATCGAAAGGCAAAATATACAACACCACAGGATCCACCCAATTCACACAACACAAAGATCAAACCTGCACATATCACACATGACATGACCCAGATCAAAACGCAGAGCACAAGGCGATCAACAAGCTGTAAATAACCCATACCACGCACATTTCGTACACAACACACAGAAAACAAACAAGACGCACAGATCACTTACAACACAACACAAAACACTCAAGAACACATGGCACACCGCATGGCACCACAGAATACACACAGAAACACAAACAAACACCACAAATCACTACCATAGACCAACTCTGGCAGCACCCCAGACACACAACAAACCCGACAGACACACAAAACACACATTTCACACGCTACACATCACAGCCCGTAGCGCACACGTCACACACGACACACCACGTGCACAGTCACACACAGACACCCCACGCACGTATCCACCCAGGAAAGCACTACGTAAAGCACACGTGCACAAAACCCATACAGTAACAAAACAAAAGTCACAGGACACACAGCAGACACAACAAAGCACATAATAGCCCACAAGACACAGAAACCACATTAGAGAGAGTATACACAGCACACACAACGAGGAACACTAAACAAGCACAACCAAACACAGACAACACATCTGACATCACACACATAACAAACAAACGCACACAAATCCACTCAAACACAATCAGACGGAAATCACATTCACCCACGCAAAAGACACACAGCACACATTAAACAAAGGCAAAACACACACAAAAAAACAAAGATCACACTTAGCACACACTTGGTGCATTACACGCAACACACACAACCAAGCAGACACACCACACATATATCCTCACACAGGAGCACAACACAGAAGCACACAACAGACCGGACACTCACAGCACATACTCAAAGGCACAAAACTGCTCACAATACACATGAAAGTCTTTGCACAGGTACATACTGCACCCTCCATGAGACACCCAAAGCAAGCACAACCACACAGTCAACATGTCTCCCCTCATGCGCATAGCTCAAGCCGCCAAACACACACACAACCTCTCTAACACAGCCACACACAAATCACAGTCACACACACAAAACACCCACAACTCATACAGAACCATACAACCCCCAAGAACGCACACGACATGCATTCAACAAACGACACATAACACACACAACCACAAACATACCATATAGAGCACACTCAGAACCACACACTGTCAGCACAACCCAATACACACAACACACACACAATAAGCACACAAGCACATCACACACACCACACAATTAACATCACACACAATGCCCAAAATACCCAGACCAACCAACACCTTCCCCATACGTAACACACAGGAAAGCATGTACACAGCACACACAACCCAGAACACAGTACGTAACACAACACACAACACAGAGAAAGACACATTTCACCCTGAGCGTGACAAAGGAGGCCACGCACCAGACACACAACACAACCACCAACAGAAAGCTCATCGAAAGGCAAAATATACAACACCACAGGATCCACCCAATTCACACAACACAAAGATCAAACCTGCACATATCACACATAACATGCCCCAGATCAAAACGCAGAGCACAAGGCGATCAACAAGCAGTAAGTAACCCATACTACGCACATTTCGTACACAACACACAGAAAACAAACAAGACGCACAGATCACATACAACACAACACAAAACACTGAAGAACACATGGCACAGCACATGGCACAACAGAATACACACAGAAACACAAAACAAACACCACAAATCACTACCATAGACCAACAAATCTGGCAGACCCCAGACACACAACAAACCCGACAGACACACAAAACACACATTTCACACGCTACACATCACAGCCCATAGCGCACATGTCACACACGACACACCACGTGCACAGTCACACACAGACACCCCATGCACGTATCCACCCAGGAAAGCACTATGCAAAGCACACGTGCACAAAACCCATACAGTAACAAAACAAAAGTCACAGGACACACACAGACACAACAAAGCACATAATAGCTCACAAGACACAGAAACCACATTTGAGAGAGTATACAGAGCACACACAACGAGGCACACTAAACAAGCACAACCACACACAGACAACACATCTCACATCACACACTTAACAAACAAACGCACACAAATCCACTCAAACACAATCACACGGAAATCACATTCACCCACGCAAAAGACACACAGCACACATAAAACCAAGGCAAAACACACACAAAAAAACAAAGATCACACTTAGCGCACACTTGGTGCATTACACGCAACACACACAACCAAGCAGACACACCACACATATATCCTCACACAGGAGCACAGCACAGAAGCACACAACAGACCCGAGACTCACAGCACATACTTCAAGGCACAAAACTGCTCACAATACACATGAAAGTCTTTGCACAGGTACATACTGCACACTCCATGAGACACCCAAAGCAAGCACAACCACACAGTCAACATGTCTCCCCTCATGCGCATAGCTCAAGCCGCCAAACACACACACAACTTCTCTAACACAGCCACACACAAATCACAGTCACACACACAAAACACCCACAGCACATACAGAACCACCCACAACCGCCAAGAACGCACACGACATGCACTCAACGCATGACACATAACACACACAACCACAAACATACCATATAGAGCACACTCAGAACCACACACTGTCGGCACAACCCAATACACACAACACACACACAATAAGCACACAAGCACATCACACACACCACACAATTAACATCACACACAATGCCCAAAATACCCAGACCAACCAACACCTTCCCCATACGTAACACACAGGAAAGCATGTACACAGCACACACAACCCAGAACACAGTACGTAACACAACACACAACACAGAGAAAGACACATTTCACCCTGAGCGTGACAAAGGAGGCCACGCACCAGACACACAACACAACCACCAACAGAAAGCTCATCGAAAGGCAAAATATACAACACCACAGGATCCACCCAATTCACACAACACAAAGATCAAACCTGCACATATCACACATAACATGCCCCAGATCAAAACGCAGAGCACAAGGCGATCAACAAGCAGTAAGTAACCCATACTACGCACATTTCGTACACAACACACAGAAAACAAACAAGACGCACAGATCACATACAACACAACACAAAACACTCAAGAACACATGGCACAGCGCATGGCACAACAGAATACACACAGAAACACAAAACAAACACCACAAATCACTACCATAGACCAACAAATCTGGCAGACCCCAGACACACAACAAACCCGACAGACACACAAAACACACATTTCACACGCTACACATCACAGCCCATAGCGCACATGTCACACACGACACACCACGTGCACAGTCACACACAGACACCCCACGCACGTATCCACCTTGGAAAGCAGTACGCAAAGCACACGTGCACAAAACCCATACAGTAACAAAACAAAAGTCACAGGACACACAGCAGACACAACAAAGCACATAATAGCCCACAAGACACAGAAACCACATTTGAGAGAGTATACACAGCACACACAACGAGGAACACTAAACAAGCACAACCAAACACAGACAACACATCTGACATCACACACATAACAAACAAACGCACACAAATCCACTCAAACACAATCACACGGAAATCACATTCACCCACGCAAAAGACACACAGCACACATTAAACAAAGGCAAAACACACACAAAAAAACAAAGATCACACGTAGGACACACTTGGTGCATTACACGCAACACACACAACCAAGCAGACACACCACACATATATCCTCACACAGGAGCACAACACAGAAGCACACAACAGACCCGAGACACAGCACATACTCAAAGGCACAAAACTGCTCACAATACACATGAAAGTCTTTGCACAGGTACATACTGCACACTCCATGAGACACCCAAAGCAAGCACAACCACACAGTCAACATGTCTCCCCTCATGCACATAGCTCAAGCCGCCAAACACACACACAACCTCTCTAACACAGCCACACACAAATCACAGTCACACACACAAAACACCCGCAACTCATACAGAACCACCCACAACCGCCAGGAACGCACACGACATGCACTCAACACACGACACATAACACACACAACCAAAAGCATACCATATAGAGCACACTCAGAACCACACACTGTCAACACAACCCAATACACACATCACACACACAATAAGCACACACGCACATCACACACACCACACAATTAACATCACACACAATGCCCAAAATACCCAGACAACCCAACACCTTCCCCATACGTAACACACAGGAAAGCATGTACACAGCACACACAACCCAGAACACAGTACGTAACACAACACACAACAAAGAGAAAGACACATTTCACCCTGAGCGTGACAAAGGAGGCCACGCACCAGACACACAACACAACCACCAACAGAAAGCTCATCGAAAGGCAAAATATACAACACCACAGGATCCACTCAATTCACACAACACAAAGCTCAAAACTGCACATATCACACATGACATGACCCAGATCAAAACGCAGAGCACAAGGCGATCAACAAGCTGTAAATAACCCATACCACGCACATTTCGTACACAACACACAGAAAACAAATAAGACGCACAGATCACATACAACACAACACAAAACACTCAAGAACACATGGCACACCACATGGCAAAACAGAATACACACAGAAACACAAAACAAACACCACAAATCACTACCATAGACCAACAACTCTGGCAGCACCCCAGACACACAACAAACCCGACAGACACACAAAACACACATTTCACACGCTACACATCACAGCCCGTAGCGCACACGTCACACACGACACACCACGTGCACAGTCACACACAGACACCCCACGCACGTATCCACCCAGGAAAGCACTACGTAAAGCACACGTGCACAAAACCCATACAGTAACAAAACAAAAGTCACAGGACACACAGCAGACACAACAAAGCACCTAATAGCCCACAAGACACAGAAACCACATTAGAGAGAGTATACACAGCACACACAACGAGGAACACTAAACAAGCACAACCAAACACAGACAACACATCTGACATCACACACATAACAAACAAACGCACACAAATCCACTCAAACACAATCAGACGGAAATCACATTCACCCACGCAAAAGACACACAGCACACATTAAACAAAGGCAAAACACACACAAAAAAACAAAGATCACACTTAGCACACACTTGGTGCATTACACGCAACACACACAACCAAGCAGACACACCACACATATATCCTCACACAGGAGCACAACACAGAAGCACACAACAGACCGGACACTCACAGCACATACTTCAAGGCACAAAACTGCTCACAATACACATGAAAGTCTTTGCACAGGTACATACTGCACCCTCCATGAGACACCCAAAGCAAGCACAACCACACAGTCAACATGTCTCCCCTCATGCGCATAGCTCAAGCCGCCAAACACACACACAACCTCTCTAACACAGCCACACACAAATCACAGTCACACACACAAAACACCCACAACTCATACAGAACCATACAACCCCCAAGAACGCACACGACATGCATTCAACAAACGACACATAACACACACAACCACAAACATACCATATAGAGCACACTCAGAACCACACACTGTCAGCACAACCCAATACACACAACACACACACAATAAGCACACAAGCACATCACACACACCACACAATTAACATCACACACAATGCCCAAAATACCCAGACCAACCAACACCTTCCCCATACGTAACACACAGGAAAGCATGTACACAGCACACACAACCCAGAACACAGTACGTAACACAACACACAACACAGAGAAAGACACATTTCACCCTGAGCGTGACAAAGGAGGCCACGCACCAGACACACAACACAACCACCAACAGAAAGCTCATCGAAAGGCAAAATATACAACACCACAGGATCCACCCAATTCACACAACACAAAGCTCAAAACTGCACATATCACACATAACATGCCCCAGATCAAAACGCAGAGCACAAGGCGATCAACAAGCAGTAAGTAACCCATACCACGCACATTTCGTACACAACACACAGAAAACAAACAAGACGCACAGATCACATACAACACAACACAAAACACTCAAGAACACATGGCACAGCACATGGCACAACAGAATACACACAGAAACACAAAACAAACACCACAAATCACTACCATAGACAAACAACTCTGGCAGACCCCAGACACACAACAAACCCGACAGACAAACAAAATACACATTTCACACGCTACACATCACAGCCCATAGCGCACATGTCACACACGACACACCACGTGCACAGTCACACACAGACACCCCACGCACGTATCCATCCAGGAAAGCACTACGTAAAGCACACGTGCACAAAACCCATACAGTAACAAAACAAAAGTCACAGGACACACACAGACACAACAAAGCACATAATAGCTCACAAGACACAGAAACCACATTTGAGAGAGTATACAGAGCACACACAACGAGGAACACTAAACAAGCACAACCACACACAGACAACACATCTCACATCACACACTTAACAAACAAACGCACACAAATCCACTCAAACACAATCACACGGAAATCACATTCACCCACGCAAAAGACACACAGCACACATAAAACCAAGGCAAAACACACACAAAAAAACAAAGATCACACTTAGCACACACTTGGTGCATTACACGCAACACACACAACCAAGCAGACACACCACACATATATCCTCACACAGGAGCACAGCACAGAAGCACACAACAGACCCGAGACTCACAGCACATACTTCAAGGCACAAAACTGCTCACAATACACATGAAAGTCTTTGCACAGGTACATACTGCACACTCCATGAGACACCCAAAGCAAGCACAACCACACAGTCAACATGTCTCCCCTCATGCGCATAGCTCAAGCCGCCAAACACACACACAACTTCTCTAACACAGCCACACACAAATCACAGTCACACACACAAAACACCCACAGCACATACAGAACCACCCACAACCGCCAAGAACGCACACGACATGCACTCAACGCATGACACATAACACACACAACCACAAACATACCATATAGAGCACACTCAGAACCACACACTGTCGGCACAACCCAATACACACAACACACACACAATAAGCACACAAGCACATCACACACACCACACAATTAACATCACACACAATGCCCAAAATACCCAGACCAACCAACACCTTCCCCATACGTAACACACAGGAAAGCATGTACACAGCACACACAACCCAGAACACAGTACGTAACACAACACACAACACAGAGAAAGACACATTTCACCCTGAGCGTGACAAAGGAGGCCACGCACCAGACACACAACACAACCACCAACAGAAAGCTCATCGAAAGGCAAAATATACAACACCACAGGATCCACTCAATTCACACAACACAAAGATCAAACCTGCACATATCACACATAACATGCCCCAGATCAAAACGCAGAGCACAAGGCGATCAACAAGCAGTAAGTAACCCATACTACGCACATTTCGTACACAACACACAGAAAACAAACAAGACGCACAGATCACATACAACACAACACAAAACACTCAAGAACACATGGCACAGCGCATGGCACAACAGAATACACACAGAAACACAAAACAAACACCACAAATCACTACCATAGACCAACAAATCTGGCAGACCCCAGACACACAACAAACCCGACAGACACACAAAACACACATTTCACACGCTACACATCACAGCCCATAGCGCACATGTCACACACGACACACCACGTGCACAGTCACACACAGACACCCCACGCACGTATCCACCTTGGAAAGCAGTACGCAAAGCACACGTGCACAAAACCCATACAGTAACAAAACAAAAGTCACAGGACACACAGCAGACACAACAAAGCACATAATAGCCCACAAGACACAGAAACCACATTTGAGAGAGTATACACAGCACACACAACGAGGCACACTAAACAAGCACAACCAAACACAGACAACACATCTGACATCACACACATAACAAACAAACGCACACAAATCCACTCAAACACAATCACACGGAAATCACATTCACCCACGCAAAAGACACACAGCACACATTAAACAAAGGCAAAACACACACAAAAAAACAAAGATCACACGTAGGACACACTTGGTGCATTACACGCAACACACACAACCAAGCAGACACACCACACATATATCCTCACACAGGAGCACAACACAGAAGCACACAACAGACCCGAGACACAGCACATACTCAAAGGCACAAAACTGCTCACAATACACATGAAAGTCTTTGCACAGGTACATACTGCACACTCCATGAGACACCCAAAGCAAGCACAACCACACAGTCAACATGTCTCCCCTCATGCACATAGCTCAAGCCGCCAAACACACACACAACCTCTCTAACACAGCCACACACAAATCACAGTCACACACACAAAACACCCGCAACTCATACAGAACCACCCACAACCGCCAGGAACGCACACGACATGCACTCAACACACGACACATAACACACACAACCAAAAGCATACCATATAGAGCACACTCAGAACCACACACTGTCAACACAACCCAATACACACATCACACACACAATAAGCACACACGCACATCACACACACCACACAATTAACATCACACACAATGCCCAAAATACCCAGACAACCCAACACCTTCCCCATACGTAACACACAGGAAAGCATGTACACAGCACACACAACCCAGAACACAGTACGTAACACAACACACAACAAAGAGAAAGACACATTTCACCCTGAGCGTGACAAAGGAGGCCACGCACCAGACACACAACACAACCACCAACAGAAAGCTCATCGAAAGGCAAAATATACAACACCACAGGATCCACTCAATTCACACAACACAAAGCTCAAAACTGCACATATCACACATGACATGACCCAGATCAAAACGCAGAGCACAAGGCGATCAACAAGCTGTAAATAACCCATACCACGCACATTTCGTACACAACACACAGAAAACAAATAAGACGCACAGATCACATACAACACAACACAAAACACTCAAGAACACATGGCACACCGCATGGCAAAACAGAATACACACAGAAACACAAAACAAACACCACAAATCACTACCATAGACCAACAACTCTGGCAGCACCCCAGACACACAACAAACCCGACAGACACACAAAACACACATTTCACACGCTACACATCACAGCCCGTAGCGCACACGTCACACACGACACACCACGTGCACAGTCACACACAGACACCCCACGCACGTATCCACCCAGGAAAGCACTACGTAAAGCACACGTGCACAAAACCCATACAGTAACAAAACAAAAGTCACAGGACACACAGCAGACACAACAAAGCACCTAATAGCCCACAAGACACAGAAACCACATTAGAGAGAGTATACACAGCACACACAACGAGGAACACTAAACAAGCACAACCAAACACAGACAACACATCTGACATCACACACATAACAAACAAACGCACACAAATCCACTCAAACACAATCAGACGGAAATCACATTCACCCACGCAAAAGACACACAGCACACATTAAACAAAGGCAAAACACACACAAAAAAACAAAGATCACACTTAGCACACACTTGGTGCATTACACGCAACACACACAACCAAGCAGACACACCACACATATATCCTCACACAGGAGCACAACACAGAAGCACACAACAGACCGGACACTCACAGCACATACTTCAAGGCACAAAACTGCTCACAATACACATGAAAGTCTTTGCACAGGTACATACTGCACCCTCCATGAGACACCCAAAGCAAGCACAACCACACAGTCAACATGTCTCCCCTCATGCGCATAGCTCAAGCCGCCAAACACACACACAACCTCTCTAACACAGCCACACACAAATCACAGTCACACACACAAAACACCCACAACTCATACAGAACCATACAACCCCCAAGAACGCACACGACATGCATTCAACAAACGACACATAACACACACAACCACAAACATACCATATAGAGCACACTCAGAACCACACACTGTCAGCACAACCCAATACACACAACACACACACAATAAGCACACAAGCACATCACACACACCACACAATTAACATCACACACAATGCCCAAAATACCCAGACCAACCAACACCTTCCCCATACGTAACACACAGGAAAGCATGTACACAGCACACACAACCCAGAACACAGTACGTAACACAACACACAACACAGAGAAAGACACATTTCACCCTGAGCGTGACAAAGGAGGCCACGCACCAGACACACAACACAACCACCAACAGAAAGCTCATCGAAAGGCAAAATATACAACACCACAGGATCCACCCAATTCACACAACACAAAGATCAAACCTGCACATATCACACATAACATGCCCCAGATCAAAACGCAGAGCACAAGGCGATCAACAAGCAGTAAGTAACCCATACTACGCACATTTCGTACACAACACACAGAAAACAAACAAGACGCACAGATCACATACAACACAACACAAAACACTGAAGAACACATGGCACAGCACATGGCACAACAGAATACACACAGAAACACAAAACAAACACCACAAATCACTACCATAGACCAACAAATCTGGCAGACCCCAGACACACAACAAACCCGACAGACACACGAAACACACATTTCACACGCTACACATCACAGCCCGTAGCGCACACGTCACACACGACACACCACGTGCACAGTCACACACAGACACCCCATGCACGTATCCACCCAGGAAAGCACTATGCAAAGCACACGTGCACAAAACCCATACAGTAACAAAACAAAAGTCACAGGACACACACAGACACAACAAAGCACATAATAGCTCACAAGACACAGAAACCACATTTGAGAGAGTATACAGAGCACACACAACGAGGCACACTAAACAAGCACAACCACACACAGACAACACATCTCACATCACACACTTAACAAACAAACGCACACAAATCCACTCAAACACAATCACACGGAAATCACATTCACCCACGCAAAAGACACACAGCACACATAAAACCAAGGCAAAACACACACAAAAAAACAATGATCACACTTAGCGCACACTTGGTGCATTACACGCAACACACACAACCAAGCAGACACACCACACATATATCCTCACACAGGAGCACAGCACAGAAGCACACAACAGACCCGAGACTCACAGCACATACTTCAAGGCACAAAACTGCTCACAATACACATGAAAGTCTTTGCACAGGTACATACTGCACACTCCATGAGACACCCAAAGCAAGCACAACCACACAGTCAACATGTCTCCCCTCATGCGCATAGCTCAAGCCGCCAAACACACACACAACTTCTCTAACACAGCCACACACAAATCACAGTCACACACACAAAACACCCACAGCACATACAGAACCACCCACAACCGCCAACGCACACGACATGCACTCAACGCATGACACATAACACACACAACCACAAACATACCATATAGAGCACACTCAGAACCACACACTGTCGGCACAACCCAATACACACAACACACACACAATAAGCACACAAGCACATCACACACACCACACAATTAACATCACACACAATGCCCAAAATACCCAGACCAACCAACACCTTCCCCATACGTAACACACAGGAAAGCATGTACACAGCACACACAACCCAGAACACAGTACGTAACACAACACACAACACAGAGAAAGACACATTTCACCCTGAGCGTGACAAAGGAGGCCACGCACCAGACACACAACACAACCACCAACAGAAAGCTCATCGAAAGGCAAAATATACAACACCACAGGATCCACTCAATTCACACAACACAAAGCTCAAAACTGCACATATCACACATGACATGACCCAGATCAAAACGCAGAGCACAAGGCGATCAACAAGCAGTAAGTAACCCATACTACGCACATTTCGTACACAACACACAGAAAACAAACAAGACGCACAGATCACATACAACACAACACAAAACACTCAAGAACACATGGCACAGCGCATGGCACAACAGAATACACACAGAAACACAAAACAAACACCACAAATCACTACCATAGACCAACAAATCTGGCAGACCCCAGACACACAACAAACCCGACAGACACACAAAACACACATTTCACACGCTACACATCACAGCCCATAGCGCACATGTCACACACGACACACCACGTGCACAGTCACACACAGACACCCCACGCACGTATCCACCTTGGAAAGCAGTACGCAAAGCACACGTGCACAAAACCCATACAGTAACAAAACAAAAGTCACAGGACACACAGCAGACACAACAAAGCACATAATAGCCCACAAGACACAGAAACCACATTTGAGAGAGTATACACAGCACACACAACGAGGAACACTAAACAAGCACAACCAAACACAGACAACACATCTGACATCACACACATAACAAACAAACGCACACAAATCCACTCAAACACAATCACACGGAAATCACATTCACCCACGCAAAAGACACACAGCACACATTAAACAAAGGCAAAACACACACAAAAAAACAAAGATCACACGTAGGACACACTTGGTGCATTACACGCAACACACACAACCAAGCAGACACACCACACATATATCCTCACACAGGAGCACAACACAGAAGCACACAACAGACCCGAGACACAGCACATACTCAAAGGCACAAAACTGCTCACAATACACATGAAAGTCTTTGCACAGGTACATACTGCACACTCCATGAGACACCCAAAGCAAGCACAACCACACAGTCAACATGTCTCCCCTCATGCACATAGCTCAAGCCGCCAAACACACACACAACCTCTCTAACACAGCCACACACAAATCACAGTCACACACACAAAACACCCGCAACTCATACAGAACCACCCACAACCGCCAGGAACGCACACGACATGCACTCAACACACGACACATAACACACACAACCAAAAGCATACCATATAGAGCACACTCAGAACCACACACTGTCAACACAACCCAATACACACATCACACACACAATAAGCACACACGCACATCACACACACCACACAATTAACATCACACACAATGCCCAAAATACCCAGACAACCCAACACCTTCCCCATACGTAACACACAGGAAAGCATGTACACAGCACACACAACCCAGAACACAGTACGTAACACAACACACAACAAAGAGAAAGACACATTTCACCCTGAGCGTGACAAAGGAGGCCACGCACCAGACACACAACACAACCACCAACAGAAAGCTCATCGAAAGGCAAAATATACAACACCACAGGATCCACTCAATTCACACAACACAAAGCTCAAAACTGCACATATCACACATGACATGACCCAGATCAAAACGCAGAGCACAAGGCGATCAACAAGCTGTAAATAACCCATACCACGCACATTTCGTACACAACACACAGAAAACAAATAAGTCGCACAGATCACATACAACACAACACAAAACACTCAAGAACACATGGCACACCACATGGCAAAACAGAATACACACAGAAACACAAAACAAACACCACAAATCACTACCATAGACCAACAAATCTGGCAGCACCCCAGACACACAACAAACCCGACAGACACACAAAACACACATTTCACACGCTACACATCACAGCCCGTAGCGCACACGTCACACACGACACACCACGTGCACAGTCACACACAGACACCCCACGCACGTATCCACCCAGGAAAGCACTACGTAAAGCACACGTGCACAAAACCCATACAGTAACAAAACAAAAGTCACAGGACACACAGCAGACACAACAAAGCACCTAATAGCCCACAAGACACAGAAACCACATTAGAGAGAGTATACACAGCACACACAACGAGGAACACTAAACAAGCACAACCAAACACAGACAACACATCTGACATCACACACATAACAAACAAACGCACACAAATCCACTCAAACACAATCAGACGGAAATCACATTCACCCACGCAAAAGACACACAGCACACATTAAACAAAGGCAAAACACACACAAAAAAACAAAGATCACACTTAGCACACACTTGGTGCATTACACGCAACACACACAACCAAGCAGACACACCACACATATATCCTCACACAGGAGCACAACACAGAAGCACACAACAGACCGGACACTCACAGCACATACTTCAAGGCACAAAACTGCTCACAATACACATGAAAGTCTTTGCACAGGTACATACTGCACCCTCCATGAGACACCCAAAGCAAGCACAACCACACAGTCAACATGTCTCCCCTCATGCGCATAGCTCAAGCCGCCAAACACACACACAACCTCTCTAACACAGCCACACACAAATCACAGTCACACACACAAAACACCCACAACTCATACAGAACCATACAACCCCCAAGAACGCACACGACATGCATTCAACAAACGACACATAACACACACAACCACAAACATACCAAATAGAGCACACTCAGAACCACACACTGTCGGCACAACCCAATACACACAACACACACACAATAAGCACACAAGCACATCACACACACCACACAATTAACATCACACACAATGCCCAAAATACCCAGACCAACCAACACCTTCCCCATACGTAACACACAGGAAAGCATGTACACAGCACACACAACCCAGAACACAGTACGTAACACAACACACAACACAGAGAAAGACACATTTCAACCTGAGCGTGACAAAGGAGGCCACGCACCAGACACACAACACAACCACCAACAGAAAGCTCATCGAAAGGCAAAATATACAACACCACAGGATCCACCCAATTCACACAACACAAAGATCAAACCTGCACATATCACACATAACATGCCCCAGATCAAAACGCAGAGCACAAGGCGATCAACAAGCAGTAAGTAACCCATACTACGCACATTTCGTACACAACACACAGAAAACAAACAAGACGCACAGATCACATACAACACAACACAAAACACTGAAGAACACATGGCACAGCGCATGGCACAACAGAATACACACAGAAACACAAAACAAACACCACAAATCACTACCATAGACCAACAAATCTGGCAGACCCCAGACACACAACAAACCCGACAGACACACAAAACACACATTTCACACGCTACACATCAAAGCCCATAGCGCACATGTCACACACGACACACCACGTGCACAGTCACACACAGACACCCCACGCACGTATCCACCTTGGAAAGCAGTACGCAAAGCACACGTGCACAAAACCCATACAGTAACAAAACAAAAGTCACAGGACACACAGCAGACACAACAAAGCACATAATAGCCCACAAGACACAGAAACCACATTTGAGAGAGTATACACAGCACACACAACGAGGAACACTAAACAAGCACAACCAAACACAGACAACACATCTGACATCACACACATAACAAACAAACGCACACAAATCCACTCAAACACAATCACACGGAAATCACATTCACCCACGCAAAAGACACACAGCACACATTAAACAAAGGCAAAACACACACAAAAAAACAAAGATCACACGTAGGACACACTTGGTGCATTACACGCAACACACACAACCAAGCAGACACACCACACATATATCCTCACACAGGAGCACAACACAGAAGCACACAACAGACCCGAGACACAGCACATACTCAAAGGCACAAAACTGCTCACAATACACATGAAAGTCTTTGCACAGGTACATACTGCACACTCCATGAGACACCCAAAGCAAGCACAACCACACAGTCAACATGTCTCCCCTCATGCACATAGCTCAAGCCGCCAAACACACACACAACCTCTCTAACACAGCCACACACAAAACACAGTCACACACACAAAACACCCGCAACTCATACAGAACCACCCACAACCGCCAGGAACGCACATGACATGCACTCAACACACGACACATAACACACACAACCAAAAGCATACCATATAGAGCACACTCAGAACCACACACTGTCAACACAACCCAATACACACATCACACACACAATAAGCACACACGCACATCACACACACCACACAATTAACATCACACACAATGCCCAAAATACCCAGACAACCCAACACCTTCCCCATACGTAACACACAGGAAAGCATGTACACAGCACACACAACCCAGAACACAGTACGTAACACAACACACAACAAAGAGAAAGACACATTTCACCCTGAGCGTGACAAAGGAGGCCACGCACCAGACACACAACACAACCACCAACAGAAAGCTCATCGAAAGGCAAAATATACAACACCACAGGATCCACTCAATTCACACAACACAAAGCTCAAAACTGCACATATCACACATGACATGACCCAGATCAAAACGCAGAGCACAAGGCGATCAACAAGCTGTAAATAACCCATACCACGCACATTTCGTACACAACACACAGAAAACAAATAAGACGCACAGATCACATACAACACAACACAAAACACTCAAGAACACATGGCACACCACATGGCAAAACAGAATACACACAGAAACACAAAACAAACACCACAAATCACTACCATAGACCAACAACTCTGGCAGCACCCCAGACACACAACAAACCCGACAGACACACAAAACACACATTTCACACGCTACACATCACAGCCCGTAGCGCACACGTCACACACGACACACCACGTGCACAGTCACACACAGACACCCCACGCACGTATCCACCCAGGAAAGCACTACGTAAAGCACACGTGCACAAAACCCATACAGTAACAAAACAAAAGTCACAGGACACACAGCAGACACAACAAAGCACCTAATAGCCCACAAGACACAGAAACCACATTAGAGAGATTATACACAGCACACACAACGAGGAACACTAAACAAGCACAACCAAACACAGACAACACATCTGACATCACACACATAACAAACAAACGCACACAAATCCACTCAAACACAATCAGACGGAAATCACATTCACCCACGCAAAAGACACACAGCACACATTAAACAAAGGCAAAACACACACAAAAAAACAAAGATCACACTTAGCACACACTTGGTGCATTACACGCAACACACACAACCAAGCAGACACACCACACATATATCCTCACACAGGAGCACAACACAGAAGCACACAACAGACCGGACACTCACAGCACATACTTCAAGGCACAAAACTGCTCACAATACACATGAAAGTCTTTGCACAGGTACATACTGCACCCTCCATGAGACACCCAAAGCAAGCACAACCACACAGTCAACATGTCTCCCCTCATGCGCATAGCTCAAGCCGCCAAACACACACACAACCTCTCTAACACAGCCACACACAAATCACAGTCACACACACAAAACACCCACAACTCATACAGAACCATACAACCCCCAAGAACGCACACGACATGCATTCAACAAACGACACATAACACACACAACCACAAACATACCATATAGAGCACACTCAGAACCACACACTGTCAGCACAACCCAATACACACAACACACACACAATAAGCACACAAGCACATCACACACACCACACAATTAACATCACACACAATGCCCAAAATACCCAGACCAACCAACACCTTCCCCATACGTAACACACAGGAAAGCATGTACACAGCACACACAACCCAGAACACAGTACGTAACACAACACACAACACAGAGAAAGACACATTTCACCCTGAGCGTGACAAAGGAGGCCACGCACCAGACACACAACACAACCACCAACAGAAAGCTCATCGAAAGGCAAAATATACAACACCACAGGATCCACCCAATTCACACAACACAAAGCTCAAAACTGCACATATCACACATAACATGCCCCAGATCAAAACGCAGAGCACAAGGCGATCAACAAGCAGTAAGTAACCCATACCACGCACATTTCGTACACAACACACAGAAAACAAACAAGACGCACAGATCACATACAACACAACACAAAACACTCAAGAACACATGGCACAGCGCATGGCACAACAGAATACACACAGAAACACAAAACAAACACCACAAATCACTACCATAGACCAACAAATCTGGCAGACCCCAGACACACAACAAACCCGACAGACACACAAAACACACATTTCACACGCTACACATCACAGCCCAT
This sequence comes from Manis pentadactyla, assembly GCF_030020395.1. Classification (NCBI taxonomy): domain Eukaryota; kingdom Metazoa; phylum Chordata; class Mammalia; order Pholidota; family Manidae; genus Manis; species Manis pentadactyla. The sequence goes on along the minus strand of NC_080019.1, from coordinate 41,805,464 downwards.
AGCGCACATGTCACACACGACACACCACGTGCACAGTCACACACAGACACCCCACGCACGTATCCATCCAGGAAAGCACTACGTAAAGCACACGTGCACAAAACCCATACAGTAACAAAACAAAAGTCACAGGACACACACAGACACAACAAAGCACATAATAGCTCACAAGACACAGAAACCACATTTGAGAGAGTATACAGAGCACACACAACGAGGCACACTAAACAAGCACAACCACACACAGACAACACATCTCACATCACACACTTAACAAACAAACGCACACAAATCCACTCAAACACAATCACACGGAAATCACATTCACCCACGCAAAAGACACACAGCACACATAAAACCAAGGCAAAACACACACAAAAAAACAAAGATCACACTTAGCACACACTTGGTGCATTACACGCAACACACACAACCAAGCAGACACACCACACATATATCCTCACACAGGAGCACAGCACAGAAGCACACAACAGACCCGAGACTCACAGCACATACTTCAAGGCACAAAACTGCTCACAATACACATGAAAGTCTTTGCACAGGTACATACTGCACACTCCATGAGACACCCAAAGCAAGCACAACCACACAGTCAACATGTCTCCCCTCATGCGCATAGCTCAAGCCGCCAAACACACACACAACTTCTCTAACACAGCCACACACAAATCACAGTCACACACACAAAACACCCACAGCACATACAGAACCACCCACAACCGCCAAGAACGCACACGACATGCACTCAACGCATGACACATAACACACACAACCACAAACATACCATATAGAGCACACTCAGAACCACACACTGTCGGCACAACCCAATACACACAACACACACACAATAAGCACACAAGCACATCACACACACCACACAATTAACATCACACACAATGCCCAAAATACCCAGACCAACCAACACCTTCCCCATACGTAACACACAGGAAAGCATGTACACAGCACACACAACCCAGAACACAGTACGTAACACAACACACAACACAGAGAAAGACACATTTCACCCTGAGCGTGACAAAGGAGGCCACGCACCAGACACACAACACAACAACCAACAGAAAGCTCATCGAAAGGCAAAATATACAACACCACAGGATCCACCCAATTCACACAACACAAAGATCAAACCTGCACATATCACACATAACATGCCCCAGATCAAAACGCAGAGCACAAGGCGATCAACAAGCAGTAAGTAACCCATACTACGCACATTTCGTACACAACAAAGAAAACAAACAAGACGCACAGATCACATACAACACAACACAAAACACTCAAGAACACATGGCACAGCGCATGGCACAACAGAATACACACAGAAACACAAAACAAACACCACAAATCACTACCATAGACCAACAAATCTGGCAGACCCCAGACACACAACAAACCCGACAGACACACAAAACACACATTTCACACGCTACACATCACAGCCCATAGCGCACATGTCACACACGACACACCACGTGCACAGTCACACACAGACACCCCACGCACGTATCCACCTTGGAAAGCAGTACGCAAAGCACACGTGCACAAAACCCATACAGTAACAAAACAAAAGTCACAGGACACACAGCAGACACAACAAAGCACATAATAGCCCACAAGACACAGAAACCACATTTGAGAGAGTATACACAGCACACACAACGAGGAACACTAAACAAGCACAACCAAACACAGACAACACATCTGACATCACACACATAACAAACAAACGCACACAAATCCACTCAAACACAATCACACGGAAATCACATTCACCCACGCAAAAGACACACAGCACACATTAAACAAAGGCAAAACACACACAAAAAAACAAAGATCACACGTAGGACACACTTGGTGCATTACACGCAACACACACAACCAAGCAGACACACCACACATATATCCTCACACAGGAGCACAACACAGAAGCACACAACAGACCCGAGACACAGCACATACTCAAAGGCACAAAACTGCTCACAATACACATGAAAGTCTTTGCACAGGTACATACTGCACACTCCATGAGACACCCAAAGCAAGCACAACCACACAGTCAACATGTCTCCCCTCATGCACATAGCTCAAGCCGCCAAACACACACACAACCTCTCTAACACAGCCACACACAAATCACAGTCACACACACAAAACACCCGCAACTCATACAGAACCACCCACAACCGCCAGGAACGCACACGACATGCACTCAACACACGACACATAACACACACAACCAAAAGCATACCATATAGAGCACACTCAGAACCACACACTGTCAACACAACCCAATACACACATCACACACACAATAAGCACACACGCACATCACACACACCACACAATTAACATCACACACAATGCCCAAAATACCCAGACAACCCAACACCTTCCCCATACGTAACACACAGGAAAGCATGTACACAGCACACACAACCCAGAACACAGTACGTAACACAACACACAACAAAGAGAAAGACACATTTCACCCTGAGCGTGACAAAGGAGGCCACGCACCAGACACACAACACAACCACCAACAGAAAGCTCATCGAAAGGCAAAATATACAACACCACAGGATCCACTCAATTCACACAACACAAAGCTCAAAACTGCACATATCACACATGACATGACCCAGATCAAAACGCAGAGCACAAGGCGATCAACAAGCTGTAAATAACCCATACCACGCACATTTCGTACACAACACACAGAAAACAAATAAGACGCACAGATCACATACAACACAACACAAAACACTCAAGAACACATGGCACACCACATGGCAAAACAGAATACACACAGAAACACAAAACAAACACCACAAATCACTACCATAGACCAACAACTCTGGCAGCACCCCAGACACACAACAAACCCGACAGACACACAAAACACACATTTCACACGCTACACATCACAGCCCGTAGCGCACACGTCACACACGACACACCACGTGCACAGTCACACACAGACACCCCACGCACGTATCCACCCAGGAAAGCACTACGTAAAGCACACGTGCACAAAACCCATACAGTAACAAAACAAAAGTCACAGGACACACAGCAGACACAACAAAGCACCTAATAGCCCACAAGACACAGAAACCACATTAGAGAGAGTATACACAGCACACACAACGAGGAACACTAAACAAGCACAACCAAACACAGACAACACATCTGACATCACACACATAACAAACAAACGCACACAAATCCACTCAAACACAATCAGACGGAAATCACATTCACCCACGCAAAAGACACACAGCACACATTAAACAAAGGCAAAACACACACAAAAAAACAAAGATCACACTTAGCACACACTTGGTGCATTACACGCAACACACACAACCAAGCAGACACACCACACATATATCCTCACACAGGAGCACAACACAGAAGCACACAACAGACCGGACACTCACAGCACATACTTCAAGGCACAAAACTGCTCACAATACACATGAAAGTCTTTGCACAGGTACATACTGCACCCTCCATGAGACACCCAAAGCAAGCACAACCACACAGTCAACATGTCTCCCCTCATGCGCATAGCTCAAGCCGCCAAACACACACACAACCTCTCTAACACAGCCACACACAAATCACAGTCACACACACAAAACACCCACAACTCATACAGAACCATACAACCCCCAAGAACGCACACGACATGCATTCAACAAACGACACATAACACACACAACCACAAACATACCATATAGAGCACACTCAGAACCACACACTGTCAGCACAACCCAATACACACAACACACACACAATAAGCACACAAGCACATCACACACACCACACAATTAACATCACACACAATGCCCAAAATACCCAGACCAACCAACACCTTCCCCATACGTAACACACAGGAAAGCATGTACACAGCACACACAACCCAGAACACAGTACGTAACACAACACACAACACAGAGAAAGACACATTTCACCCTGAGCGTGACAAAGGAGGCCACGCACCAGACACACAACACAACCACCAACAGAAAGCTCATCGAAAGGCAAAATATACAACACCACAGGATCCACCCAATTCACACAACACAAAGATCAAACCTGCACATATCACACATAACATGCCCCAGATCAAAACGCAGAGCACAAGGCGATCAACAAGCAGTAAGTAACCCATACCATGCACATTTCGTACACAACACACAGAAAACAAACAAGACGCACAGATCACATACAACACAACACAAAACACTCAAGAACACATGGCACAGCGCATGGCACAACAGAATACACACAGAAACACAAAACAAACACCACAAATCACTACCATAGACCAACAAATCTGGCAGACCCCAGACACACAACAAACCCGACAGACACACAAAACACACATTTCACACGCTACACATCACAGCCCATAGCGCACATGTCACACACGACACACCACGTGCACAGTCACACACAGACACCCCACGCACGTATCCATCCAGGAAAGCACTACGTAAAGCACACGTGCACAAAACCCATACAGTAACAAAACAAAAGTCACAGGACACACACAGACACAACAAAGCACATAATAGCTCACAAGACACAGAAACCACATTTGAGAGAGTATACAGAGCACACACAACGAGGCACACTAAACAAGCACAACCACACACAGACAACACATCTCACATCACACACTTAACAAACAAACGCACACAAATCCACTCAAACACAATCACACGGAAATCACATTCACCCACGCAAAAGACACACAGCACACATAAAACCAAGGCAAAACACACACAAAAAAACAAAGATCACACTTAGCACACACTTGGTGCATTACACGCAACACACACAACCAAGCAGACACACCACACATATATCCTCACACAGGAGCACAGCACAGAAGCACACAACAGACCCGAGACTCACAGCACATACTTCAAGGCACAAAACTGCTCACAATACACATGAAAGTCTTTGCACAGGTACATACTGCACACTCCATGAGACACCCAAAGCAAGCACAACCACACAGTCAACATGTCTCCCCTCATGCGCATAGCTCAAGCCGCCAAACACACACACAACTTCTCTAACACAGCCACACACAAATCACAGTCACACACACAAAACACCCACAGCACATACAGAACCACCCACAACCGCCAAGAACGCACACGACATGCACTCAACGCATGACACATAACACACACAACCACAAACATACCATATAGAGCACACTCAGAACCACACACTGTCGGCACAACCCAATACACACAACACACACACAATAAGCACACAAGCACATCACACACACCACACAATTAACATCACACACAATGCCCAAAATACCCAGACCAACCAACACCTTCCCCATACGTAACACACAGGAAAGCATGTACACAGCACACACAACCCAGAACACAGTACGTAACACAACACACAACACAGAGAAAGACACATTTCACCCTGAGCGTGACAAAGGAGGCCACGCACCAGACACACAACACAACAACCAACAGAAAGCTCATCGAAAGGCAAAATATACAACACCACAGGATCCACCCAATTCACACAACACAAAGATCAAACCTGCACATATCACACATAACATGCCCCAGATCAAAACGCAGAGCACAAGGCGATCAACAAGCAGTAAGTAACCCATACTACGCACATTTCGTACACAACAAAGAAAACAAACAAGACGCACAGATCACATACAACACAACACAAAACACTCAAGAACACATGGCACAGCGCATGGCACAACAGAATACACACAGAAACACAAAACAAACACCACAAATCACTACCATAGACCAACAAATCTGGCAGACCCCAGACACACAACAAACCCGACAGACACACAAAACACACATTTCACACGCTACACATCACAGCCCATAGCGCACATGTCACACACGACACACCACGTGCACAGTCACACACAGACACCCCACGCACGTATCCACCTTGGAAAGCAGTACGCAAAGCACACGTGCACAAAACCCATACAGTAACAAAACAAAAGTCACAGGACACACAGCAGACACAACAAAGCACATAATAGCCCACAAGACACAGAAACCACATTTGAGAGAGTATACACAGCACACACAACGAGGAACACTAAACAAGCACAACCAAACACAGACAACACATCTGACATCACACACATAACAAACAAACGCACACAAATCCACTCAAACACAATCACACGGAAATCACATTCACCCACGCAAAAGACACACAGCACACATTAAACAAAGGCAAAACACACACAAAAAAACAAAGATCACACGTAGGACACACTTGGTGCATTACACGCAACACACACAACCAAGCAGACACACCACACATATATCCTCACACAGGAGCACAACACAGAAGCACACAACAGACCCGAGACACAGCACATACTCAAAGGCACAAAACTGCTCACAATACACATGAAAGTCTTTGCACAGGTACATACTGCACACTCCATGAGACACCCAAAGCAAGCACAACCACACAGTCAACATGTCTCCCCTCATGCACATAGCTCAAGCCGCCAAACACACACACAACCTCTCTAACACAGCCACACACAAATCACAGTCACACACACAAAACACCCGCAACTCATACAGAACCACCCACAACCGCCAGGAACGCACACGACATGCACTCAACACACGACACATAACACACACAACCAAAAGCATACCATATAGAGCACACTCAGAACCACACACTGTCAACACAACCCAATACACACATCACACACACAATAAGCACACACGCACATCACACACACCACACAATTAACATCACACACAATGCCCAAAATACCCAGACAACCCAACACCTTCCCCATACGTAACACACAGGAAAGCATGTACACAGCACACACAACCCAGAACACAGTACGTAACACAACACACAACAAAGAGAAAGACACATTTCACCCTGAGCGTGACAAAGGAGGCCACGCACCAGACACACAACACAACCACCAACAGAAAGCTCATCGAAAGGCAAAATATACAACACCACAGGATCCACTCAATTCACACAACACAAAGCTCAAAACTGCACATATCACACATGACATGACCCAGATCAAAACGCAGAGCACAAGGCGATCAACAAGCTGTAAATAACCCATACCACGCACATTTCGTACACAACACACAGAAAACAAATAAGACGCACAGATCACATACAACACAACACAAAACACTCAAGAACACATGGCACACCACATGGCAAAACAGAATACACACAGAAACACAAAACAAACACCACAAATCACTACCATAGACCAACAACTCTGGCAGCACCCCAGACACACAACAAACCCGACAGACACACAAAACACACATTTCACACGCTACACATCACAGCCCGTAGCGCACACGTCACACACGACACACCACGTGCACAGTCACACACAGACACCCCACGCACGTATCCACCCAGGAAAGCACTACGTAAAGCACACGTGCACAAAACCCATACAGTAACAAAACAAAAGTCACAGGACACACAGCAGACACAACAAAGCACCTAATAGCCCACAAGACACAGAAACCACATTAGAGAGAGTATACACAGCACACACAACGAGGAACACTAAACAAGCACAACCAAACACAGACAACACATCTGACATCACACACATAACAAACAAACGCACACAAATCCACTCAAACACAATCAGACGGAAATCACATTCACCCACGCAAAAGACACACAGCACACATTAAACAAAGGCAAAACACACACAAAAAAACAAAGATCACACTTAGCACACACTTGGTGCATTACACGCAACACACACAACCAAGCAGACACACCACACATATATCCTCACACAGGAGCACAACACAGAAGCACACAACAGACCGGACACTCACAGCACATACTTCAAGGCACAAAACTGCTCACAATACACATGAAAGTCTTTGCACAGGTACATACTGCACCCTCCATGAGACACCCAAAGCAAGCACAACCACACAGTCAACATGTCTCCCCTCATGCGCATAGCTCAAGCCGCCAAACACACACACAACCTCTCTAACACAGCCACACACAAATCACAGTCACACACACAAAACACCCACAACTCATACAGAACCATACAACCCCCAAGAACGCACACGACATGCATTCAACAAACGACACATAACACACACAACCACAAACATACCATATAGAGCACACTCAGAACCACACACTGTCAGCACAACCCAATACACACAACACACACACAATAAGCACACAAGCACATCACACACACCACACAATTAACATCACACACAATGCCCAAAATACCCAGACCAACCAACACCTTCCCCATACGTAACACACAGGAAAGCATGTACACAGCACACACAACCCAGAACACAGTACGTAACACAACACACAACACAGAGAAAGACACATTTCACCCTGAGCGTGACAAAGGAGGCCACGCACCAGACACACAACACAACCACCAACAGAAAGCTCATCGAAAGGCAAAATATACAACACCACAGGATCCACCCAATTCACACAACACAAAGATCAAACCTGCACATATCACACATAACATGCCCCAGATCAAAACGCAGAGCACAAGGCGATCAACAAGCAGTAAGTAACCCATACCACGCACATTTCGTACACAACACACAGAAAACAAACAAGACGCACAGATCACATACAACACAACACAAAACACTCAAGAACACATGGCACAGCGCATGGCACAACAGAATACACACAGAAACACAAAACAAACACCACAAATCACTACCATAGACCAACAAATCTGGCAGACCCCAGACACACAACAAACCCGACAGACAAACAAAACACACATTTCACACGCTACACATCACAGCCCATAGCGCACATGTCACACACGACACACCACGTGCACAGTCACACACAGACACCCCACGCACGTATCCATCCAGGAAAGCACTACGTAAAGCACACGTGCACAAAACCCATACAGTAACAAAACAAAAGTCACAGGACACACAGCAGACACAACAAAGCACCTAATAGCCCACAAGACACAGAAACCACATTTGAGAGAGTATACACAGCACACACAACGAGGAACACTAAACAAGCACAACCAAACACAGACAACACATCTGACATCACACACATAACAAACAAACGCACACAAATCCACTCAAACACAATCAGACGGAAATCACATTCACCCACGCAAAAGACACACAGCACACATTAAACAAAGGCAAAACACACACAAAAAAACAAAGATCACACTTAGCACACACTTGGTGCATTACACGCAACACACACAACCAAGCAGACACACCACACATATATCCTCACACAGGAGCACAACACAGAAGCACACAACAGACCGGACACTCACAGCACATACTTCAAGGCACAAAACTGCTCACAATACACATGAAAGTCTTTGCACAGGTACATACTGCACCCTCCATGAGACACCCAAAGCAAGCACAACCACACAGTCAACATGTCTCCCCTCATGCGCATAGCTCAAGCCGCCAAACACACACACAACCTCTCTAACACAGCCACACACAAATCACAGTCACACACACAAAACACCCACAACTCATACAGAACCATACAACCCCCAAGAACGCACACGACATGCATTCAACAAACGACACATAACACACACAACCACAAACATACCATATAGAGCACACTCAGAACCACACACTGTCAGCACAACCCAATACACACAACACACACACAATAAGCACACAAGCACATCACACACACCACACAATTAACATCACACACAATGCCCAAAATACCCAGACCAACCAACACCTTCCCCATACGTAACACACAGGAAAGCATGTACACAGCACACACAACCCAGAACACAGTACGTAACACAACACACAACACAGAGAAAGACACATTTCACCCTGAGCGTGACAAAGGAGGCCACGCACCAGACACACAACACAACCACCAACAGAAAGCTCATCGAAAGGCAAAATATACAACACCACAGGATCCACCCAATTCACACAACACAAAGATCAAACCTGCACATATCACACATAACATGCCCCAGATCAAAACGCAGAGCACAAGGCGATCAACAAGCAGTAAGTAACCCATACTACGCACATTTCGTACACAACACACAGAAAACAAACAAGACGCACAGATCACATACAACACAACACAAAACACTCAAGAACACATGGCACAGCACATGGCCCAACAGAATACACACAGAAACACAAAACAAACACCACAAATCACTACCATAGACCAACAAATCTGGCAGACCCCAGACACACAACAAACCCGACAGACACACAAAACACACATTTCACACGCTACACATCACAGCCCATAGCGCACATGTCACACACGACACACCACGTGCACAGTCACACACAGACACCCCATGCACGTATCCACCCAGGAAAGCACTATGCAAAGCACACGTGCACAAAACCCATACAGTAACAAAACAAAAGTCACAGGACACACACAGACACAACAAAGCACATAATAGCTCACAAGACACAGAAACCACATTTGAGAGAGTATACAGAGCACACACAACGAGGCACACTAAACAAGCACAACCACACACAGACAACACATCTCACATCACACACTTAACAAACAAACGCACACAAATCCACTCAAACACAATCACACGGAAATCACATTCACCCACGCAAAAGACACACAGCACACATAAAACCAAGGCAAAACACACACAAAAAAACAAAGATCACACTTAGCGCACACTTGGTGCATTACACGCAACACACACAACCAAGCAGACACACCACACATATATCCTCACACAGGAGCACAGCACAGAAGCACACAACAGACCCGAGACTCACAGCACATACTTCAAGGCACAAAACTGCTCACAATACACATGAAAGTCTTTGCACAGGTACATACTGCACACTCCATGAGACACCCAAAGCAAGCACAACCACACAGTCAACATGTCTCCCCTCATGCGCATAGCTCAAGCCGCCAAACACACACACAACTTCTCTAACACAGCCACACACAAATCACAGTCACACACACAAAACACCCACAGCACATACAGAACCACCCACAACCGCCAAGAACGCACACGACATGCACTCAACGCATGACACATAACACACACAACCACAAACATACCATATAGAGCACACTCAGAACCACACACTGTCGGCACAACCCAATACACACAACACACACACAATAAGCACACAAGCACATCACACACACCACACAATTAACATCACACACAATGCCCAAAATACCCAGACCAACCAACACCTTCCCCATACGTAACACACAGGAAAGCATGTACACAGCACACACAACCCAGAACACAGTACGTAACACAACACACAACACAGAGAAAGACACATTTCACCCTGAGCGTGACAAAGGAGGCCACGCACCAGACACACAACACAACCACCAACAGAAAGCTCATCGAAAGGCAAAATATACAACACCACAGGATCCACTCAATTCACACAACACAAAGCTCAAAACTGCACATATCACACATGACATGACCCAGATCAAAACGCAGAGCACAAGGCGATCAACAAGCAGTAAGTAACCCATACTACGCACATTTCGTACACAACACACAGAAAACAAATAAGACGCACAGATCACATACAACACAACACAAAACACTCAAGAACACATGGCACACCACATGGCAAAACAGAATACACACAGAAACACAAAACAAACACCACAAATCACTACCATAGACCAACAACTCTGGCAGCACCCCAGACACACAACAAACCCGACAGACACACAAAACACACATTTCACACGCTACACATCACAGCCCGTAGCGCACACGTCACACACGACACACCAAGTGCACAGTCACACACAGACACCCCACGCACGTATCCATCCAGGAAAGCACTACGTAAAGCACACGTGCACAAAACCCATACAGTAACAAAACAAAAGTCACAGGACACACAGCAGACACAACAAAGCACATAATAGCCCACAAGACACAGAAACCACATTAGAGAGAGTATACACAGCACACACAACGAGGAACACTAAACAAGCACAACCAAACACAGACAACACATCTGACATCACACACATAACAAACAAACGCACACAAATCCACTCAAACACAATCAGACGGAAATCACATTCACCCACGCAAAAGACACACAGCACACATTAAACAAAGGCAAAACACACACAAAAAAACAAAGATCACACTTAGCACACACTTGGTGCATTACACGCAACACACACAACCAAGCAGACACACCACACATATATCCTCACACAGGAGCACAACACAGAAGCACACAACAGACCGGACACTCACAGCACATACTTCAAGGCACAAAACTGCTCACAATACACATGAAAGTCTTTGCACAGGTACATACTGCACCCTCCATGAGACACCCAAAGCAAGCACAACCACACAGTCAACATGTCTCCCCTCATGCGCATAGCTCAAGCCGCCAAACACACACACAACCTCTCTAACACAGCCACACACAAATCACAGTCACACACACAAAACACCCACAACTCATACAGAACCATACAACCCCCAAGAACGCACACGACATGCATTCAACAAACGACACATAACACACACAACCACAAACATACCATATAGAGCACACTCAGAACCACACACTGTCAGCACAACCCAATACACACAACACACACACAATAAGCACACAAGCACATCACACACACCACACAATTAACATCACACACAATGCCCAAAATACCCAGACCAACCAACACCTTCCCCATACGTAACACACAGGAAAGCATGTACACAGCACACACAACCCAGAACACAGTACGTAACACAACACACAACACAGAGAAAGACACATTTCACCCTGAGCGTGACAAAGGAGGCCACGCACCAGACACACAACACAACCACCAACAGAAAGCTCATCGAAAGGCAAAATATACAACACCACAGGATCCACCCAATTCACACAACACAAAGATCAAACCTGCACATATCACACATAACATGCCCCAGATCAAAACGCAGAGCACAAGGCGATCAACAAGCAGTAAGTAACCCATACTACGCACATTTCGTACACAACACACAGAAAACAAACAAGACGCACAGATCACATACAACACAACACAAAACACTGAAGAACACATGGCACAGCGCATGGCACAACAGAATACACACAGAAACACAAAACAAACACCACAAATCACTACCATAGACCAACAAATCTGGCAGACCCCAGACACACAACAAACCCGACAGACACACAAAACACACATTTCACACGCTACACATCACAGCCCGTAGCGCACACGTCACACACGACACACCACGTGCACAGTCACACACAGACACCCCATGCACGTATCCACCCAGGAAAGCACTATGCAAAGCACACGTGCACAAAACCCATACAGTAACAAAACAAAAGTCACAGGACACACACAGACACAACAAAGCACATAATAGCTCACAAGACACAGAAACCACATTTGAGAGAGTATACAGAGCACACACAACGAGGCACACTAAACAAGCACAACCACACACAGACAACACATCTCACATCACACACTTAACAAACAAACGCACACAAATCCACTCAAACACAATCACACGGAAATCACATTCACCCACGCAAAAGACACACAGCACACATAAAACCAAGGCAAAACACACACAAAAAAACAAAGATCACACTTAGCGCACACTTGGTGCATTACACGCAACACACACAACCAAGCAGACACACCACACATATATCCTCACACAGGAGCACAGCACAGAAGCACACAACAGACCCGAGACTCACAGCACATACTTCAAGGCACAAAACTGCTCACAATACACATGAAAGTCTTTGCACAGGTACATACTGCACACTCCATGAGACACCCAAAGCAAGCACAACCACACAGTCAACATGTCTCCCCTCATGCGCATAGCTCAAGCCGCCAAACACACACACAACTTCTCTAACACAGCCACACACAAATCACAGTCACACACACAAAACACCCACAGCACATACAGAACCACCCACAACCGCCAAGAACGCACACGACATGCACTCAACGCATGACACATAACACACACAACCACAAACATACCATATAGAGCACACTCAGAACCACACACTGTCGGCACAACCCAATACACACAACACACACACAATAAGCACACAAGCACATCACACACACCACACAATTAACATCACACACAATGCCCAAAATACCCAGACCAACCAACACCTTCCCCATACGTAACACACAGGAAAGCATGTACACAGCACACACAACCCAGAACACAGTACGTAACACAACACACAACACAGAGAAAGACACATTTCACCCTGAGCGTGACAAAGGAGGCCACGCACCAGACACACAACACAACCACCAACAGAAAGCTCATCGAAAGGCAAAATATACAACACCACAGGATCCACTCAATTCACACAACACAAAGCTCAAAACTGCACATATCACACATGACATGACCCAGATCAAAACGCAGAGCACAAGGCGATCAACAAGCAGTAAGTAACCCATACTACGCACATTTCGTACACAACACACAGAAAACAAACAAGACGCACAGATCACATACAACACAACACAAAACACTCAAGAACACATGGCACAGCGCATGGCACAACAGAATACACACAGAAACACAAAACAAACACCACAAATCACTACCATAGACCAACAAATCTGGCAGACCCCAGACACACAACAAACCCGACAGACACACAAAACACACATTTCACACGCTACACATCACAGCCCATAGCGCACATGTCACACACGACACACCACGTGCACAGTCACACACAGACACCCCACGCACGTATCCACCTTGGAAAGCAGTACGCAAAGCACACGTGCACAAAACCCATACAGTAACAAAACAAAAGTCACAGGACACACAGCAGACACAACAAAGCACATAATAGCCCACAAGACACAGAAACCACATTTGAGAGAGTATACACAGCACACACAACGAGGAACACTAAACAAGCACAACCAAACACAGACAACACATCTGACATCACACACATAACAAACAAACGCACACAAATCCACTCAAACACAATCACACGGAAATCACATTCACCCACGCAAAAGACACACAGCACACATTAAACAAAGGCAAAACACACACAAAAAAACAAAGATCACACGTAGGACACACTTGGTGCATTACACGCAACACACACAACCAAGCAGACACACCACACATATATCCTCACACAGGAGCACAACACAGAAGCACACAACAGACCCGAGACACAGCACATACTCAAAGGCACAAAACTGCTCACAATACACATGAAAGTCTTTGCACAGGTACATACTGCACACTCCATGAGACACCCAAAGCAAGCACAACCACACAGTCAACATGTCTCCCCTCATGCACATAGCTCAAGCCGCCAAACACACACACAACCTCTCTAACACAGCCACACACAAATCACAGTCACACACACAAAACACCCGCAACTCATACAGAACCACCCACAACCGCCAGGAACGCACACGACATGCACTCAACACACGACACATAACACACACAACCAAAAGCATACCATATAGAGCACACTCAGAACCACACACTGTCAACACAACCCAATACACACATCACACACACAATAAGCACACAAGCACATCACACACACCACACAATTAACATCACACACAATGCCCAAAATACCCAGACAACCCAACACCTTCCCCATACGTAACACACAGGAAAGCATGTACACAGCACACACAACCCAGAACACAGTACGTAACACAACACACAACAAAGAGAAAGACACATTTCACCCTGAGCGTGACAAAGGAGGCCACGCACCAGACACACAACACAACCACCAACAGAAAGCTCATCGAAAGGCAAAATATACAACACCACAGGATCCACTCAATTCACACAACACAAAGCTCAAAACTGCACATATCACACATGACATGACCCAGATCAAAACGCAGAGCACAAGGCGATCAACAAGCTGTAAATAACCCATACCACGCACATTTCGTACACAACACACAGAAAACAAATAAGACGCACAGATCACATACAACACAACACAAAACACTCAAGAACACATGGCACACCACATGGCAAAACAGAATACACACAGAAACACAAAACAAACACCACAAATCACTACCATAGACCAACAACTCTGGCAGCACCCCAGACACACAACAAACCCGACAGACACACAAAACACACATTTCACACGCTACACATCACAGCCCGTAGCGCACACGTCACACACGACACACCACGTGCACAGTCACACACAGACACCCCACGCACGTATCCACCCAGGAAAGCACTACGTAAAGCACACGTGCACAAAACCCATACAGTAACAAAACAAAAGTCACAGGACACACAGCAGACACAACAAAGCACATAATAGCCCACAAGACACAGAAACCACATTAGAGAGAGTATACACAGCACACACAACGAGGAACACTAAACAAGCACAACCAAACACAGACAACACATCTGACATCACACACATAACAAACAAACGCACACAAATCCACTCAAACACAATCAGACGGAAATCACATTCACCCACGCAAAAGACACACAGCACACATTAAACAAAGGCAAAACACACACAAAAAAACAAAGATCACACTTAGCACACACTTGGTGCATTACACGCAACACACACAACCAAGCAGACACACCACACATATATCCTCACACAGGAGCACAACACAGAAGCACACAACAGACCGGACACTCACAGCACATACTTCAAGGCACAAAACTGCTCACAATACACATGAAAGTCTTTGCACAGGTACATACTGCACCCTCCATGAGACACCCAAAGCAAGCACAACCACACAGTCAACATGTCTCCCCTCATGCGCATAGCTCAAGCCGCCAAACACACACACAACCTCTCTAACACAGCCACACACAAATCACAGTCACACACACAAAACACCCACAACTCATACAGAACCATACAACCCCCAAGAACGCACACGACATGCATTCAACAAACGACACATAACACACACAACCACAAACATACCATATAGAGCACACTCAGAACCACACACTGTCAGCACAACCCAATACACACAACACACACACAATAAGCACACAAGCACATCACACACACCACACAATTAACATCACACACAATGCCCAAAATACCCAGACCAACCAACACCTTCCCCATACGTAACACACAGGAAAGCATGTACACAGCACACACAACCCAGAACACAGTACGTAACACAACACACAACACAGAGAAAGACACATTTCACAATGAGCGTGACAAAGGAGGCCACGCACCAGACACACAACACAACCACCAACAGAAAGCTCATCGAAAGGCAAAATATACAACACCACAGGATCCACCCAATTCACACAACACAAAGCTCAAAACTGCACATATCACACATAACATGCCCCAGATCAAAACGCAGAGCACAAGGCGATCAACAAGCAGTAAGTAACCCATACCACGCACATTTCGTACACAACACACAGAAAACAAACAAGACGCACAGATCACATACAACACAACACAAAACACTCAAGAACACATGGCACAGCGCATGGCACAACAGAATACACACAGAAACACAAAACAAACACCACAAATCACTACCATAGACCAACAAATCTGGCAGACCCCAGACACACAACAAACCCGACAGACAAACAAAATACACATTTCACACGCTACACATCACAGCCCATAGCGCACATGTCACACACGACACACCACGTGCACAGTCACACACAGACACCCCACGCACGTATCCATCCAGGAAAGCACTACGTAAAGCACACGTGCACAAAACCCATACAGTAACAAAACAAAAGTCACAGGACACACAGCAGACACAACAAAGCACATAATAGCCCACAAGACACAGAAACCACATTTGAGAGAGTATACACAGCACACACAACGAGGAACACTAAACAAGCACAACCAAACACAGACAACACATCTGACATCACACACATAACAAACAAACGCACACAAATCCACTCAAACACAATCAGACGGAAATCACATTCACCCACGCAAAAGACACACAGCACACATTAAACAAAGGCAAAACACACACAAAAAAACAAAGATCACACGTAGGACACACTTGGTGCATTACACGCAACACACACAACCAAGCAGACACACCACACATATATCCTCACACAGGAGCACAACACAGAAGCACACAACAGACCCGAGACACAGCACATACTCAAAGGCACAAAACTGCTCACAATACACATGAAAGTCTTTGCACAGGTACATACTGCACACTCCATGAGACACCCAAAGCAAGCACAACCACACAGTCAACATGTCTCCCCTCATGCACATAGCTCAAGCCGCCAAACACACACACAACCTCTCTAACACAGCCACACACAAATCACAGTCACACACACAAAACACCCGCAACTCATACAGAACCACCCACAACCGCCAGGAACGCACACGACATGCACTCAACACACGACACATAACACACACAACCAAAAGCATACCATATAGAGCACACTCAGAACCACACACTGTCAACACAACCCAATACACACATCACACACACAATAAGCACACAAGCACATCACACACACCACACAATTAACATCACACACAATGCCCAAAATACCCAGACAACCCAACACCTTCCCCATACGTAACACACAGGAAAGCATGTACACAGCACACACAACCCAGAACACAGTACGTAACACAACACACAACAAAGAGAAAGACACATTTCACCCTGAGCGTGACAAAGGAGGCCACGCACCAGACACACAACACAACCACCAACAGAAAGCTCATCGAAAGGCAAAATATACAACACCACAGGATCCACTCAATTCACACAACACAAAGCTCAAAACTGCACATATCACACATGACATGACCCAGATCAAAACGCAGAGCACAAGGCGATCAACAAGCTGTAAATAACCCATACCACGCACATTTCGTACACAACACACAGAAAACAAATAAGACGCACAGATCACATACAACACAACACAAAACACTCAAGAACACATGGCACACCACATGGCAAAACAGAATACACACAGAAACACAAAACAAACACCACAAATCACTACCATAGACCAACAACTCTGGCAGCACCCCAGACACACAACAAACCCGACAGACACACAAAACACACATTTCACACGCTACACATCACAGCCCGTAGCGCACACGTCACACACGACACACCACGTGCACAGTCACACACAGACACCCCACGCACGTATCCACCCAGGAGAGCACTACGTAAAGCACACGTGCACAAAACCCATACAGTAACAAAACAAAAGTCACAGGACACACAGCAGACACAACAAAGCACATAATAGCCCACAAGACACAGAAACCACATTAGAGAGAGTATACACAGCACACACAACGAGGAACACTAAACAAGCACAACCAAACACAGACAACACATCTGACATCACACACATAACAAACAAACGCACACAAATCCACTCAAACACAATCAGACGGAAATCACATTCACCCACGCAAAAGACACACAGCACACATTAAACAAAGGCAAAACACACACAAAAAAACAAAGATCACACTTAGCACACACTTGGTGCATTACACGCAACACACACAACCAAGCAGACACACCACACATATATCCTCACACAGGAGCACAACACAGAAGCACACAACAGACCGGACACTCACAGCACATACTTCAAGGCACAAAACTGCTCACAATACACATGAAAGTCTTTGCACAGGTACATACTGCACCCTCCATGAGACACCCAAAGCAAGCACAACCACACAGTCAACATGTCTCCCCTCATGCGCATAGCTCAAGCCGCCAAACACACACACAACCTCTCTAACACAGCCACACACAAATCACAGTCACACACACAAAACACCCACAACTCATACAGAACCATACAACCCCCAAGAACGCACACGACATGCATTCAACAAACGACACATAACACACACAACCACAAACATACCATATAGAGCACACTCAGAACCACACACTGTCAGCACAACCCAATACACACAACACACACACAATAAGCACACAAGCACATCACACACACCACACAATTAACATCACACACAATGCCCAAAATACCCAGACCAACCAACACCTTCCCCATACGTAACACACAGGAAAGCATGTACACAGCACACACAACCCAGAACACAGTACGTAACACAACACACAACACAGAGAAAGACACATTTCACCCTGAGCGTGACAAAGGAGGCCACGCACCAGACACACAACACAACCACCAACAGAAAGCTCATCGAAAGGCAAAATATACAACACCACAGGATCCACCCAATTCACACAACACAAAGCTCAAAACTGCACATATCACACATAACATGCCCCAGATCAAAACGCAGAGCACAAGGCGATCAACAAGCAGTAAGTAACCCATACCACGCACATTTCGTACACAACACACAGAAAACAAACAAGACGCACAGATCACATACAACACAACACAAAACACTCAAGAACACATGGCACAGCGCATGGCACAACAGAATACACACAGAAACACAAAACAAACACCACAAATCACTACCATAGACCAACAAATCTGGCAGACCCCAGACACACAACAAACCCGACAGACAAACAAAATACACATTTCACACGCTACACATCACAGCCCATAGCGCACATGTCACACACGACACACCACGTGCACAGTCACACACAGACACCCCACGCACGTATCCATCCAGGAAAGCACTACGTAAAGCACACGTGCACAAAACCCATACAGTAACAAAACAAAAGTCACAGGACACACAGCAGACACAACAAAGCACCTAATAGCCCACAAGACACAGAAACCACATTTGAGAGAGTATACACAGCACACACAACGAGGAACACTAAACAAGCACAACCAAACACAGACAACACATCTGACATCACACACATAACAAACAAACGCACACAAATCCACTCAAACACAATCAGACGGAAATCACATTCACCCACGCAAAAGACACACAGCACACATTAAACAAAGGCAAAACACACACAAAAAAACAAAGATCACACTTAGCACACACTTGGTGCATTACACGCAACACACACAACCAAGCAGACACACCACACATATATCCTCACACAGGAGCACAACACAGAAGCACACAACAGACCGGACACTCACAGCACATACTTCAAGGCACAAAACTGCTCACAATACACATGAAAGTCTTTGCACAGGTACATACTGCACCCTCCATGAGACACCCAAAGCAAGCACAACCACACAGTCAACATGTCTCCCCTCATGCGCATAGCTCAAGCCGCCAAACACACACACAACCTCTCTAACACAGCCACACACAAATCACAGTCACACACACAAAACACCCACAACTCATACAGAACCATACAACCCCCAAGAACGCACACGACATGCATTCAACAAACGACACATAACACACACAACCACAAACATACCATATAGAGCACACTCAGAACCACACACTGTCAGCACAACCCAATACACACAACACACACACAATAAGCACACAAGCACATCACACACACCACACAATTAACATCACACACAATGCCCAAAATACCCAGACCAACCAACACCTTCCCCATACGTAACACACAGGAAAGCATGTACACAGCACACACAACCCAGAACACAGTACGTAACACAACACACAACACAGAGAAAGACACATTTCACCCTGAGCGTGACAAAGGAGGCCACGCACCAGACACACAACACAACCACCAACAGAAAGCTCATCGAAAGGCAAAATATACAACACCACAGGATCCACCCAATTCACACAACACAAAGATCAAACCTGCACATATCACACATAACATGCCCCAGATCAAAACGCAGAGCACAAGGCGATCAACAAGCAGTAAGTAACCCATACTACGCACATTTCGTACACAACACACAGAAAACAAACAAGACGCACAGATCACATACAACACAACACAAAACACTGAAGAACACATGGCACAGCACATGGCACAACAGAATACACACAGAAACACAAAACAAACACCACAAATCACTACCATAGACCAACAAATCTGGCAGACCCCAGACACACAACAAACCCGACAGACACACAAAACACACATTTCACACGCTACACATCACAGCCCATAGCGCACATGTCACACACGACACACCACGTGCACAGTCACACACAGACACCCCATGCACGTATCCACCCAGGAAAGCACTATGCAAAGCACACGTGCACAAAACCCATACAGTAACAAAACAAAAGTCACAGGACACACACAGACACAACAAAGCACATAATAGCTCACAAGACACAGAAACCACATTTGAGAGAGTATACAGAGCACACACAACGAGGCACACTAAACAAGCACAACCACACACAGACAACACATCTCACATCACACACTTAACAAACAAACGCACACAAATCCACTCAAACACAATCACACGGAAATCACATTCACCCACGCAAAAGACACACAGCACACATAAAACCAAGGCAAAACACACACAAAAAAACAAAGATCACACTTAGCGCACACTTGGTGCATTACACGCAACACACACAACCAAGCAGACACACCACACATATATCCTCACACAGGAGCACAGCACAGAAGCACACAACAGACCCGAGACTCACAGCACATACTTCAAGGCACAAAACTGCTCACAATACACATGAAAGTCTTTGCACAGGTACATACTGCACACTCCATGAGACACCCAAAGCAAGCACAACCACACAGTCAACATGTCTCCCCTCATGCGCATAGCTCAAGCCGCCAAACACACACACAACTTCTCTAACACAGCCACACACAAATCACAGTCACACACACAAAACACCCACAGCACATACAGAACCACCCACAACCGCCAAGAACGCACACGACATGCACTCAACGCATGACACATAACACACACAACCACAAACATACCATATAGAGCACACTCAGAACCACACACTGTCGGCACAACCCAATACATACAACACACACACAATAAGCACACAAGCACATCACACACACCACACAATTAACATCACACACAATGCCCAAAATACCCAGACCAACCAACACCTTCCCCATACGTAACACACAGGAAAGCATGTACACAGCACACACAACCCAGAACACAGTACGTAACACAACACACAACACAGAGAAAGACACATTTCACCCTGAGCGTGACAAAGGAGGCCACGCACCAGACACACAACACAACCACCAACAGAAAGCTCATCGAAAGGCAAAATATACAACACCACAGGATCCACTCAATTCACACAACACAAAGCTCAAAACTGCACATATCACACATGACATGACCCAGATCAAAACGCAGAGCACAAGGCGATCAACAAGCAGTAAGTAACCCATACTACGCACATTTCGTACACAACACACAGAAAACAAATAAGACGCACAGATCACATACAACACAACACAAAACACTCAAGAACACATGGCACACCACATGGCAAAACAGAATACACACAGAAACACAAAACAAACACCACAAATCACTACCATAGACCAACAACTCTGGCAGCACCCCAGACACACAACAAACCCGACAGACACACAAAACACACATTTCACACGCTACACATCACAGCCCGTAGCGCACACGTCACACACGACACACCAAGTGCACAGTCACACACAGACACCCCACGCACGTATCCATCCAGGAAAGCACTACGTAAAGCACACGTGCACAAAACCCATACAGTAACAAAACAAAAGTCACAGGACACACAGCAGACACAACAAAGCACATAATAGCCCACAAGACACAGAAACCACATTAGAGAGAGTATACACAGCACACACAACGAGGAACACTAAACAAGCACAACCAAACACAGACAACACATCTGACATCACACACATAACAAACAAACGCACACAAATCCACTCAAACACAATCAGACGGAAATCACATTCACCCACGCAAAAGACACACAGCACACATTAAACAAAGGCAAAACACACACAAAAAAACAAAGATCACACTTAGCACACACTTGGTGCATTACACGCAACACACACAACCAAGCAGACACACCACACATATATCCTCACACAGGAGCACAACACAGAAGCACACAACAGACCGGACACTCACAGCACATACTTCAAGGCACAAAACTGCTCACAATACACATGAAAGTCTTTGCACAGGTACATACTGCACCCTCCATGAGACACCCAAAGCAAGCACAACCACACAGTCAACATGTCTCCCCTCATGCGCATAGCTCAAGCCGCCAAACACACACACAACCTCTCTAACACAGCCACACACAAATCACAGTCACACACACAAAACACCCACAACTCATACAGAACCATACAACCCCCAAGAACGCACACGACATGCATTCAACAAACGACACATAACACACACAACCACAAACATACCATATAGAGCACACTCAGAACCACACACTGTCAGCACAACCCAATACACACAACACACACACAATAAGCACACAAGCACATCACACACACCACACAATTAACATCACACACAATGCCCAAAATACCCAGACCAACCAACACCTTCCCCATACGTAACACACAGGAAAGCATGTACACAGCACACACAACCCAGAACACAGTACGTAACACAACACACAACACAGAGAAAGACACATTTCACCCTGAGCGTGACAAAGGAGGCCACGCACCAGACACACAACACAACCACCAACAGAAAGCTCATCGAAAGGCAAAATATACAACACCACAGGATCCACCCAATTCACACAACACAAAGATCAAACCTGCACATATCACACATAACATGCCCCAGATCAAAACGCAGAGCACAAGGCGATCAACAAGCAGTAAGTAACCCATACTACGCACATTTCGTACACAACACACAGAAAACAAACAAGACGCACAGATCACATACAACACAACACAAAACACTCAAGAACACATGGCACAGCGCATGGCACAACAGAATACACACAGAAACACAAAACAAACACCACAAATCACTACCATAGACCAACAAATCTGGCAGACCACAGACACACAACAAACCCGACAGACACACAAAACACACATTTCACACGCTACACATCACAGCCCGTAGCGCACACGTCACACACGACACACCACGTGCACAGTCACACACAGACACCCCATGCACGTATCCACCCAGGAAAGCACTATGCAAAGCACACGTGCACAAAACCCATACAGTAACAAAACAAAAGTCACAGGACACACACAGACACAACAAAGCACCTAATAGCTCACAAGACACAGAAACCACATTTGAGAGAGTATACAGAGCACACACAACGAGGCACACTAAACAAGCACAACCACACACAGACAACACATCTCACATCACACACTTAACAAACAAACGCACACAAATCCACTCAAACACAATCACACGGAAATCACATTCACCCACGCAAAAGACACACAGCACACATAAAACCAAGGCAAAACACACACAAAAAAACAAAGATCACACTTAGCGCACACTTGGTGCATTACACGCAACACACACAACCAAGCAGACACACCACACATATATCCTCACACAGGAGCACAGCACAGAAGCACACAACAGACCCGAGACTCACAGCACATACTTCAAGGCACAAAACTGCTCACAATACACATGAAAGTCTTTGCACAGGTACATACTGCACACTCCATGAGACACCCAAAGCAAGCACAACCACACAGTCAACATGTCTCCCCTCATGCGCATAGCTCAAGCCGCCAAACACACACACAACTTCTCTAACACAGCCACACACAAATCACAGTCACACACACAAAACACCCACAGCACATACAGAACCACCCACAACCGCCAAGAACGCACACGACATGCACTCAACGCATGACACATAACACACACAACCACAAACATACCATATAGAGCACACTCAGAACCACACACTGTCGGCACAACCCAATACACACAACACACACACAATAAGCACACAAGCACATCACACACACCACACAATTAACATCACACACAATGCCCAAAATACCCAGACCAACCAACACCTTCCCCATACGTAACACACAGGAAAGCATGTACACAGCACACACAACCCAGAACACAGTACGTAACACAACACACAACACAGAGAAAGACACATTTCACCCTGAGCGTGACAAAGGAGGCCACGCACCAGACACACAACACAACCACCAACAGAAAGCTCATCGAAAGGCAAAATATACAACACCACAGGATCCACTCAATTCACACAACACAAAGCTCAAAACTGCACATATCACACATGACATGACCCAGATCAAAACGCAGAGCACAAGGCGATCAACAAGCAGTAAGTAACCCATACTACGCACATTTCGTACACAACACACAGAAAACAAACAAGATGCACAGATCACATACAACACAACACAAAACACTCAAGAACACATGGCACAGCGCATGGCACAACAGAATACACACAGAAACACAAAACAAACACCACAAATCACTACCATAGACCAACAACTCTGGCAGCACCCCAGACACACAACAAACCCGACAGACACACAAAACACACATTTCACACGCTACACATCACAGCCCGTAGCGCACACGTCACACACGGCACACCACGTGCACAGTCACACACAGACACCCCACGCACGTATCCACCCAGGAGAGCACTACGTAAAGCACACGTGCACAAAACCCATACAGTAACAAAACAAAAGTCACAGGACACACAGCAGACACAACAAAGCACATAATAGCCCACAAGACACAGAAACCACATTTGAGAGAGTATACACAGCACACACAACGAGGAACACTAAACAAGCACAACCAAACACAGACAACACATCTGACATCACACATATAACAAACAAACGCACACAAATCCACTCAAACACAATCACACGGAAATCACATTCACCCACGCAAAAGACACACAGCACACATTAAACAAAGGCAAAACACACACAAAAAAACAAAGATCACACGTAGCACACACTTGGTGCATTACACGCAACACACACAACCAAGCAGACACACCACACATATATCCTCACACAGGAGCACAACACAGAAGCACACAACAGACCGGACACTCACAGCACATACTCAAAGGCACAAAACTGCTCACAATACACATGAAAGTCTTTGCACAGGTACATACTGCACCCTCCATGAGACACCCAAAGCAAGCACAACCACACAGTCAACATGTCTCCCCTCATGCGCATAGCTCAAGCCGCCAAACACACACACAACCTCTCTAACACAGCCACACACAAATCACAGTCACACACACAAAACACCCACAACTCATACAGAACCATACAACCCCCAAGAACGCACACGACATGCATTCAACAAACGACACATAACACACACAACCACAAACATACCATATAGAGCACACTCAGAACCACACACTGTCAGCACAACCCAATACACACAACACACACACAATAAGCACACAAGCACATCACACACACCACACAATTAACATCACACACAATGCCCAAAATACCCAGACCAACCAACACCTTCCCCATACGTAACACACAGGAAAGCATGTACACAGCACACACAACCCAGAACACAGTACGTAACACAACACACAACACAGAGAAAGACACATTTCACCCTGAGCGTGACAAAGGAGGCCACGCACCAGACACACAACACAACCACCAACAGAAAGCTCATCGAAAGGCAAAATATACAACACCACAGGATCCACCCAATTCACACAACACAAAGATCAAACCTGCACATATCACACATAACATGCCCCAGATCAAAACGCAGAGTACAAGGCGATCAACAAGCAGTAAGTAACCCATACTACGCACATTTCGTACACAACACACAGAAAACAAACAAGACGCACAGATCACATACAACACAACACAAAACACTGAAGAACACATGGCACAGCACATGGCACAACAGAATACACACAGAAACACAAAACAAACACCACAAATCACTACCATAGACCAACAAATCTGGCAGACCCCAGACACACAACAAACCCGACAGACACACAAAACACACATTTCACACGCTACACATCACAGCCCATAGCGCACATGTCACACACGACACACCACGTGCACAGTCACACACAGACACCCCATGCACGTATCCACCCAGGAAAGCACTATGCAAAGCACACGTGCACAAAACCCATACAGTAACAAAACAAAAGTCACAGGACACACACAGACACAACAAAGCACATAATAGCTCACAAGACACAGAAACCACATTTGAGAGAGTATACAGAGCACACACAACGAGGCACACTAAACAAGCACAACCACACACAGACAACACATCTCACATCACACACTTAACAAACAAACGCACACAAATCCACTCAAACACAATCACACGGAAATCACATTCACCCACGCAAAAGACACACAGCACACATAAAACCAAGGCAAAACACACACAAAAAAACAAAGATCACACTTAGCACACACTTGGTGCATTACACGCAACACACACAACCAAGCAGACACACCACACATATATCCTCACACAGGAGCACAGCACAGAAGCACACAACAGACCCGAGACTCACAGCACATACTTCAAGGCACAAAACTGCTCACAATACACATGAAAGTCTTTGCACAGGTACATACTGCACACTCCATGAGACACCCAAAGCAAGCACAACCACACAGTCAACATGTCTCCCCTCATGCGCATAGCTCAAGCCGCCAAACACACACACAACTTCTCTAACACAGCCACACACAAATCACAGTCACACACACAAAACACCCACAGCACATACAGAACCACCCACAACCGCCAAGAACGCACACGACATGCACTCAACGCATGACACATAACACACACAACCACAAACATACCATATAGAGCACACTCAGAACCACACACTGTCGGCACAACCCAATACACACAACACACACACAATAAGCACACAAGCACATCACACACACCACACAATTAACATCACACACAATGCCCAAAATACCCAGACCAACCAACACCTTCCCCATACGTAACACACAGGAAAGCATGTACACAGCACACACAACCCAGAACACAGTACGTAACACAACACACAACACAGAGAAAGACACATTTCACCCTGAGCGTGACAAAGGAGGCCACGCACCAGACACACAACACAACCACCAACAGAAAGCTCATCGAAAGGCAAAATATACAACACCACAGGATCCACCCAATTCACACAACACAAAGATCAAACCTGCACATATCACACATAACATGCCCCAGATCAAAACGCAGAGCACAAGGCGATCAACAAGCAGTAAATAACCCATACTATGCACATTTCGTACACAACACACAGAAAACAAACAAGACGCACAGATCACATACAACACAACACAAAACACTCAAGAACACATGGCACAGCGCATGGCACAACAGAATACACACAGAAACACAAAACAAACACCACAAATCACTACCATAGACCAACAAATCTGGCAGACCCCAGACACACAACAAACCCGACAGACACACAAAACACACATTTCACACGCTACACATCACAGCCCATAGCGCACATGTCACACACGACACACCACGTGCACAGTCACACACAGACACCCCACGCACGTATCCACCTTGGAAAGCAGTACGCAAAGCACACGTGCACAAAACCCATACAGTAACAAAACAAAAGTCACAGGACACACAGCAGACACAACAAAGCACATAATAGCCCACAAGACACAGAAACCACATTTGAGAGAGTATACACAGCACACACAACGAGGAACACTAAACAAGCACAACCAAACACAGACAACACATCTGACATCACACACATAACAAACAAACGCACACAAATCCACTCAAACACAATCACACGGAAATCACATTCACCCACGCAAAAGACACACAGCACACATTAAACAAAGGCAAAACACACACAAAAAAACAAAGATCACACGTAGCACACACTTGGTGCATTACACGCAACACACACAACCAAGCAGACACACCACACATATATCCTCACACAGGAGCACAACACAGAAGCACACAACAGACCGGACACTCACAGCACATACTCAAAGGCACAAAACTGCTCACAATACACATGAAAGTCTTTGCACAGGTACATACTGCACCCTCCATGAGACACCCAAAGCAAGCACAACCACACAGTCAACATGTCTCCCCTCATGCGCATAGCTCAAGCCGCCAAACACACACACAACCTCTCTAACACAGCCACACACAAATCACAGTCACACACACAAAACACCCACAACTCATACAGAACCATACAACCCCCAAGAACGCACACGACATGCATTCAACAAACGACACATAACACACACAACCACAAACATACCATATAGAGCACACTCAGAACCACACACTGTCAGCACAACCCAATACACACAACACACACACAATAAGCACACAAGCACATCACACACACCACACAATTAACATCACACACAATGCCCAAAATACCCAGACCAACCAACACCTTCCCCATACGTAACACACAGGAAAGCATGTACACAGCACACACAACCCAGAACACAGTACGTAACACAACACACAACACAGAGAAAGACACATTTCACCCTGAGCGTGACAAAGGAGGCCACGCACCAGACACACAACACAACCACCAACAGAAAGCTCATCGAAAGGCAAAATATACAACACCACAGGATCCACCCAATTCACACAACACAAAGATCAAACCTGCACATATCACACATAACATGCCCCAGATCAAAACGCAGAGTACAAGGCGATCAACAAGCAGTAAGTAACCCATACTACGCACATTTCGTACACAACACACAGAAAACAAACAAGACGCACAGATCACATACAACACAACACAAAACACTGAAGAACACATGGCACAGCACATGGCACAACAGAATACACACAGAAACACAAAACAAACACCACAAATCACTACCATAGACCAACAAATCTGGCAGACCCCAGACACACAACAAACCCGACAGACACACAAAACACACATTTCACACGCTACACATCACAGCCCATAGCGCACATGTCACACACGACACACCACGTGCACAGTCACACACAGACACCCCATGCACGTATCCACCCAGGAAAGCACTATGCAAAGCACACGTGCACAAAACCCATACAGTAACAAAACAAAAGTCACAGGACACACACAGACACAACAAAGCACATAATAGCTCACAAGACACAGAAACCACATTTGAGAGAGTATACAGAGCACACACAACGAGGCACACTAAACAAGCACAACCACACACAGACAACACATCTCACATCACACACTTAACAAACAAACGCACACAAATCCACTCAAACACAATCACACGGAAATCACATTCACCCACGCAAAAGACACACAGCACACATAAAACCAAGGCAAAACACACACAAAAAAACAAAGATCACACTTAGCACACACTTGGTGCATTACACGCAACACACACAACCAAGCAGACACACCACACATATATCCTCACACAGGAGCACAGCACAGAAGCACACAACAGACCCGAGACTCACAGCACATACTTCAAGGCACAAAACTGCTCACAATACACATGAAAGTCTTTGCACAGGTACATACTGCACACTCCATGAGACACCCAAAGCAAGCACAACCACACAGTCAACATGTCTCCCCTCATGCGCATAGCTCAAGCCGCCAAACACACACACAACTTCTCTAACACAGCCACACACAAATCACAGTCACACACACAAAACACCCACAGCACATACAGAACCACCCACAACCGCCAAGAACGCACACGACATGCACTCAACGCATGACACATAACACACACAACCACAAACATACCATATAGAGCACACTCAGAACCACACACTGTCGGCACAACCCAATACACACAACACACACACAATAAGCACACAAGCACATCACACACACCACACAATTAACATCACACACAATGCCCAAAATACCCAGACCAACCAACACCTTCCCCATACGTAACACACAGGAAAGCATGTACACAGCACACACAACCCAGAACACAGTACGTAACACAACACACAACACAGAGAAAGACACATTTCACCCTGAGCGTGACAAAGGAGGCCACGCACCAGACACACAACACAACCACCAACAGAAAGCTCATCGAAAGGCAAAATATACAACACCACAGGATCCACCCAATTCACACAACACAAAGATCAAACCTGCACATATCACACATAACATGCCCCAGATCAAAACGCAGAGCAGAAGGCGATCAACAAGCAGTAAATAACCCATACTATGCACATTTCGTACACAACACACAGAAAACAAACAAGACGCACAGATCACATACAACACAACACAAAACACTCAAGAACACATGGCACAGCGCATGGCACAACAGAATACACACAGAAACACAAAACAAACACCACAAATCACTACCATAGACCAACAAATCTGGCAGACCCCAGACACACAACAAACCCGACAGACACACAAAACACACATTTCACACGCTACACATCACAGCCCATAGCGCACATGTCACACACGACACACCACGTGCACAGTCACACACAGACACCCCACGCACGTATCCACCTTGGAAAGCAGTACGCAAAGCACACGTGCACAAAACCCATACAGTAACAAAACAAAAGTCACAGGACACACAGCAGACACAACAAAGCACATAATAGCCCACAAGACACAGAAACCACATTTGAGAGAGTATACACAGCACACACAACGAGGAACACTAAACAAGCACAACCAAACACAGACAACACATCTGACATCACACACATAACAAACAAACGCACACAAATCCACTCAAACACAATCACACGGAAATCACATTCACCCACGCAAAAGACACACAGCACACATTAAACAAAGGCAAAACACACCCAAAAAAACAAAGATCACACGTAGGACACACTTGGTGCATTACACGCAACACACACAACCAAGCAGACACACCACACATATATCCTCACACAGGAGCACAACACAGAAGCACACAACAGACCCGAGACACAGCACATACTCAAAGGCACAAAACTGCTCACAATACACATGAAAGTCTTTGCACAGGTACATACTGCACACTCCATGAGACACCCAAAGCAAGCACAACCACACAGTCAACATTTCTCCCCTCATGCGCATAGCTCAAGCCGCCAAACACACACACAACCTCTCTAACACAGCCACACACAAATCACAGTCACACACACAAAACACCCGCAACTCATACAGAACCACCCACAACCGCCAGGAACGCACACGACATGAACTCAACACACGACACATAACACACACAACCAAAAGCATACCATATAGAGCACACTCAGAACCACACACTGTCAACACAACCCAATACACACATCACACACACAATAAGCACACACGCACATCACACACACCACACAATTAACATCACACACAATGCCCAAAATACCCAGACAACCCAACACCTTCCCCATACGTAACACACAGGAAAGCATGTACACAGCACACACAACCCAGAACACAGTACGTAACACAACACACAACACAGAGAAAGACACATTTCACCCTGAGCGTGACAAAGGAGGCCACGCACCAGACACACAACACAACCACCAACAGAAAGCTCATCGAAAGGCAAAATATACAACACCACAGGATCCACTCAATTCACACAACACAAAGCTCAAAACTGCACATATCACACATGACATGACCCAGATCAAAACGCAGAGCACAAGGCGATCAACAAGCTGTAAATAACCCATACCACGCACATTTCGTACACAACACACAGAAAACAAACAAGACGCACAGATCACTTACAACACAACACAAAACACTCAAGAACACATGGCACACCGCATGGCACCACAGAATACACACAGAAACACAAACAAACACCACAAATCACTACCATAGACCAACTCTGGCAGCACCCCAGACACACAACAAACCCGACAGACACACAAAACACACATTTCACACGCTACACATCACAGCCCGTAGCGCACACGTCACACACGACACACCACGTGCACAGTCACACACAGACACCCCACGCACGTATCCACCCAGGAAAGCACTACGTAAAGCACACGTGCACAAAACCCATACAGTAACAAAACAAAAGTCACAGGACACACAGCAGACACAACAAAGCACATAATAGCCCACAAGACACAGAAACCACATTAGAGAGAGTATACACAGCACACACAACGAGGAACACTAAACAAGCACAACCAAACACAGACAACACATCTGACATCACACACATAACAAACAAACGCACACAAATCCACTCAAACACAATCAGACGGAAATCACATTCACCCACGCAAAAGACACACAGCACACATTAAACAAAGGCAAAACACACACAAAAAAACAAAGATCACACTTAGCACACACTTGGTGCATTACACGCAACACACACAACCAAGCAGACACACCACACATATATCCTCACACAGGAGCACAACACAGAAGCACACAACAGACCGGACACTCACAGCACATACTTCAAGGCACAAAACTGCTCACAATACACATGAAAGTCTTTGCACAGGTACATACTGCACCCTCCATGAGACACCCAAAGCAAGCACAACCACACAGTCAACATGTCTCCCCTCATGCGCATAGCTCAAGCCGCCAAACACACACACAACCTCTCTAACACAGCCACACACAAATCACAGTCACACACACAAAACACCCACAACTCATACAGAACCATACAACCCCCAAGAACGCACACGACATGCATTCAACAAACGACACATAACACACACAACCACAAACATACCATATAGAGCACACTCAGAACCACACACTGTCAGCACAACCCAATACACACAACACACACACAATAAGCACACAAGCACATCACACACACCACACAATTAACATCACACACAATGCCCAAAATACCCAGACCAACCAACACCTTCCCCATACGTAACACACAGGAAAGCATGTACACAGCACACACAACCCAGAACACAGTACGTAACACAACACACAACACAGAGAAAGACACATTTCACCCTGAGCGTGACAAAGGAGGCCACGCACCAGACACACAACACAACCACCAACAGAAAGCTCATCGAAAGGCAAAATATACAACACCACAGGATCCACCCAATTCACACAACACAAAGATCAAACCTGCACATATCACACATAACATGCCCCAGATCAAAACGCAGAGCACAAGGCGATCAACAAGCAGTAAGTAACCCATACTACGCACATTTCGTACACAACACACAGAAAACAAACAAGACGCACAGATCACATACAACACAACACAAAACACTGAAGAACACATGGCACAGCACATGGCACAACAGAATACACACAGAAACACAAAACAAACACCACAAATCACTACCATAGACCAACAAATCTGGCAGACCCCAGACACACAACAAACCCGACAGACACACAAAACACACATTTCACACGCTACACATCACAGCCCATAGCGCACATGTCACACACGACACACCACGTGCACAGTCACACACAGACACCCCATGCACGTATCCACCCAGGAAAGCACTATGCAAAGCACACGTGCACAAAACCCATACAGTAACAAAACAAAAGTCACAGGACACACACAGACACAACAAAGCACATAATAGCTCACAAGACACAGAAACCACATTTGAGAGAGTATACAGAGCACACACAACGAGGCACACTAAACAAGCACAACCACACACAGACAACACATCTCACATCACACACTTAACAAACAAACGCACACAAATCCACTCAAACACAATCACACGGAAATCACATTCACCCACGCAAAAGACACACAGCACACATAAAACCAAGGCAAAACACACACAAAAAAACAAAGATCACACTTAGCGCACACTTGGTGCATTACACGCAACACACACAACCAAGCAGACACACCACACATATATCCTCACACAGGAGCACAGCACAGAAGCACACAACAGACCCGAGACTCACAGCACATACTTCAAGGCACAAAACTGCTCACAATACACATGAAAGTCTTTGCACAGGTACATACTGCACACTCCATGAGACACCCAAAGCAAGCACAACCACACAGTCAACATGTCTCCCCTCATGCGCATAGCTCAAGCCGCCAAACACACACACAACTTCTCTAACACAGCCACACACAAATCACAGTCACACACACAAAACACCCGCAACTCATACAGAACCACCCACAACCGCCAGGAACGCACACGACATGCACTCAACGCATGACACATAACACACACAACCACAAACATACCATATAGAGCACACTCAGAACCACACACTGTCGGCACAACCCAATACACACAACACACACACAATAAGCACACAAGCACATCACACACACCACACAATTAACATCACACACAATGCCCAAAATACCCAGACCAACCAACACCTTCCCCATACGTAACACACAGGAAAGCATGTACACAGCACACACAACCCAGAACACAGTACGTAACACAACACACAACACAGAGAAAGACACATTTCACCCTGAGCGTGACAAAGGAGGCCACGCACCAGACACACAACACAACCACCAACAGAAAGCTCATCGAAAGGCAAAATATACAACACCACAGGATCCACCCAATTCACACAACACAAAGATCAAACCTGCACATATCACACATAACATGCCCCAGATCAAAACGCAGAGCACAAGGCGATCAACAAGCAGTAAGTAACCCATACTACGCACATTTCGTACACAACACACAGAAAACAAACAAGACGCACAGATCACATACAACACAACACAAAACACTCAAGAACACATGGCACAGCGCATGGCACAACAGAATACACACAGAAACACAAAACAAACACCACAAATCACTACCATAGACCAACAAATCTGGCAGACCCCAGACACACAACAAACCCGACAGACACACAAAACACACATTTCACACGCTACACATCACAGCCCATAGCGCACATGTCACACACGACACACCACGTGCACAGTCACACACAGACACCCCACGCACGTATCCACCTTGGAAAGCAGTACGCAAAGCACACGTGCACAAAACCCATACAGTAACAAAACAAAAGTCACAGGACACACAGCAGACACAACAAAGCACATAATAGCCCACAAGACACAGAAACCACATTTGAGAGAGTATACACAGCACACACAACGAGGAACACTAAACAAGCACAACCAAACACAGACAACACATCTGACATCACACACATAACAAACAAACGCACACAAATCCACTCAAACACAATCACACGGAAATCACATTCACCCACGCAAAAGACACACAGCACACATTAAACAAAGGCAAAACACACCCAAAAAAACAAAGATCACACGTAGGACACACTTGGTGCATTACACGCAACACACACAACCAAGCAGACACACCACACATATATCCTCACACAGGAGCACAACACAGAAGCACACAACAGACCCGAGACACAGCACATACTCAAAGGCACAAAACTGCTCACAATACACATGAAAGTCTTTGCACAGGTACATACTGCACCCTCCATGAGACACCCAAAGCAAGCACAACCACACAGTCAACATGTCTCCCCTCATGCGCATAGCTCAAGCCGCCAAACACACACACAACCTCTCTAACACAGCCACACACAAATCACAGTCACACACACAAAACACCCGCAACTCATACAGAACCACCCACAACCGCCAGGAACGCACACGACATGCACTCAACACACGACACATAACACACACAACCAAAAGCATACCATATAGAGCACACTCAGAACCACACACTGTCAACACAACCCAATACACACATCACACACACAATAAGCACACACGCACATCACACACACCACACAATTAACATCACACACAATGCCCAAAATACCCAGACAACCCAACACCTTCCCCATACGTAACACACAGGAAAGCATGTACACAGCACACACAACCCAGAACACAGTACGTAACACAACACACAACACAGAGAAAGACACATTTCACCCTGAGCGTGACAAAGGAGGCCACGCACCAGACACACAACACAACCACCAACAGAAAGCTCATCGAAAGGCAAAATATACAACACCACAGGATCCACTCAATTCACACAACACAAAGCTCAAAACTGCACATATCACACATGACATGACCCAGATCAAAACGCAGAGCACAAGGCGATCAACAAGCTGTAAATAACCCATACCACGCACATTTCGTACACAACACACAGAAAACAAACAAGACGCACAGATCACTTACAACACAACACAAAACACTCAAGAACACATGGCACACCACATGGCACCACAGAATACACACAGAAACACAAACAAACACCACAAATCACTACCATAGACCAACTCTGGCAGCACCCCAGACACACAACAAACCCGACAGACACACAAAACACACATTTCACACGCTACACATCACAGCCCGTAGCGCACACGTCACACACGACACACCACGTGCACAGTCACACACAGACACCCCACGCACGTATCCACCCAGGAAAGCACTACGTAAAGCACACGTGCACAAAACCCATACAGTAACAAAACAAAAGTCACAGGACACACAGCAGACACAACAAAGCACATAATAGCCCACAAGACACAGAAACCACATTAGAGAGAGTATACACAGCACACACAACGAGGAACACTAAACAAGCACAACCAAACACAGACAACACATCTGACATCACACACATAACAAACAAACGCACACAAATCCACTCAAACACAATCAGACGGAAATCACATTCACCCACGCAAAAGACACACAGCACACATTAAACAAAGGCAAAACACACAAAAAAAAACAAAGATCACACTTAGCACACACTTGGTGCATTACACGCAACACACACAACCAAGCAGACACACCACACATATATCCTCACACAGGAGCACAACACAGAAGCACACAACAGACCGGACACTCACAGCACATACTCAAAGGCACAAAACTGCTCACAATACACATGAAAGTCTTTGCACAGGTACATACTGCACCCTCCATGAGACACCCAAAGCAAGCACAACCACACAGTCAACATGTCTCCCCTCATGCGCATAGCTCAAGCCGCCAAACACACACACAACCTCTCTAACACAGCCACACACAAATCACAGTCACACACACAAAACACCCACAACTCATACAGAACCATACAACCCCCAAGAACGCACACGACATGCATTCAACAAACGACACATAACACACACAACCACAAACATACCATATAGAGCACACTCAGAACCACACACTGTCAGCACAACCCAATACACACAACACACACACAATAAGCACACAAGCACATCACACACACCACACAATTAACATCACACACAATGCCCAAAATACCCAGACCAACCAACACCTTCCCCATACGTAACACACAGGAAAGCATGTACACAGCACACACAACCCAGAACACAGTACGTAACACAACACACAACACAGAGAAAGACACATTTCACCCTGAGCGTGACAAAGGAGGCCACGCACCAGACACACAACACAACCACCAACAGAAAGCTCATCGAAAGGCAAAATATACAACACCACAGGATCCACCCAATTCACACAACACAAAGATCAAACCTGCACATATCACACATAACATGCCCCAGATCAAAACGCAGAGCACAAGGCGATCAACAAGCAGTAAGTAACCCATACTACGCACATTTCGTACACAACACACAGAAAACAAACAAGACGCACAGATCACATACAACACAACACAAAACACTGAAGAACACATGGCACAGCACATGGCACAACAGAATACACACAGAAACACAAAACAAACACCACAAATCACTACCATAGACCAACAAATCTGGCAGACCCCAGACACACAACAAACCCGACAGACACACAAAACACACATTTCACACGCTACACATCACAGCCCATAGCGCACATGTCACACACGACACACCACGTGCACAGTCACACACAGACACCCCATGCACGTATCCACCCAGGAAAGCACTATGCAAAGCACACGTGCACAAAACCCATACAGTAACAAAACAAAAGTCACAGGACACACACAGACACAACAAAGCACATAATAGCTCACAAGACACAGAAACCACATTTGAGAGAGTATACAGAGCACACACAACGAGGCACACTAAACAAGCACAACCACACACAGACAACACATCTCACATCACACACTTAACAAACAAACGCACACAAATCCACTCAAACACAATCACACGGAAATCACATTCACCCACGCAAAAGACACACAGCACACATAAAACCAAGGCAAAACACACACAAAAAAACAAAGATCACACTTAGCGCACACTTGGTGCATTACACGCAACACACACAACCAAGCAGACACACCACACATATATCCTCACACAGGAGCACAGCACAGAAGCACACAACAGACCCGAGACTCACAGCACATACTTCAAGGCACAAAACTGCTCACAATACACATGAAAGTCTTTGCACAGGTACATACTGCACACTCCATGAGACACCCAAAGCAAGCACAACCACACAGTCAACATGTCTCCCCTCATGCGCATAGCTCAAGCCGCCAAACACACACACAACTTCTCTAACACAGCCACACACAAATCACAGTCACACACACAAAACACCCACAGCACATACAGAACCACCCACAACCGCCAAGAACGCACACGACATGCACTCAACGCATGACACATAACACACACAACCACAAACATACCATATAGAGCACACTCAGAACCACACACTGTCGGCACAACCCAATACACACAACACACACACAATAAGCACACAAGCACATCACACACACCACACAATTAACATCACACACAATGCCCAAAATACCCAGACCAACCAACACCTTCCCCATACGTAACACACAGGAAAGCATGTACACAGCACACACAACCCAGAACACAGTACGTAACACAACACACAACACAGAGAAAGACACATTTCACCCTGAGCGTGACAAAGGAGGCCACGCACCAGACACACAACACAACCACCAACAGAAAGCTCATCGAAAGGCAAAATATACAACACCACAGGATCCACCCAATTCACACAACACAAAGATCAAACCTGCACATATCACACATAACATGCCCCAGATCAAAACGCAGAGCACAAGGCGATCAACAAGCAGTAAGTAACCCATACTACGCACATTTCGTACACAACACACAGAAAACAAACAAGACGCACAGATCACATACAACACAACACAAAACACTCAAGAACACATGGCACAGCGCATGGCACAACAGAATACACACAGAAACACAAAACAAACACCACAAATCACTACCATAGACCAACAAATCTGGCAGACCCCAGACACACAACAAACCCGACAGACACACAAAACACACATTTCACACGCTACACATCACAGCCCATAGCGCACATGTCACACACGACACACCACGTGCACAGTCACACACAGACACCCCACGCACGTATCCACCTTGGAAAGCAGTACGCAAAGCACACGTGCACAAAACCCATACAGTAACAAAACAAAAGTCACAGGACACACAGCAGACACAACAAAGCACATAATAGCCCACAAGACACAGAAACCACATTTGAGAGAGTATACACAGCACACACAACGAGGAACACTAAACAAGCACAACCAAACACAGACAACACATCTGACATCACACACATAACAAACAAACGCACACAAATCCACTCAAACACAATCACACGGAAATCACATTCACCCACGCAAAAGACACACAGCACACATTAAACAAAGGCAAAACACACACAAAAAAACAAAGATCACACGTAGGACACACTTGGTGCATTACACGCAACACACACAACCAAGCAGACACACCACACATATATCCTCACACAGGAGCACAACACAGAAGCACACAACAGACCCGAGACACAGCA
Organism: Manis pentadactyla; assembly: GCF_030020395.1. Classification (NCBI taxonomy): domain Eukaryota; kingdom Metazoa; phylum Chordata; class Mammalia; order Pholidota; family Manidae; genus Manis; species Manis pentadactyla. Next base: position 41,763,311 of record NC_080019.1, on the reverse strand, counting down.
CATACTCAAAGGCACAAAACTGCTCACAATACACATGAAAGTCTTTGCACAGGTACATACTGCACACTCCATGAGACACCCAAAGCAAGCACAACCACACAGTCAACATGTCTCCCCTCATGCACATAGCTCAAGCCGCCAAACACACACACAACCTCTCTAACACAGCCACACACAAATCACAGTCACACACACAAAACACCCGCAACTCATACAGAACCACCCACAACCGCCAGGAACGCACACGACATGCACTCAACACACGACACATAACACACACAACCAAAAGCATACCATATAGAGCACACTCAGAACCACACACTGTCAACACAACCCAATACACACATCACACACACAATAAGCACACACGCACATCACACACACCACACAATTAACATCACACACAATGCCCAAAATACCCAGACAACCCAACACCTTCCCCATACGTAACACACAGGAAAGCATGTACACAGCACACACAACCCAGAACACAGTACGTAACACAACACACAACACAGAGAAAGACACATTTCACCCTGAGCGTGACAAAGGAGGCCACGCACCAGACACACAACACAACCACCAACAGAAAGCTCATCGAAAGGCAAAATATACAACACCACAGGATCCACTCAATTCACACAACACAAAGCTCAAAACTGCACATATCACACATGACATGACCCAGATCAAAACGCAGAGCACAAGGCGATCAACAAGCTGTAAATAACCCATACCACGCACATTTCGTACACAACACACAGAAAACAAATAAGACGCACAGATCACATACAACACAACACAAAACACTCAAGAACACATGGCACACCACATGGCAAAACAGAATACACACAGAAACACAAAACAAACACCACAAATCACTACCATAGACCAACAACTCTGGCAGCACCCCAGACACACAACAAACCCGACAGACACACAAAACACACATTTCACACGCTACACATCACAGCCCGTAGCGCACACGTCACACACGACACACCACGTGCACAGTCACACACAGACACCCCACGCACGTATCCACCCAGGAAAGCACTACGTAAAGCACACGTGCACAAAACCCATACAGTAACAAAACAAAAGTCACAGGACACACAGCAGACACAACAAAGCACCTAATAGCCCACAAGACACAGAAACCACATTAGAGAGAGTATACACAGCACACACAACGAGGAACACTAAACAAGCACAACCAAACACAGACAACACATCTGACATCACACACATAACAAACAAACGCACACAAATCCACTCAAACACAATCAGACGGAAATCACATTCACCCACGCAAAAGACACACAGCACACATTAAACAAAGGCAAAACACACACAAAAAAACAAAGATCACACTTAGCACACACTTGGTGCATTACACGCAACACACACAACCAAGCAGACACACCACACATATATCCTCACACAGGAGCACAACACAGAAGCACACAACAGACCGGACACTCACAGCACATACTTCAAGGCACAAAACTACTCACAATACACATGAAAGTCTTTGCACAGGTACATACTGCACCCTCCATGAGACACCCAAAGCAAGCACAACCACACAGTCAACATGTCTCCCCTCATGCGCATAGCTCAAGCCGCCAAACACACACACAACCTCTCTAACACAGCCACACACAAATCACAGTCACACACACAAAACACCCACAACTCATACAGAACCATACAACCCCCAAGAACGCACACGACATGCATTCAACAAACGACACATAACACACACAACCACAAACATACCATATAGAGCACACTCAGAACCACACACTGTCAGCACAACCCAATACACACAACACACACACAATAAGCACACAAGCACATCACACACACCACACAATTAACATCACACACAATGCCCAAAATACCCAGACCAACCAACACCTTCCCCATACGTAACACACAGGAAAGCATGTACACAGCACACACAACCCAGAACACAGTACGTAACACAACACACAACACAGAGAAAGACACATTTCACCCTGAGCGTGACAAAGGAGGCCACGCACCAGACACACAACACAACCACCAACAGAAAGCTCATCGAAAGGCAAAATATACAACACCACAGGATCCACTCAATTCACACAACACAAAGCTCAAAACTGCACATATCACACATAACATGCCCCAGATCAAAACGCAGAGCACAAGGCGATCAACAAGCAGTAAGTAACCCATACCACGCACATTTCGTACACAACACACAGAAAACAAACAAGACGCACAGATCACATACAACACAACACAAAACACTCAAGAACACATGGCACAGCGCATGGCACAACAGAATACACACAGAAACACAAAACAAACACCACAAATCACTACCATAGACCAACAAATCTGGCAGACCCCAGACACACAACAAACCCGACAGACAAACAAAATACACATTTCACACGCTACACATCACAGCCCATAGCGCACATGTCACACACGACACACCACGTGCACAGTCACACACAGACACCCCACGCACGTATCCATCCAGGAAAGCACTACGTAAAGCACACGTGCACAAAACCCATACAGTAACAAAACAAAAGTCACAGGACACACACAGACACAACAAAGCACATAATAGCTCACAAGACACAGAAACCACATTTGAGAGAGTATACAGAGCACACACAACGAGGAACACTAAACAAGCACAACCACACACAGACAACACATCTCACATCACACACTTAACAAACAAACGCACACAAATCCACTCAAACACAATCACACGGAAATCACATTCACCCACGCAAAAGACACACAGCACACATAAAACCAAGGCAAAACACACACAAAAAAACAAAGATCACACTTAGCACACACTTGGTGCATTACACGCAACACACACAACCAAGCAGACACACCACACATATATCCTCACACAGGAGCACAGCACAGAAGCACACAACAGACCCGAGACTCACAGCACATACTTCAAGGCACAAAACTGCTCACAATACACATGAAAGTCTTTGCACAGGTACATACTGCACACTCCATGAGACACCCAAAGCAAGCACAACCACACAGTCAACATGTCTCCCCTCATGCGCATAGCTCAAGCCGCCAAACACACACACAACTTCTCTAACACAGCCACACACAAATCACAGTCACACACACAAAACACCCACAGCACATACAGAACCACCCACAACCGCCAAGAACGCACACGACATGCACTCAACGCATGACACATAACACACACAACCACAAACATACCATATAGAGCACACTCAGAACCACACACTGTCGGCACAACCCAATACACACAACACACACACAATAAGCACACAAGCACATCACACACACCACACAATTAACATCACACACAATGCCCAAAATACCCAGACCAACCAACACCTTCCCCATACGTAACACACAGGAAAGCATGTACACAGCACACACAACCCAGAACACAGTACGTAACACAACACACAACACAGAGAAAGACACATTTCACCCTGAGCGTGACAAAGGAGGCCACGCACCAGACACACAACACAACCACCAACAGAAAGCTCATCGAAAGGCAAAATATACAACACCACAGGATCCACCCAATTCACACAACACAAAGATCAAACCTGCACATATCACACATAACATGCCCCAGATCAAAACGCAGAGCACAAGGCGATCAACAAGCAGTAAGTAACCCATACTACGCACATTTCGTACACAACACACAGAAAACAAACAAGACGCACAGATCACATACAACACAACACAAAACACTCAAGAACACATGGCACAGCGCATGGCACAACAGAATACACACAGAAACACAAAACAAACACCACAAATCACTACCATAGACCAACAAATCTGGCAGACCCCAGACACACAACAAACCCGACAGACACACAAAACACACATTTCACACGCTACACATCACAGCCCATAGCGCACATGTCACACACGACACACCACGTGCACAGTCACACACAGACACCCCACGCACGTATCCACCTTGGAAAGCAGTACGCAAAGCACACGTGCACAAAACCCATACAGTAACAAAACAAAAGTCACAGGACACACAGCAGACACAACAAAGCACATAATAGCCCACAAGACACAGAAACCACATTTGAGAGAGTATACACAGCACACACAACGAGGAACACTAAACAAGCACAACCAAACACAGACAACACATCTGACATCACACACATAACAAACAAACGCACACAAATCCACTCAAACACAATCACACGGAAATCACATTCACCCACGCAAAAGACACACAGCACACATTAAACAAAGGCAAAACACACACAAAAAAACAAAGATCACACGTAGGACACACTTGGTGCATTACACGCAACACACACAACCAAGCAGACACACCACACATATATCCTCACACAGGAGCACAACACAGAAGCACACAACAGACCCGAGACACAGCACATACTCAAAGGCACAAAACTGCTCACAATACACATGAAAGTCTTTGCACAGGTACATACTGCACACTCCATGAGACACCCAAAGCAAGCACAACCACACAGTCAACATGTCTCCCCTCATGCACATAGCTCAAGCCGCCAAACACACACACAACCTCTCTAACACAGCCACACACAAATCACAGTCACACACACAAAACACCCGCAACTCATACAGAACCACCCACAACCGCCAGGAACGCACACGACATGCACTCAACACACGACACATAACACACACAACCAAAAGCATACCATATAGAGCACACTCAGAACCACACACTGTCAACACAACCCAATACACACATCACACACACAATAAGCACACACGCACATCACACACACCACACAATTAACATCACACACAATGCCCAAAATACCCAGACAACCCAACACCTTCCCCATACGTAACACACAGGAAAGCATGTACACAGCACACACAACCCAGAACACAGTACGTAACACAACACACAACAAAGAGAAAGACACATTTCACCCTGAGCGTGACAAAGGAGGCCACGCACCAGACACACAACACAACCACCAACAGAAAGCTCATCGAAAGGCAAAATATACAACACCACAGGATCCACTCAATTCACACAACACAAAGCTCAAAACTGCACATATCACACATGACATGACCCAGATCAAAACGCAGAGCACAAGGCGATCAACAAGCTGTAAATAACCCATACCACGCACATTTCGTACACAACACACAGAAAACAAATAAGACGCACAGATCACATACAACACAACACAAAACACTCAAGAACACATGGCACACCACATGGCAAAACAGAATACACACAGAAACACAAAACAAACACCACAAATCACTACCATAGACCAACAACTCTGGCAGCACCCCAGACACACAACAAACCCGACAGACACACAAAACACACATTTCACACGCTACACATCACAGCCCGTAGCGCACACGTCACACACGACACACCACGTGCACAGTCACACACAGACACCCCACGCACGTATCCACCCAGGAAAGCACTACGTAAAGCACACGTGCACAAAACCCATACAGTAACAAAACAAAAGTCACAGGACACACAGCAGACACAACAAAGCACCTAATAGCCCACAAGACACAGAAACCACATTAGAGAGAGTATACACAGCACACACAACGAGGAACACTAAACAAGCACAACCAAACACAGACAACACATCTGACATCACACACATAACAAACAAACGCACACAAATCCACTCAAACACAATCAGACGGAAATCACATTCACCCACGCAAAAGACACACAGCACACATTAAACAAAGGCAAAACACACACAAAAAAACAAAGATCACACTTAGCACACACTTGGTGCATTACACGCAACACACACAACCAAGCAGACACACCACACATATATCCTCACACAGGAGCACAACACAGAAGCACACAACAGACCGGACACTCACAGCACATACTTCAAGGCACAAAACTGCTCACAATACACATGAAAGTCTTTGCACAGGTACATACTGCACCCTCCATGAGACACCCAAAGCAAGCACAACCACACAGTCAACATGTCTCCCCTCATGCGCATAGCTCAAGCCGCCAAACACACACACAACCTCTCTAACACAGCCACACACAAATCACAGTCACACACACAAAACACCCACAACTCATACAGAACCATACAACCCCCAAGAACGCACACGACATGCATTCAACAAACGACACATAACACACACAACCACAAACATACCATATAGAGCACACTCAGAACCACACACTGTCAGCACAACCCAATACACACAACACACACACAATAAGCACACAAGCACATCACACACACCACACAATTAACATCACACACAATGCCCAAAATACCCAGACCAACCAACACCTTCCCCATACGTAACACACAGGAAAGCATGTACACAGCACACACAACCCAGAACACAGTACGTAACACAACACACAACACAGAGAAAGACACATTTCACCCTGAGCGTGACAAAGGAGGCCACGCACCAGACACACAACACAACCACCAACAGAAAGCTCATCGAAAGGCAAAATATACAACACCACAGGATTCACCCAATTCACACAACACAAAGCTCAAAACTGCACATATCACACATAACATGCCCCAGATCAAAACGCAGAGCACAAGGCGATCAACAAGCAGTAAGTAACCCATACCACGCACATTTCGTACACAACACACAGAAAACAAACAAGACGCACAGATCACATACAACACAACACAAAACACTCAAGAACACATGGCACAGCGCATGGCACAACAGAATACACACAGAAACACAAAACAAACACCACAAATCACTACCATAGACCAACAAATCTGGCAGACCCCAGACACACAACAAACCCGACAGACAAACAAAATACACATTTCACACGCTACACATCACAGCCCATAGCGCACATGTCACACACGACACACCACGTGCACAGTCACACACAGACACCCCACGCACGTATCCATCCAGGAAAGCACTACGTAAAGCACACGTGCACAAAACCCATACAGTAACAAAACAAAAGTCACAGGACACACACAGACACAACAAAGCACATAATAGCTCACAAGACACAGAAACCACATTTGAGAGAGTATACAGAGCACACACAACGAGGCACACTAAACAAGCACAACCACACACAGACAACACATCTCACATCACACACTTAACAAACAAACGCACACAAATCCACTCAAACACAATCACACGGAAATCACATTCACCCACGCAAAAGACACACAGCACACATAAAACCAAGGCAAAACACACACAAAAAAACAAAGATCACACTTAGCACACACTTGGTGCATTACACGCAACACACACAACCAAGCAGACACACCACACATATATCCTCACACAGGAGCACAGCACAGAAGCACACAACAGACCCGAGACTCACAGCACATACTTCAAGGCACAAAACTGCTCACAATACACATGAAAGTCTTTGCACAGGTACATACTGCACACTCCATGAGACACCCAAAGCAAGCACAACCACACAGTCAACATGTCTCCCCTCATGCGCATAGCTCAAGCCGCCAAACACACACACAACTTCTCTAACACAGCCACACACAAATCACAGTCACACACACAAAACACCCACAGCACATACAGAACCACCCACAACCGCCAAGAACGCACACGACATGCATTCAACGCATGACACATAACACACACAACCACAAACATACCATATAGAGCACACTCAGAACCACACACTGTCGGCACAACCCAATACACACAACACACACACAATAAGCACACAAGCACATCACACACACCACACAATTAACATCACACACAATGCCCAAAATACCCAGACCAACCAACACCTTCCCCATACGTAACACACAGGAAAGCATGTACACAGCACACACAACCCAGAACACAGTACGTAACACAACACACAACACAGAGAAAGACACATTTCACCCTGAGCGTGACAAAGGAGGCCACGCACCAGACACACAACACAACCACCAACAGAAAGCTCATCGAAAGGCAAAATATACAACACCACAGGATCCACTCAATTCACACAACACAAAGCTCAAAACTGCACATATCACACATAACATGCCCCAGATCAAAACGCAGAGCACAAGGCGATCAACAAGCAGTAAGTAACCCATACCACGCACATTTCGTACACAACACACAGAAAACAAACAAGACGCACAGATCACATACAACACAACACAAAACACTCAAGAACACATGGCACAGCGCATGGCACAACAGAATACACACAGAAACACAAAACAAACACCACAAATCACTACCATAGACCAACAAATCTGGCAGACCCCAGACACACAACAAACCCGACAGACAAACAAAATACACATTTCACACGCTACACATCACAGCCCATAGCGCACATGTCACACACGACACACCACGTGCACAGTCACACACAGACACCCCACGCACGTATCCATCCAGGAAAGCACTACGTAAAGCACACGTGCACAAAACCCATACAGTAACAAAACAAAAGTCACAGGACACACACAGACACAACAAAGCACATAATAGCTCACAAGACACAGAAACCACATTTGAGAGAGTATACAGAGCACACACAACGAGGAACACTAAACAAGCACAACCACACACAGACAACACATCTCACATCACACACTTAACAAACAAACGCACACAAATCCACTCAAACACAATCACACGGAAATCACATTCACCCACGCAAAAGACACACAGCACACATAAAACCAAGGCAAAACACACACAAAAAAACAAAGATCACACTTAGCACACACTTGGTGCATTACACGCAACACACACAACCAAGCAGACACACCACACATATATCCTCACACAGGAGCACAGCACAGAAGCACACAACAGACCCGAGACTCACAGCACATACTTCAAGGCACAAAACTGCTCACAATACACATGAAAGTCTTTGCACAGGTACATACTGCACACTCCATGAGACACCCAAAGCAAGCACAACCACACAGTCAACATGTCTCCCCTCATGCGCATAGCTCAAGCCGCCAAACACACACACAACTTCTCTAACACAGCCACACACAAATCACAGTCACACACACAAAACACCCACAGCACATACAGAACCACCCACAACCGCCAAGAACGCACACGACATGCACTCAACGCATGACACATAACACACACAACCACAAACATACCATATAGAGCACACTCAGAACCACACACTGTCGGCACAACCCAATACACACAACACACACACAATAAGCACACAAGCACATCACACACACCACACAATTAACATCACACACAATGCCCAAAATACCCAGACCAACCAACACCTTCCCCATACGTAACACACAGGAAAGCATGTACACAGCACACACAACCCAGAACACAGTACGTAACACAACACACAACACAGAGAAAGACACATTTCACCCTGAGCGTGACAAAGGAGGCCACGCACCAGACACACAACACAACCACCAACAGAAAGCTCATCGAAAGGCAAAATATACAACACCACAGGATCCACCCAATTCACACAACACAAAGATCAAACCTGCACATATCACACATAACATGCCCCAGATCAAAACGCAGAGCACAAGGCGATCAACAAGCAGTAAGTAACCCATACTACGCACATTTCGTACACAACACACAGAAAACAAACAAGACGCACAGATCACATACAACACAACACAAAACACTCAAGAACACATGGCACAGCGCATGGCACAACAGAATACACACAGAAACACAAAACAAACACCACAAATCACTACCATAGACCAACAAATCTGGCAGACCCCAGACACACAACAAACCCGACAGACACACAAAACACACATTTCACACGCTACACATCACAGCCCATAGCGCACATGTCACACACGACACACCACGTGCACAGTCACACACAGACACCCCACGCACGTATCCACCTTGGAAAGCAGTACGCAAAGCACACGTGCACAAAACCCATACAGTAACAAAACAAAAGTCACAGGACACACAGCAGACACAACAAAGCACATAATAGCCCACAAGACACAGAAACCACATTTGAGAGAGTATACACAGCACACACAACGAGGAACACTAAACAAGCACAACCAAACACAGACAACACATCTGACATCACACACATAACAAACAAACGCACACAAATCCACTCAAACACAATCACACGGAAATCACATTCACCCACGCAAAAGACACACAGCACACATTAAACAAAGGCAAAACACACACAAAAAAACAAAGATCACACGTAGGACACACTTGGTGCATTACACGCAACACACACAACCAAGCAGACACACCACACATATATCCTCACACAGGAGCACAACACAGAAGCACACAACAGACCCGAGACACAGCACATACTCAAAGGCACAAAACTGCTCACAATACACATGAAAGTCTTTGCACAGGTACATACTGCACACTCCATGAGACACCCAAAGCAAGCACAACCACACAGTCAACATGTCTCCCCTCATGCACATAGCTCAAGCCGCCAAACACACACACAACCTCTCTAACACAGCCACACACAAATCACAGTCACACACACAAAACACCCGCAACTCATACAGAACCACCCACAACCGCCAGGAACGCACACGACATGCACTCAACACACGACACATAACACACACAACCAAAAGCATACCATATAGAGCACACTCAGAACCACACACTGTCAACACAACCCAATACACACATCACACACACAATAAGCACACACGCACATCACACACACCACACAATTAACATCACACACAATGCCCAAAATACCCAGACAACCCAACACCTTCCCCATACGTAACACACAGGAAAGCATGTACACAGCACACACAACCCAGAACACAGTACGTAACACAACACACAACAAAGAGAAAGACACATTTCACCCTGAGCGTGACAAAGGAGGCCACGCACCAGACACACAACACAACCACCAACAGAAAGCTCATCGAAAGGCAAAATATACAACACCACAGGATCCACTCAATTCACACAACACAAAGCTCAAAACTGCACATATCACACATGACATGACCCAGATCAAAACGCAGAGCACAAGGCGATCAACAAGCTGTAAATAACCCATACCACGCACATTTCGTACACAACACACAGAAAACAAATAAGACGCACAGATCACATACAACACAACACAAAACACTCAAGAACACATGGCACACCACATGGCAAAACAGAATACACACAGAAACACAAAACAAACACCACAAATCACTACCATAGACCAACAACTCTGGCAGCACCCCAGACACACAACAAACCCGACAGACACACAAAACACACATTTCACACGCTACACATCACAGCCCGTAGCGCACACGTCACACACGACACACCACGTGCACAGTCACACACAGACACCCCATGCACGTATCCACCCAGGAAAGCACTACGTAAAGCACACGTGCACAAAACCCATACAGTAACAAAACAAAAGTCACAGGACACACAGCAGACACAACAAAGCACCTAATAGCCCACAAGACACAGAAACCACATTAGAGAGAGTATACACAGCACACACAACGAGGAACACTAAACAAGCACAACCAAACACAGACAACACATCTGACATCACACACATAACAAACAAACGCACACAAATCCACTCAAACACAATCAGACGGAAATCACATTCACCCACGCAAAAGACACACAGCACACATTAAACAAAGGCAAAACACACACAAAAAAACAAAGATCACACTTAGCACACACTTGGTGCATTACACGCAACACACACAACCAAGCAGACACACCACACATATATCCTCACACAGGAGCACAACACAGAAGCACACAACAGACCGGACACTCACAGCACATACTTCAAGGCACAAAACTGCTCACAATACACATGAAAGTCTTTGCACAGGTACATACTGCACCCTCCATGAGACACCCAAAGCAAGCACAACCACACAGTCAACATGTCTCCCCTCATGCGCATAGCTCAAGCCGCCAAACACACACACAACCTCTCTAACACAGCCACACACAAATCACAGTCACACACACAAAACACCCACAACTCATACAGAACCATACAACCCCCAAGAACGCACACGACATGCATTCAACAAACGACACATAACACACACAACCACAAACATACCATATAGAGCACACTCAGAACCACACACTGTCAGCACAACCCAATACACACAACACACACACAATAAGCACACAAGCACATCACACACACCACACAATTAACATCACACACAATGCCCAAAATACCCAGACCAACCAACACCTTCCCCATACGTAACACACAGGAAAGCATGTACACAGCACACACAACCCAGAACACAGTACGTAACACAACACACAACACAGAGAAAGACACATTTCACCCTGAGCGTGACAAAGGAGGCCACGCACCAGACACACAACACAACCACCAACAGAAAGCTCATCGAAAGGCAAAATATACAACACCACAGGATTCACCCAATTCACACAACACAAAGCTCAAAACTGCACATATCACACATAACATGCCCCAGATCAAAACGCAGAGCACAAGGCGATCAACAAGCAGTAAGTAACCCATACCACGCACATTTCGTACACAACACACAGAAAACAAACAAGACGCACAGATCACATACAACACAACACAAAACACTCAAGAACACATGGCACAGCGCATGGCACAACAGAATACACACAGAAACACAAAACAAACACCACAAATCACTACCATAGACCAACAAATCTGGCAGACCCCAGACACACAACAAACCCGACAGACAAACAAAATACACATTTCACACGCTACACATCACAGCCCATAGCGCACATGTCACACACGACACACCACGTGCACAGTCACACACAGACACCCCACGCACGTATCCATCCAGGAAAGCACTACGTAAAGCACACGTGCACAAAACCCATACAGTAACAAAACAAAAGTCACAGGACACACACAGACACAACAAAGCACATAATAGCTCACAAGACACAGAAACCACATTTGAGAGAGTATACAGAGCACACACAACGAGGAACACTAAACAAGCACAACCACACACAGACAACACATCTCACATCACACACTTAACAAACAAACGCACACAAATCCACTCAAACACAATCACACGGAAATCACATTCACCCACGCAAAAGACACACAGCACACATAAAACCAAGGCAAAACACACACAAAAAAACAAAGATCACACTTAGCACACACTTGGTGCATTACACGCAACACACACAACCAAGCAGACACACCACACATATATCCTCACACAGGAGCACAGCACAGAAGCACACAACAGACCCGAGACTCACAGCACATACTTCAAGGCACAAAACTGCTCACAATACACATGAAAGTCTTTGCACAGGTACATACTGCACACTCCATGAGACACCCAAAGCAAGCACAACCACACAGTCAACATGTCTCCCCTCATGCGCATAGCTCAAGCCGCCAAACACACACACAACTTCTCTAACACAGCCACACACAAATCACAGTCACACACACAAAACACCCACAGCACATACAGAACCACCCACAACCGCCAAGAACGCACACGACATGCACTCAACGCATGACACATAACACACACAACCACAAACATACCATATAGAGCACACTCAGAACCACACACTGTCGGCACAACCCAATACACACAACACACACACAATAAGCACACAAGCACATCACACACACCACACAATTAACATCACACACAATGCCCAAAATACCCAGACCAACCAACACCTTCCCCATACGTAACACACAGGAAAGCATGTACACAGCACACACAACCCAGAACACAGTACGTAACACAACACACAACACAGAGAAAGACACATTTCACCCTGAGCGTGACAAAGGAGGCCACGCACCAGACACACAACACAACCACCAACAGAAAGCTCATCGAAAGGCAAAATATACAACACCACAGGATCCACCCAATTCACACAACACAAAGATCAAACCTGCACATATCACACATAACATGCCCCAGATCAAAACGCAGAGCACAAGGCGATCAACAAGCAGTAAGTAACCCATACTACGCACATTTCGTACACAACACACAGAAAACAAACAAGACGCACAGATCACATACAACACAACACAAAACACTCAAGAACACATGGCACAGCGCATGGCACAACAGAATACACACAGAAACACAAAACAAACACCACAAATCACTACCATAGACCAACAAATCTGGCAGACCCCAGACACACAACAAACCCGACAGACACACAAAACACACATTTCACACGCTACACATCACAGCCCATAGCGCACATGTCACACACGACACACCACGTGCACAGTCACACACAGACACCCCACGCACGTATCCACCTTGGAAAGCAGTACGCAAAGCACACGTGCACAAAACCCATACAGTAACAAAACAAAAGTCACAGGACACACAGCAGACACAACAAAGCACATAATAGCCCACAAGACACAGAAACCACATTTGAGAGAGTATACACAGCACACACAACGAGGAACACTAAACAAGCACAACCAAACACAGACAACACATCTGACATCACACACATAACAAACAAACGCACACAAATCCACTCAAACACAATCACACGGAAATCACATTCACCCACGCAAAAGACACACAGCACACATTAAACAAAGGCAAAACACACACAAAAAAACAAAGATCACACGTAGGACACACTTGGTGCATTACACGCAACACACACAACCAAGCAGACACACCACACATATATCCTCACACAGGAGCACAACACAGAAGCACACAACAGACCCGAGACACAGCACATACTCAAAGGCACAAAACTGCTCACAATACACATGAAAGTCTTTGCACAGGTACATACTGCACACTCCATGAGACACCCAAAGCAAGCACAACCACACAGTCAACATGTCTCCCCTCATGCACATAGCTCAAGCCGCCAAACACACACACAACCTCTCTAACACAGCCACACACAAATCACAGTCACACACACAAAACACCCGCAACTCATACAGAACCACCCACAACCGCCAGGAACGCACACGACATGCACTCAACACACGACACATAACACACACAACCAAAAGCATACCATATAGAGCACACTCAGAACCACACACTGTCAACACAACCCAATACACACATCACACACACAATAAGCACACAAGCACATCACACACACCACACAATTAACATCACACACAATGCCCAAAATACCCAGACAACCCAACACCTTCCCCATACGTAACACACAGGAAAGCATGTACACAGCACACACAACCCAGAACACAGTACGTAACACAACACACAACAAAGAGAAAGACACATTTCACCCTGAGCGTGACAAAGGAGGCCACGCACCAGACACACAACACAACCACCAACAGAAAGCTCATCGAAAGGCAAAATATACAACACCACAGGATCCACTCAATTCACACAACACAAAGCTCAAAACTGCACATATCACACATGACATGACCCAGATCAAAACGCAGAGCACAAGGCGATCAACAAGCTGTAAATAACCCATACCACGCACATTTCGTACACAACACACAGAAAACAAATAAGACGCACAGATCACATACAACACAACACAAAACACTCAAGAACACATGGCACACCACATGGCAAAACAGAATACACACAGAAACACAAAACAAACACCACAAATCACTACCATAGACCAACAACTCTGGCAGCACCCCAGACACACAACAAACCCGACAGACACACAAAACACACATTTCACACGCTACACATCACAGCCCGTAGCGCACACGTCACACACGACACACCACGTGCACAGTCACACACAGACACCCCATGCACGTATCCACCCAGGAAAGCACTACGTAAAGCACACGTGCACAAAACCCATACAGTAACAAAACAAAAGTCACAGGACACACAGCAGACACAACAAAGCACCTAATAGCCCACAAGACACAGAAACCACATTAGAGAGAGTATACACAGCACACACAACGAGGAACACTAAACAAGCACAACCAAACACAGACAACACATCTGACATCACACACATAACAAACAAACGCACACAAATCCACTCAAACACAATCAGACGGAAATCACATTCACCCACGCAAAAGACACACAGCACACATTAAACAAAGGCAAAACACACACAAAAAAACAAAGATCACACTTAGCACACACTTGGTGCATTACACGCAACACACACAACCAAGCAGACACACCACACATATATCCTCACACAGGAGCACAACACAGAAGCACACAACAGACCGGACACTCACAGCACATACTTCAAGGCACAAAACTGCTCACAATACACATGAAAGTCTTTGCACAGGTACATACTGCACCCTCCATGAGACACCCAAAGCAAGCACAACCACACAGTCAACATGTCTCCCCTCATGCGCATAGCTCAAGCCGCCAAACACACACACAACCTCTCTAACACAGCCACACACAAATCACAGTCACACACACAAAACACCCACAACTCATACAGAACCATACAACCCCCAAGAACGCACACGACATGCATTCAACAAACGACACATAACACACACAACCACAAACATACCATATAGAGCACACTCAGAACCACACACTGTCAGCACAACCCAATACACACAACACACACACAATAAGCACACAAGCACATCACACACACCACACAATTAACATCACACACAATGCCCAAAATACCCAGACCAACCAACACCTTCCCCATACGTAACACACAGGAAAGCATGTACACAGCACACACAACCCAGAACACAGTACGTAACACAACACACAACACAGAGAAAGACACATTTCACCCTGAGCGTGACAAAGGAGGCCACGCACCAGACACACAACACAACCACCAACAGAAAGCTCATCGAAAGGCAAAATATACAACACCACAGGATTCACCCAATTCACACAACACAAAGCTCAAAACTGCACATATCACACATAACATGCCCCAGATCAAAACGCAGAGCACAAGGCGATCAACAAGCAGTAAGTAACCCATACCACGCACATTTCGTACACAACACACAGAAAACAAACAAGACGCACAGATCACATACAACACAACACAAAACACTCAAGAACACATGGCACAGCGCATGGCACAACAGAATACACACAGAAACACAAAACAAACACCACAAATCACTACCATAGACCAACAAATCTGGCAGACCCCAGACACACAACAAACCCGACAGACAAACAAAATACACATTTCACACGCTACACATCACAGCCCATAGCGCACATGTCACACACGACACACCACGTGCACAGTCACACACAGACACCCCACGCACGTATCCATCCAGGAAAGCACTACGTAAAGCACACGTGCACAAAACCCATACAGTAACAAAACAAAAGTCACAGGACACACACAGACACAACAAAGCACATAATAGCTCACAAGACACAGAAACCACATTTGAGAGAGTATACAGAGCACACACAACGAGGCACACTAAACAAGCACAACCACACACAGACAACACATCTCACATCACACACTTAACAAACAAACGCACACAAATCCACTCAAACACAATCACACGGAAATCACATTCACCCACGCAAAAGACACACAGCACACATAAAACCAAGGCAAAACACACACAAAAAAACAAAGATCACACTTAGCACACACTTGGTGCATTACACGCAACACACACAACCAAGCAGACACACCACACATATATCCTCACACAGGAGCACAGCACAGAAGCACACAACAGACCCGAGACTCACAGCACATACTTCAAGGCACAAAACTGCTCACAATACACATGAAAGTCTTTGCACAGGTACATACTGCACACTCCATGAGACACCCAAAGCAAGCACAACCACACAGTCAACATGTCTCCCCTCATGCGCATAGCTCAAGCCGCCAAACACACACACAACTTCTCTAACACAGCCACACACAAATCACAGTCACACACACAAAACACCCACAGCACATACAGAACCACCCACAACCGCCAAGAACGCACACGACATGCATTCAACGCATGACACATAACACACACAACCACAAACATACCATATAGAGCACACTCAGAACCACACACTGTCGGCACAACCCAATACACACAACACACACACAATAAGCACACAAGCACATCACACACACCACACAATTAACATCACACACAATGCCCAAAATACCCAGACCAACCAACACCTTCCCCATACGTAACACACAGGAAAGCATGTACACAGCACACACAACCCAGAACACAGTACGTAACACAACACACAACACAGAGAAAGACACATTTCACCCTGAGCGTGACAAAGGAGGCCACGCACCAGACACACAACACAACCACCAACAGAAAGCTCATCGAAAGGCAAAATATACAACACCACAGGATCCACCCAATTCACACAACACAAAGATCAAACCTGCACATATCACACATAACATGCCCCAGATCAAAACGCAGAGCACAAGGCGATCAACAAGCAGTAAGTAACCCATACTACGCACATTTCGTACACAACACACAGAAAACAAACAAGACGCACAGATCACATACAACACAACACAAAACACTCAAGAACACATGGCACAGCGCATGGCACAACAGAATACACACAGAAACACAAAACAAACACCACAAATCACTACCATAGACCAACAAATCTGGCAGACCCCAGACACACAACAAACCCGACAGACACACAAAACACACATTTCACACGCTACACATCACAGCCCATAGCGCACATGTCACACACGACACACCACGTGCACAGTCACACACAGACACCCCACGCACGTATCCACCTTGGAAAGCAGTACGCAAAGCACACGTGCACAAAACCCATACAGTAACAAAACAAAAGTCACAGGACACACAGCAGACACAACAAAGCACATAATAGCCCACAAGACACAGAAACCACATTTGAGAGAGTATACACAGCACACACAACGAGGAACACTAAACAAGCACAACCAAACACAGACAACACATCTGACATCACACACATAACAAACAAACGCACACAAATCCACTCAAACACAATCACACGGAAATCACATTCACCCACGCAAAAGACACACAGCACACATAAAACCAAGGCAAAACACACACAAAAAAACAAAGATCACACTTAGCGCACACTTGGTGCATTACACGCAACACACACAACCAAGCAGACACACCACACATATATCCTCACACAGGAGCACAGCACAGAAGCACACAACAGACCCGAGACTCACAGCACATACTTCAAGGCACAAAACTGCTCACAATACACATGAAAGTCTTTGCACAGGTACATACTGCACACTCCATGAGACACCCAAAGCAAGCACAACCACACAGTCAACATGTCTCCCCTCATGCGCATAGCTCAAGCCGCCAAACACACACACAACTTCTCTAACACAGCCACACACAAATCACAGTCACACACACAAAACACCCACAGCACATACAGAACCACCCACAACCGCCAAGAACGCACACGACATGCACTCAACGCATGACACATAACACACACAACCACAAACATACCATATAGAGCACACTCAGAACCACACACTGTCGGCACAACCCAATACACACAACACACACACAATAAGCACACAAGCACATCACACACACCACACAATTAACATCACACACAATGCCCAAAATACCCAGACCAACCAACACCTTCCCCATACGTAACACACAGGAAAGCATGTACACAGCACACACAACCCAGAACACAGTACGTAACACAACACACAACACAGAGAAAGACACATTTCACCCTGAGCGTGACAAAGGAGGCCACGCACCAGACACACAACACAACCACCAACAGAAAGCTCATCGAAAGGCAAAATATACAACACCACAGGATCCACTCAATTCACACAACACAAAGCTCAAAACTGCACATATCACACATGACATGACCCAGATCAAAACGCAGAGCACAAGGCGATCAACAAGCAGTAAGTAACCCATACTACGCACATTTCGTACACAACACACAGAAAACAAATAAGACGCACAGATCACATACAACACAACACAAAACACTCAAGAACACATGGCACACCACATGGCAAAACAGAATACACACAGAAACACAAAACAAACACCACAAATCACTACCATAGACCAACAACTCTGGCAGCACCCCAGACACACAACAAACCCGACAGACACACAAAACACACATTTCACACGCTACACATCACAGCCCGTAGCGCACACGTCACACACGACACACCAAGTGCACAGTCACACACTGACACCCCACGCACGTATCCATCCAGGAAAGCACTACGTAAAGCACACGTGCACAAAACCCATACAGTAACAAAACAAAAGTCACAGGACACACAGCAGACACAACAAAGCACATAATAGCCCACAAGACACAGAAACCACATTAGAGAGAGTATACACAGCACACACAACGAGGAACACTAAACAAGCACAACCAAACACAGACAACACATCTGACATCACACACATAAACAAACGCACACAAATCCACTCAAACACAATCAGACGGAAATCACATTCACCCACGCAAAAGACACACAGCACACATTAAACAAAGGCAAAACACACACAAAAAAACAAAGATCACACTTAGCACACACTTGGTGCATTACACGCAACACACACAACCAAGCAGACACACCACACATATATCCTCACACAGGAGCACAACACAGAAGCACACAACAGACCGGACACTCACAGCACATACTTCAAGGCACAAAACTGCTCACAATACACATGAAAGTCTTTGCACAGGTACATACTGCACCCTCCATGAGACACCCAAAGCAAGCACAACCACACAGTCAACATGTCTCCCCTCATGCGCATAGCTCAAGCCGCCAAACACACACACAACCTCTCTAACACAGCCACACACAAATCACAGTCACACACACAAAACACCCACAACTCATACAGAACCATACAAACCCCAAGAACGCACACGACATGCACTCAACGCATGACACATAACACACACAACCACAAACATACCATATAGAGCACACTCAGAACCACACACTGTCGGCACAACCCAATACACACAACACACACACAATAAGCACACAAGCACATCACACACACCACACAATTAACATCACACACAATGCCCAAAATACCCAGACCAACCAACACCTTCCCCATACGTAACACACAGGAAAGCATGTACACAGCACACACAACCCAGAACACAGTACGTAACACAACACACAACACAGAGAAAGACACATTTCACCCTGAGCGTGACAAAGGAGGCCACGCACCAGACACACAACACAACCACCAACAGAAAGCTCATCGAAAGGCAAAATATACAACACCACAGGATCCACCCAATTCACACAACACAAAGATCAAACCTGCACATATCACACATAACATGCCCCAGATCAAAACGCAGAGCACAAGGTGATCAACAAGCAGTAAGTAACCCATACTACGCACATTTCGTACACAACACACAGAAAACAAACAAGACGCACAGATCACATACAACACAACACAAAACACTCAAGAACACATGGCACAGCGCATGGCACAACAGAATACACACAGAAACACAAAACAAACACCACAAATCACTACCATAGACCAACAAATCTGGCAGACCCCAGACACACAACAAACCCGACAGACACACAAAACACACATTTCACACGCTACACATCACAGCCCATAGCGCACATGTCACACACGACACACCACGTGCACAGTCACACACAGACACCCCACGCACGTATCCACCTTGGAAAGCAGTACGCAAAGCACACGTGCACAAAACCCATACAGTAACAAAACAAAAGTCACAGGACACACAGCAGACACAACAAAGCACATAATAGCCCACAAGACACAGAAACCACATTTGAGAGAGTATACACAGCACACACAACGAGGAACACTAAACAAGCACAACCAAACACAGACAACACATCTGACATCACACACATAACAAACAAACGCACACAAATCCACTCAAACACAATCACACGGAAATCACATTCACCCACGCAAAAGACACACAGCACACATTAAACAAAGGCAAAACACACACAAAAAAACAAAGATCACACGTAGGACACACTTGGTGCATTACACGCAACACACACAACCAAGCAGACACACCACACATATATCCTCACACAGGAGCACAACACAGAAGCACACAACAGACCCGAGACACAGCACATACTCAAAGGCACAAAACTGCTCACAATACACATGAAAGTCTTTGCACAGGTACATACTGCACACTCCATGAGACACCCAAAGCAAGCACAACCACACAGTCAACATGTCTCCCCTCATGCACATAGCTCAAGCCGCCAAACACACACACAACCTCTCTAACACAGCCACACACAAATCACAGTCACACACACAAAACACCCGCAACTCATACAGAACCACCCACAACCGCCAGGAACGCACACGACATGCACTCAACACACGACACATAACACACACAACCAAAAGCATACCATATAGAGCACACTCAGAACCACACACTGTCAACACAACCCAATACACACATCACACACACAATAAGCACACACGCACATCACACACACCACACAATTAACATCACACACAATGCCCAAAATACCCAGACAACCCAACACCTTCCCCATACGTAACACACAGGAAAGCATGTACACAGCACACACAACCCAGAACACAGTACGTAACACAACACACAACAAAGAGAAAGACACATTTCACCCTGAGCGTGACAAAGGAGGCCACGCACCAGACACACAACACAACCACCAACAGAAAGCTCATCGAAAGGCAAAATATACAACACCACAGGATCCACTCAATTCACACAACACAAAGCTCAAAACTGCACATATCACACATGACATGACCCAGATCAAAACGCAGAGCACAAGGCGATCAACAAGCTGTAAATAACCCATACCACGCACATTTCGTACACAACACACAGAAAACAAATAAGACGCACAGATCACATACAACACAACACAAAACACTCAAGAACACATGGCACACCACATGGCAAAACAGAATACACACAGAAACACAAAACAAACACCACAAATCACTACCATAGACCAACAACTCTGGCAGCACCCCAGACACACAACAAACCCGACAGACACACAAAACACACATTTCACACGCTACACATCACAGCCCGTAGCGCACACGTCACACACGACACACCACGTGCACAGTCACACACAGACACCCCACGCACGTATCCACCCAGGAAAGCACTACGTAAAGCACACGTGCACAAAACCCATACAGTAACAAAACAAAAGTCACAGGACACACAGCAGACACAACAAAGCACCTAATAGCCCACAAGACACAGAAACCACATTAGAGAGAGTATACACAGCACACACAACGAGGAACACTAAACAAGCACAACCAAACACAGACAACACATCTGACATCACACACATAACAAACAAACGCACACAAATCCACTCAAACACAATCAGACGGAAATCACATTCACCCACGCAAAAGACACACAGCACACATTAAACAAAGGCAAAACACACACAAAAAAACAAAGATCACACTTAGCACACACTTGGTGCATTACACGCAACACACACAACCAAGCAGACACACCACACATATATCCTCACACAGGAGCACAACACAGAAGCACACAACAGACCGGACACTCACAGCACATACTTCAAGGCACAAAACTGCTCACAATACACATGAAAGTCTTTGCACAGGTACATACTGCACCCTCCATGAGACACCCAAAGCAAGCACAACCACACAGTCAACATGTCTCCCCTCATGCGCATAGCTCAAGCCGCCAAACACACACACAACCTCTCTAACACAGCCACACACAAATCACAGTCACACACACAAAACACCCACAACTCATACAGAACCATACAACCCCCAAGAACGCACACGACATGCATTCAACAAACGACACATAACACACACAACCACAAACATACCATATAGAGCACACTCAGAACCACACACTGTCAGCACAACCCAATACACACAACACACACACAATAAGCACACAAGCACATCACACACACCACACAATTAACATCACACACAATGCCCAAAATACCCAGACCAACCAACACCTTCCCCATACGTAACACACAGGAAAGCATGTACACAGCACACACAACCCAGAACACAGTACGTAACACAACACACAACACAGAGAAAGACACATTTCACCCTGAGCGTGACAAAGGAGGCCACGCACCAGACACACAACACAACCACCAACAGAAAGCTCATCGAAAGGCAAAATATACAACACCACAGGATTCACCCAATTCACACAACACAAAGCTCAAAACTGCACATATCACACATAACATGCCCCAGATCAAAACGCAGAGCACAAGGCGATCAACAAGCAGTAAGTAACCCATACCACGCACATTTCGTACACAACACACAGAAAACAAACAAGACGCACAGATCACATACAACACAACACAAAACACTCAAGAACACATGGCACAGCGCATGGCACAACAGAATACACACAGAAACACAAAACAAACACCACAAATCACTACCATAGACCAACAAATCTGGCAGACCCCAGACACACAACAAACCCGACAGACAAACAAAATACACATTTCACACGCTACACATCACAGCCCATAGCGCACATGTCACACACGACACACCACGTGCACAGTCACACACAGACACCCCACGCACGTATCCATCCAGGAAAGCACTACGTAAAGCACACGTGCACAAAACCCATACAGTAACAAAACAAAAGTCACAGGACACACACAGACACAACAAAGCACATAATAGCTCACAAGACACAGAAACCACATTTGAGAGAGTATACAGAGCACACACAACGAGGCACACTAAACAAGCACAACCACACACAGACAACACATCTCACATCACACACTTAACAAACAAACGCACACAAATCCACTCAAACACAATCACACGGAAATCACATTCACCCACGCAAAAGACACACAGCACACATAAAACCAAGGCAAAACACACACAAAAAAACAAAGATCACACTTAGCACACACTTGGTGCATTACACGCAACACACACAACCAAGCAGACACACCACACATATATCCTCACACAGGAGCACAGCACAGAAGCACACAACAGACCCGAGACTCACAGCACATACTTCAAGGCACAAAACTGCTCACAATACACATGAAAGTCTTTGCACAGGTACATACTGCACACTCCATGAGACACCCAAAGCAAGCACAACCACACAGTCAACATGTCTCCCCTCATGCGCATAGCTCAAGCCGCCAAACACACACACAACTTCTCTAACACAGCCACACACAAATCACAGTCACACACACAAAACACCCACAGCACATACAGAACCACCCACAACCGCCAAGAACGCACACGACATGCACTCAACGCATGACACATAACACACACAACCACAAACATACCATATAGAGCACACTCAGAACCACACACTGTCGGCACAACCCAATACACACAACACACACACAATAAGCACACAAGCACATCACACACACCACACAATTAACATCACACACAATGCCCAAAATACCCAGACCAACCAACACCTTCCCCATACGTAACACACAGGAAAGCATGTACACAGCACACACAACCCAGAACACAGTACGTAACACAACACACAACACAGAGAAAGACACATTTCACCCTGAGCGTGACAAAGGAGGCCACGCACCAGACACACAACACAACCACCAACAGAAAGCTCATCGAAAGGCAAAATATACAACACCACAGGATCCACCCAATTCACACAACACAAAGATCAAACCTGCACATATCACACATAACATGCCCCAGATCAAAACGCAGAGCACAAGGCGATCAACAAGCAGTAAGTAACCCATACTACGCACATTTCGTACACAACACACAGAAAACAAACAAGACGCACAGATCACATACAACACAACACAAAACACTCAAGAACACATGGCACAGCGCATGGCACAACAGAATACACACAGAAACACAAAACAAACACCACAAATCACTACCATAGACCAACAAATCTGGCAGACCCCAGACACACAACAAACCCGACAGACACACAAAACACACATTTCACACGCTACACATCACAGCCCATAGCGCACATGTCACACACGACACACCACGTGCACAGTCACACACAGACACCCCACGCACGTATCCACCTTGGAAAGCAGTACGCAAAGCACACGTGCACAAAACCCATACAGTAACAAAACAAAAGTCACAGGACACACAGCAGACACAACAAAGCACATAATAGCCCACAAGACACAGAAACCACATTTGAGAGAGTATACACAGCACACACAACGAGGAACACTAAACAAGCACAACCAAACACAGACAACACATCTGACATCACACACATAACAAACAAACGCACACAAATCCACTCAAACACAATCACACGGAAATCACATTCACCCACGCAAAAGACACACAGCACACATTAAACAAAGGCAAAACACACACAAAAAAACAAAGATCACACGTAGGACACACTTGGTGCATTACACGCAACACACACAACCAAGCAGACACACCACACATATATCCTCACACAGGAGCACAACACAGAAGCACACAACAGACCCGAGACACAGCACATACTCAAAGGCACAAAACTGCTCACAATACACATGAAAGTCTTTGCACAGGTACATACTGCACACTCCATGAGACACCCAAAGCAAGCACAACCACACAGTCAACATGTCTCCCCTCATGCACATAGCTCAAGCCGCCAAACACACACACAACCTCTCTAACACAGCCACACACAAATCACAGTCACACACACAAAACACCCGCAACTCATACAGAACCACCCACAACCGCCAGGAACGCACACGACATGCACTCAACACACGACACATAACACACACAACCAAAAGCATACCATATAGAGCACACTCAGAACCACACACTGTCAACACAACCCAATACACACATCACACACACAATAAGCACACACGCACATCACACACACCACACAATTAACATCACACACAATGCCCAAAATACCCAGACAACCCAACACCTTCCCCATACGTAACACACAGGAAAGCATGTACACAGCACACACAACCCAGAACACAGTACGTAACACAACACACAACAAAGAGAAAGACACATTTCACCCTGAGCGTGACAAAGGAGGCCACGCACCAGACACACAACACAACCACCAACAGAAAGCTCATCGAAAGGCAAAATATACAACACCACAGGATCCACTCAATTCACACAACACAAAGCTCAAAACTGCACATATCACACATGACATGACCCAGATCAAAACGCAGAGCACAAGGCGATCAACAAGCTGTAAATAACCCATACCACGCACATTTCGTACACAACACACAGAAAACAAATAAGACGCACAGATCACATACAACACAACACAAAACACTCAAGAACACATGGCACACCACATGGCAAAACAGAATACACACAGAAACACAAAACAAACACCACAAATCACTACCATAGACCAACAACTCTGGCAGCACCCCAGACACACAACAAACCCGACAGACACACAAAACACACATTTCACACGCTACACATCACAGCCCGTAGCGCACAAGTCACACACGACACACCACGTGCACAGTCACACACAGACACCCCACGCACGTATCCACCCAGGAAAGCACTACGTAAAGCACACGTGCACAAAACCCATACAGTAACAAAACAAAAGTCACAGGACACACAGCAGACACAACAAAGCACCTAATAGCCCACAAGACACAGAAACCACATTAGAGAGAGTATACACAGCACACACAACGAGGAACACTAAACAAGCACAACCAAACACAGACAACACATCTGACATCACACACATAACAAACAAACGCACACAAATCCACTCAAACACAATCAGACGGAAATCACATTCACCCACGCAAAAGACACACAGCACACATTAAACAAAGGCAAAACACACACAAAAAAACAAAGATCACACTTAGCACACACTTGGTGCATTACACGCAACACACACAACCAAGCAGACACACCACACATATATCCTCACACAGGAGCACAACACAGAAGCACACAACAGACCGGACACTCACAGCACATACTTCAAGGCACAAAACTGCTCACAATACACATGAAAGTCTTTGCACAGGTACATACTGCACCCTCCATGAGACACCCAAAGCAAGCACAACCACACAGTCAACATGTCTCCCCTCATGCGCATAGCTCAAGCCGCCAAACACACACACAACCTCTCTAACACAGCCACACACAAATCACAGTCACACACACAAAACACCCACAACTCATACAGAACCATACAACCCCCAAGAACGCACACGACATGCATTCAACAAACGACACATAACACACACAACCACAAACATACCATATAGAGCACACTCAGAACCACACACTGTCAGCACAACCCAATACACACAACACACACACAATAAGCACACAAGCACATCACACACACCACACAATTAACATCACACACAATGCCCAAAATACCCAGACCAACCAACACCTTCCCCATACGTAACACACAGGAAAGCATGTACACAGCACACACAACCCAGAACACAGTACGTAACACAACACACAACACAGAGAAAGACACATTTCACCCTGAGCGTGACAAAGGAGGCCACGCACCAGACACACAACACAACCACCAACAGAAAGCTCATCGAAAGGCAAAATATACAACACCACAGGATCCACCCAATTCACACAACACAAAGCTCAAAACTGCACATATCACACATAACATGCCCCAGATCAAAACGCAGAGCACAAGGCGATCAACAAGCAGTAAGTAACCCATACTACGCACATTTCGTACACAACACACAGAAAACAAACAAGACGCACAGATCACATACAACACAACACAAAACACTCAAGAACACATGGCACAGCGCATGGCACAACAGAATACACACAGAAACACAAAACAAACACCACAAATCACTACCATAGACCAACAAATCTGGCAGACCCCAGACACACAACAAACCCGACAGACAAACAAAATACACATTTCACACGCTACACATCACAGCCCATAGCGCACATGTCACACACGACACACCACGTGCACAGTCACACACAGACACCCCACGCACGTATCCATCCAGGAAAGCACTACGTAAAGCACACGTGCACAAAACCCATACAGTAACAAAACAAAAGTCACAGGACACACAGCAGACACAACAAAGCACCTAATAGCCCACAAGACACAGAAACCACATTTGAGAGAGTATACACAGCACACACAACGAGGAACACTAAACAAGCACAACCAAACACAGACAACACATCTGACATCACACACATAACAAACAAACGCACACAAATCCACTCAAACACAATCAGACGGAAATCACATTCACCCACGCAAAAGACACACAGCACACATTAAACAAAGGCAAAACACACACAAAAAAACAAAGATCACACTTAGCACACACTTGGTGCATTACACGCAACACACACAACCAAGCAGACACACCACACATATATCCTCACACAGGAGCACAACACAGAAGCACACAACAGACCGGACACTCACAGCACATACTTCAAGGCACAAAACTGCTCACAATACACATGAAAGTCTTTGCACAGGTACATACTGCACCCTCCATGAGACACCCAAAGCAAGCACAACCACACAGTCAACATGTCTCCCCTCATGCGCATAGCTCAAGCCGCCAAACACACACACAACCTCTCTAACACAGCCACACACAAATCACAGTCACACACACAAAACACCCACAACTCATACAGAACCATACAACCCCCAAGAACGCACACGACATGCATTCAACAAACGACACATAACACACACAACCACAAACATACCATATAGAGCACACAGAACCACACACTGTCAGCACAACCCAATACACACAACACACACACAATAAGCACACAAGCACATCACACACACCACACAATTAACATCACACACAATGCCCAAAATACCCAGACCAACCAACACCTTCCCCATACGTAACACACAGGAAAGCATGTACACAGCACACACAACCCAGAACACAGTACGTAACACAACACACAACACAGAGAAAGACACATTTCACCCTGAGCGTGACAAAGGAGGCCACGCACCAGACACACAACACAACCACCAACAGAAAGCTCATCGAAAGGCAAAATATACAACACCACAGGATCCACCCAATTCACACAACACAAAGCTCAAAACTGCACATATCACACATAACATGCCCCAGATCAAAACGCAGAGCACAAGGCGATCAACAAGCAGTAAGTAACCCATACCACGCACATTTCGTACACAACACACAGAAAACAAACAAGACGCACAGATCACATACAACACAACACAAAACACTGAAGAACACATGGCACAGCACATGGCACAACAGAACACACACAAACACAAAACAAACACCACAAATCACTACCATAGACCAACAAATCTGGCAGACCCCAGACACACAACAAACCCGACAGACACACAAAACACACATTTCACACGCTACACATCACAGCCCATAGCGCACATGTCACACACGACACACCACGTGCACAGTCACACACAGACACCCCATGCACGTATCCACCCAGGAAAGCACTATGCAAAGCACACGTGCACAAAACCCATACAGTAACAAAACAAAAGTCACAGGACACACACAGACACAACAAAGCACATAATAGCTCACAAGACACAGAAACCACATTTGAGAGAGTATACAGAGCACACACAACGAGGCACACTAAACAAGCACAACCACACACAGACAACACATCTCACATCACACACATAACAAACAAACGCACACAAATCCACTCAAACACAATCACACGGAAATCACATTCACCCACGCAAAAGACACACAGCACACATAAAACCAAGGCAAAACACACACAAAAAAACAAAGATCACACTTAGCGCACACTTGGTGCATTACACGCAACACACACAACCAAGCAGACACACCACACATATATCCTCACACAGGAGCACAGCACAGAAGCACACAACAGACCCGAGACTCACAGCACATACTTCAAGGCACAAAACTGCTCACAATACACATGAAAGTCTTTGCACAGGTACATACTGCACACTCCATGAGACACCCAAAGCAAGCACAACCACACAGTCAACATGTCTCCCCTCATGCGCATAGCTCAAGCCGCCAAACACACACACAACTTCTCTAACACAGCCACACACAAATCACAGTCACACACACAAAACACCCACAGCACATACAGAACCACCCACAACCGCCAAGAACGCACACGACATGCACTCAACGCATGACACATAACACACACAACCACAAACATACCATATAGAGCACACTCAGAACCACACACTGTCGGCACAACCCAATACACACAACACACACACAATAAGCACACAAGCACATCACACACACCACACAATTAACATCACACACAATGCCCAAAATACCCAGACCAACCAACACCTTCCCCATACGTAACACACAGGAAAGCATGTACACAGCACACACAACCCAGAACACAGTACGTAACACAACACACAACACAGAGAAAGACACATTTCACCCTGAGCGTGACAAAGGAGGCCACGCACCAGACACACAACACAACCACCAACAGAAAGCTCATCGAAAGGCAAAATATACAACACCACAGGATCCACTCAATTCACACAACACAAAGCTCAAAACTGCACATATCACACATGACATGACCCAGATCAAAACGCAGAGCACAAGGCGATCAACAAGCAGTAAGTAACCCATACTACGCACATTTCGTACACAACACACAGAAAACAAATAAGACGCACAGATCACATACAACACAACACAAAACACTCAAGAACACATGGCACACCACATGGCAAAACAGAATACACACAGAAACACAAAACAAACACCACAAATCACTACCATAGACCAACAACTCTGGCAGCACCCCAGACACACAACAAACCCGACAGACACACAAAACACACATTTCACACGCTACACATCACAGCCCGTAGCGCACACGTCACACACGACACACCAAGTGCACAGTC
The DNA here is from genome assembly GCF_030020395.1 of Manis pentadactyla. Lineage (NCBI taxonomy): Eukaryota > Metazoa > Chordata > Mammalia > Pholidota > Manidae > Manis > Manis pentadactyla. The sequence goes on along the minus strand of NC_080019.1, from coordinate 41,731,059 downwards.
ACACACAGACACCCCACGCACGTATCCATCCAGGAAAGCACTACGTAAAGCACACGTGCACAAAACCCATACAGTAACAAAACAAAAGTCACAGGACACACAGCAGACACAACAAAGCACATAATAGCCCACAAGACACAGAAACCACATTAGAGAGAGTATACACAGCACACACAACGAGGAACACTAAACAAGCACAACCAAACACAGACAACACATCTGACATCACACACATAACAAACAAACGCACACAAATCCACTCAAACACAATCAGACGGAAATCACATTCACCCACGCAAAAGACACACAGCACACATTAAACAAAGGCAAAACACACACAAAAAAACAAAGATCACACTTAGCACACACTTGGTGCATTACACGCAACACACACAACCAAGCAGACACACCACACATATATCCTCACACAGGAGCACAACACAGAAGCACACAACAGACCGGACACTCACAGCACATACTTCAAGGCACAAAACTGCTCACAATACACATGAAAGTCTTTGCACAGGTACATACTGCACCCTCCATGAGACACCCAAAGCAAGCACAACCACACAGTCAACATGTCTCCCCTCATGCGCATAGCTCAAGCCGCCAAACACACACACAACCTCTCTAACACAGCCACACACAAATCACAGTCACACACACAAAACACCCACAACTCATACAGAACCATACAACCCCCAAGAACGCACACGACATGCATTCAACAAACGACACATAACACACACAACCACAAACATACCATATAGAGCACACTCAGAACCACACACTGTCAGCACAACCCAATACACACAACACACACACAATAAGCACACAAGCACATCACACACACCACACAATTAACATCACACACAATGCCCAAAATACCCAGACCAACCAACACCTTCCCCATACGTAACACACAGGAAAGCATGTACACAGCACACACAACCCAGAACACAGTACGTAACACAACACACAACACAGAGAAAGACACATTTCACCCTGAGCGTGACAAAGGAGGCCACGCACCAGACACACAACACAACCACCAACAGAAAGCTCATCGAAAGGCAAAATATACAACACCACAGGATCCACCCAATTCACACAACACAAAGCTCAAAACTGCACATATCACACATAACATGCCCCAGATCAAAACGCAGAGCACAAGGCGATCAACAAGCAGTAAGTAACCCATACCACGCACATTTCGTACACAACACACAGAAAACAAACAAGACGCACAGATCACATACAACACAACACAAAACACTCAAGAACACATGGCACAGCGCATGGCACAACAGAATACACACAGAAACACAAAACAAACACCACAAATCACTACCATAGACCAACAAATCTGGCAGACCCCAGACACACAACAAACCCGACAGACACACAAAACACACATTTCACACGCTACACATCACAGCCCATAGCGCACATGTCACACACGACACACCACGTGCACAGTCACACACAGACACCCCACGCACGTATCCACCTTGGAAAGCAGTACGCAAAGCACACGTGCACAAAACCCATACAGTAACAAAACAAAAGTCACAGGACACACAGCAGACACAACAAAGCACATAATAGCCCACAAGACACAGAAACCACATTTGAGAGAGTATACACAGCACACACAACGAGGAACACTAAACAAGCACAACCAAACACAGACAACACATCTGACATCACACACATAACAAACAAACGCACACAAATCCACTCAAACACAATCACACGGAAATCACATTCACCCACGCAAAAGACACACAGCACACATTAAACAAAGGCAAAACACACACAAAAAAACAAAGATCACACGTAGGACACACTTGGTGCATTACACGCAACACACACAACCAAGCAGACACACCACACATATATCCTCACACAGGAGCACAACACAGAAGCACACAACAGACCCGAGACACAGCACATACTCAAAGGCACAAAACTGCTCACAATACACATGAAAGTCTTTGCACAGGTACATACTGCACACTCCATGAGACACCCAAAGCAAGCACAACCACACAGTCAACATGTCTCCCCTCATGCACATAGCTCAAGCCGCCAAACACACACACAACCTCTCTAACACAGCCACACACAAATGACAGTCACACACACAAAACACCCGCAACTCATACAGAACCACCCACAACCGCCAGGAACGCACACGACATGCACTCAACACACGACACATAACACACACAACCAAAAGCATACCATATAGAGCACACTCAGAACCACACACTGTCAACACAACCCAATACACACATCACACACACAATAAGCACACACGCACATCACACACACCACACAATTAACATCACACACAATGCCCAAAATACCCAGACAACCCAACACCTTCCCCATACGTAACACACAGGAAAGCATGTACACAGCACACACAACCCAGAACACAGTACGTAACACAACACACAACACAGAGAAAGACACATTTCACCCTGAGCGTGACAAAGGAGGCCACGCACCAGACACACAACACAACCACCAACAGAAAGCTCATCGAAAGGCAAAATATACAACACCACAGGATCCACCCAATTCACACAACACAAAGATCAAACCTGCACATATCACACATAACATGCCCCAGATCAAAACGCAGAGCACAAGGCGATCAACAAGCAGTAAGTAACCCATACTACGCACATTTCGTACACAACACACAGAAAACAAACAAGACGCACAGATCACATACAACACAACACAAAACACTCAAGAACACATGGCACAGCGCATGGCACAACAGAATACACACAGAAACACAAAACAAACACCACAAATCACTACCATAGACCAACAAATCTGGCAGACCCCAGACACACAACAAACCCGACAGACACACAAAACACACATTTCACACGCTACACATCACAGCCCATAGCGCACATGTCACACACGACACACCACGTGCACAGTCACACACAGACACCCCACGCACGTATCCACCTTGGAAAGCAGTACGCAAAGCACACGTGCACAAAACCCATACAGTAACAAAACAAAAGTCACAGGACACACAGCAGACACAACAAAGCACATAATAGCCCACAAGACACAGAAACCACATTTGAGAGAGTATACACAGCACACACAACGAGGAACACTAAACAAGCACAACCAAACACAGACAACACATCTGACATCACACACATAACAAACAAACGCACACAAATCCACTCAAACACAATCACACGGAAATCACATTCACCCACGCAAAAGACACACAGCACACATTAAACAAAGGCAAAACACACACAAAAAAACAAAGATCACACGTAGGACACACTTGGTGCATTACACGCAACACACACAACCAAGCAGACACACCACACATATATCCTCACACAGGAGCACAACACAGAAGCACACAACAGACCCGAGACACAGCACATACTCAAAGGCACAAAACTGCTCACAATACACATGAAAGTCTTTGCACAGGTACATACTGCACACTCCATGAGACACCCAAAGCAAGCACAACCACACAGTCAACATGTCTCCCCTCATGCACATAGCTCAAGCCGCCAAACACACACACAACCTCTCTAACACAGCCACACACAAATCACAGTCACACACACAAAACACCCGCAACTCATACAGAACCACCCACAACCGCCAGGAACGCACACGACATGCACTCAACACACGACACATAACACACACAACCAAAAGCATACCATATAGAGCACACTCAGAACCACACACTGTCAACACAACCCAATACACACATCACACACACAATAAGCACACACGCACATCACACACACCACACAATTAACATCACACACAATGCCCAAAATACCCAGACAACCCAACACCTTCCCCATACGTAACACACAGGAAAGCATGTACACAGCACACACAACCCAGAACACAGTACGTAACACAACACACAACACAGAGAAAGACACATTTCACCCTGAGCGTGACAAAGGAGGCCACGCACCAGACACACAACACAACCACCAACAGAAAGCTCATCGAAAGGCAAAATATACAACACCACAGGATCCACTCAATTCACACAACACAAAGCTCAAAACTGCACATATCACACATGACATGACCCAGATCAAAACGCAGAGCACAAGGCGATCAACAAGCTGTAAATAACCCATACCACGCACATTTCGTACACAACACACAGAAAACAAATAAGACGCACAGATCACATACAACACAACACAAAACACTCAAGAACACATGGCACACCACATGGCAAAACAGAATACACACAGAAACACAAAACAAACACCACAAATCACTACCATAGACCAACAACTCTGGCAGCACCCCAGACACACAACAAACCCGACAGACACACAAAACACACATTTCACACGCTACACATCACAGCCCGTAGCGCACACGTCACACACGACACACCACGTGCACAGTCTCACACAGACACCCCACGCACGTATCCACCCAGGAAAGCACTACGTAAAGCACACGTGCACAAAACCCATACAGTAACAAAACAAAAGTCACAGGACACACAGCAGACACAACAAAGCACCTAATAGCCCACAAGACACAGAAACCACATTAGAGAGAGTATACACAGCACACACAACGAGGAACACTAAACAAGCACAACCAAACACAGACAACACATCTGACATCACACACATAACAAACAAACGCACACAAATCCACTCAAACACAATCAGACGGAAATCACATTCACCCACGCAAAAGACACACAGCACACATTAAACAAAGGCAAAACACACACAAAAAAACAAAGATCACACTTAGCACACACTTGGTGCATTACACGCAACACACACAACCAAGCAGACACACCACACATATATCCTCACACAGGAGCACAACACAGAAGCACACAACAGACCGGACACTCACAGCACATACTTCAAGGCACAAAACTGCTCACAATACACATGAAAGTCTTTGCACAGGTACATACTGCACCCTCCATGAGACACCCAAAGCAAGCACAACCACACAGTCAACATGTCTCCCCTCATGCGCATAGCTCAAGCCGCCAAACACACACACAACCTCTCTAACACAGCCACACACAAATCACAGTCACACACACAAAACACCCACAACTCATACAGAACCATACAACCCCCAAGAACGCACACGACATGCATTCAACAAACGACACATAACACACACAACCACAAACATACCATATAGAGCACACTCAGAACCACACACTGTCAGCACAACCCAATACACACAACACACACACAATAAGCACACAAGCACATCACACACACCACACAATTAACATCACACACAATGCCCAAAATACCCAGACCAACCAACACCTTCCCCATACGTAACACACAGGAAAGCATGTACACAGCACACACAACCCAGAACACAGTACGTAACACAACACACAACACAGAGAAAGACACATTTCACCCTGAGCGTGACAAAGGAGGCCACGCACCAGACACACAACACAACCACCAACAGAAAGCTCATCGAAAGGCAAAATATACAACACCACAGGATCCACCCAATTCACACAACACAAAGCTCAAAACTGCACATATCACACATAACATGCCCCAGATCAAAACGCAGAGCACAAGGCGATCAACAAGCAGTAAGTAACCCATACCACGCACATTTCGTACACAACACACAGAAAACAAATAAGACGCACAGATCACATACAACACAACACAAAACACTCAAGAACACATGGCACACCACATGGCAAAACAGAATACACACAGAAACACAAAACAAACACCACAAATCACTACCATAGACCAACAACTCTGGCAGCACCCCAGACACACAACAAACCCGACAGACACACAAAACACACATTTCACACGCTACACATCACAGCCCGTAGCGCACACGTCACACACGACACACCACGTGCACAGTCTCACACAGACACCCCACGCACGTATCCACCCAGGAAAGCACTACGTAAAGCACACGTGCACAAAACCCATACAGTAACAAAACAAAAGTCACAGGACACACAGCAGACACAACAAAGCACCTAATAGCCCACAAGACACAGAAACCACATTAGAGAGAGTATACACAGCACACACAACGAGGAACACTAAACAAGCACAACCAAACACAGACAACACATCTGACATCACACACATAACAAACAAACGCACACAAATCCACTCAAACACAATCAGACGGAAATCACATTCACCCACGCAAAAGACACACAGCACACATTAAACAAAGGCAAAACACACACAAAAAAACAAAGATCACACTTAGCACACACTTGGTGCATTACACGCAACACACACAACCAAGCAGACACACCACACATATATCCTCACACAGGAGCACAACACAGAAGCACACAACAGACCGGACACTCACAGCACATACTTCAAGGCACAAAACTGCTCACAATACACATGAAAGTCTTTGCACAGGTACATACTGCACCCTCCATGAGACACCCAAAGCAAGCACAACCACACAGTCAACATGTCTCCCCTCATGCGCATAGCTCAAGCCGCCAAACACACACACAACCTCTCTAACACAGCCACACACAAATCACAGTCACACACACAAAACACCCACAACTCATACAGAACCATACAACCCCCAAGAACGCACACGACATGCATTCAACAAACGACACATAACACACACAACCACAAACATACCATATAGAGCACACTCAGAACCACACACTGTCAGCACAACCCAATACACACAACACACACACAATAAGCACACAAGCACATCACACACACCACACAATTAACATCACACACAATGCCCAAAATACCCAGACCAACCAACACCTTCCCCATACGTAACACACAGGAAAGCATGTACACAGCACACACAACCCAGAACACAGTACGTAACACAACACACAACACAGAGAAAGACACATTTCACCCTGAGCGTGACAAAGGAGGCCACGCACCAGACACACAACACAACCACCAACAGAAAGCTCATCGAAAGGCAAAATATACAACACCACAGGATCCACCCAATTCACACAACACAAAGCTCAAAACTGCACATATCACACATAACATGCCCCAGATCAAAACGCAGAGCACAAGGCGATCAACAAGCAGTAAGTAACCCATACCACGCACATTTCGTACACAACACACAGAAAACAAACAAGACGCACAGATCACATACAACACAACACAAAACACTCAAGAACACATGGCACAGCGCATGGCACAACAGAATACACACAGAAACACAAAACAAACACCACAAATCACTACCATAGACCAACAAATCTGGCAGACCCCAGACACACAACAAACCCGACAGACAAACAAAATACACATTTCACACGCTACACATCACAGCCCATAGCGCACATGTCACACACGACACACCACGTGCACAGTCACACACAGACACCCCACGCACGTATCCATCCAGGAAAGCACTACGTAAAGCACACGTGCACAAAACCCATACAGTAACAAAACAAAAGTCACAGGACACACAGCAGACACAACAAAGCACCTAATAGCCCACAAGACACAGAAACCACATTTGAGAGAGTATACACAGCACACACAACGAGGAACACTAAACAAGCACAACCAAACACAGACAACACATCTGACATCACACACATAACAAACAAACGCACACAAATCCACTCAAACACAATCAGACGGAAATCACATTCACCCACGCAAAAGACACACAGCACACATTAAACAAAGGCAAAACACACACAAAAAAACAAAGATCACACTTAGCACACACTTGGTGCATTACACGCAACACACACAACCAAGCAGACACACCACACATATATCCTCACACAGGAGCACAACACAGAAGCACACAACAGACCGGAAACTCACAGCACATACTTCAAGGCACAAAACTGCTCACAATACACATGAAAGTCTTTGCACAGGTACATACTGCACCCTCCATGAGACACCCAAAGCAAGCACAACCACACAGTCAACATGTCTCCCCTCATGCGCATAGCTCAAGCCGCCAAACACACACACAACCTCTCTAACACAGCCACACACAAATCACAGTCACACACACAAAACACCCACAACTCATACAGAACCATACAACCCCCAAGAACGCACACGACATGCATTCAACAAACGACACATAACACACACAACCACAAACATACCATATAGAGCACACTCAGAACCACACACTGTCAGCACAACCCAATACACACAACACACACACAATAAGCACACAAGCACATCACACACACCACACAATTAACATCACACACAATGCCCAAAATACCCAGACCAACCAACACCTTCCCCATACGTAACACACAGGAAAGCATGTACACAGCACACACAACCCAGAACACAGTACGTAACACAACACACAACACAGAGAAAGACACATTTCACCCTGAGCGTGACAAAGGAGGCCACGCACCAGACACACAACACAACCACCAACAGAAAGCTCATCGAAAGGCAAAATATACAACACCACAGGATCCACCCAATTCACACAACACAAAGATCAAACCTGCACATATCACACATAACATGCCCCAGATCAAAACGCAGAGCACAAGGCGATCAACAAGCAGTAAGTAACCCATACTACGCACATTTCGTACACAACACACAGAAAACAAACAAGACGCACAGATCACATACAACACAACACAAAACACTCAAGAACACATGGCACAGCGCATGGCACAACAGAATACACACAGAAACACAAAACAAACACCACAAATCACTACCATAGACCAACAAATCTGGCAGACCCCAGACACACAACAAACCCGACAGACACACAAAACACACATTTCACACGCTACACATCACAGCCCATAGCGCACATGTCACACACGACACACCACGTGCACAGTCACACACAGACACCCCACGCACGTATCCACCTTGGAAAGCAGTACGCAAAGCACACGTGCACAAAACCCATACAGTAACAAAACAAAAGTCACAGGACACACAGCAGACACAACAAAGCACATAATAGCCCACAAGACACAGAAACCACATTTGAGAGAGTATACACAGCACACACAACGAGGAACACTAAACAAGCACAACCAAACACAGACAACACATCTGACATCACACACATAACAAACAAACGCACACAAATCCACTCAAACACAATCACACGGAAATCACATTCACCCACGCAAAAGACACACAGCACACATTAAACAAAGGCAAAACACACACAAAAAAACAAAGATCACACTTAGCACACACTTGGTGCATTACACGCAACACACACAACCAAGCAGACACACCACACATATATCCTCACACAGGAGCACAACACAGAAGCACACAACAGACCGGACACTCACAGCACATACTTCAAGGCACAAAACTGCTCACAATACACATGAAAGTCTTTGCACAGGTACATACTGCACCCTCCATGAGACACCCAAAGCAAGCACAACCACACAGTCAACATGTCTCCCCTCATGCGCATAGCTCAAGCCGCCAAACACACACACAACCTCTCTAACACAGCCACACACAAATCACAGTCACACACACAAAACACCCACAACTCATACAGAACCATACAACCCCCAAGAACGCACACGACATGCATTCAACAAACGACACATAACACACACAACCACAAACATACCATATAGAGCACACTCAGAACCACACACTGTCAGCACAACCCAATACACACAACACACACACAATAAGCACACAAGCACATCACACACACCACACAATTAACATCACACACAATGCCCAAAATACCCAGACCAACCAACACCTTCCCCATACGTAACACACAGGAAAGCATGTACACAGCACACACAACCCAGAACACAGTACGTAACACAACACACAACACAGAGAAAGACACATTTCACCCTGAGCGTGACAAAGGAGGCCACGCACCAGACACACAACACAACCACCAACAGAAAGCTCATCGAAAGGCAAAATATACAACACCACAGGATCCACCCAATTCACACAACACAAAGCTCAAAACTGCACATATCACACATAACATGCCCCAGATCAAAACGCAGAGCACAAGGCGATCAACAAGCAGTAAGTAACCCATACCACGCACATTTCGTACACAACACACAGAAAACAAATAAGACGCACAGATCACATACAACACAACACAAAACACTCAAGAACACATGGCACACCACATGGCAAAACAGAATACACACAGAAACACAAAACAAACACCACAAATCACTACCATAGACCAACAACTCTGGCAGCACCCCAGACACACAACAAACCCGACAGACACACAAAACACACATTTCACACGCTACACATCACAGCCCGTAGCGCACACGTCACACACGACACACCACGTGCACAGTCTCACACAGACACCCCACGCACGTATCCACCCAGGAAAGCACTACGTAAAGCACACGTGCACAAAACCCATACAGTAACAAAACAAAAGTCACAGGACACACAGCAGACACAACAAAGCACCTAATAGCCCACAAGACACAGAAACCACATTAGAGAGAGTATACACAGCACACACAACGAGGAACACTAAACAAGCACAACCAAACACAGACAACACATCTGACATCACACACATAACAAACAAACGCACACAAATCCACTCAAACACAATCAGACGGAAATCACATTCACCCACGCAAAAGACACACAGCACACATTAAACAAAGGCAAAACACACACAAAAAAACAAAGATCACACTTAGCACACACTTGGTGCATTACACGCAACACACACAACCAAGCAGACACACCACACATATATCCTCACACAGGAGCACAACACAGAAGCACACAACAGACCGGACACTCACAGCACATACTTCAAGGCACAAAACTGCTCACAATACACATGAAAGTCTTTGCACAGGTACATACTGCACCCTCCATGAGACACCCAAAGCAAGCACAACCACACAGTCAACATGTCTCCCCTCATGCGCATAGCTCAAGCCGCCAAACACACACACAACCTCTCTAACACAGCCACACACAAATCACAGTCACACACACAAAACACCCACAACTCATACAGAACCATACAACCCCCAAGAACGCACACGACATGCATTCAACAAACGACACATAACACACACAACCACAAACATACCATATAGAGCACACTCAGAACCACACACTGTCAGCACAACCCAATACACACAACACACACACAATAAGCACACAAGCACATCACACACACCACACAATTAACATCACACACAATGCCCAAAATACCCAGACCAACCAACACCTTCCCCATACGTAACACACAGGAAAGCAAGTACACAGCACACACAACCCAGAACACAGTACGTAACACAACACAGAGAAAGACACATTTCACCCTGAGCGTGACAAAGGAGGCCACGCACCAGACACACAACACAACCACCAACAGAAAGCTCATCGAAAGGCAAAATATACAACACCACAGGATCCACCCAATTCACACAACACAAAGCTCAAAACTGCACATATCACACATAACATGCCCCAGATCAAAACGCAGAGCACAAGGCGATCAACAAGCAGTAAGTAACCCATACCACGCACATTTCGTACACAACACACAGAAAACAAACAAGACGCACAGATCACATACAACACAACACAAAACACTCAAGAACACATGGCACAGCGCATGGCACAACAGAATACACACAGAAACACAAAACAAACACCACAAATCACTACCATAGACCAACAAATCTGGCAGACCCCAGACACACAACAAACCCGACAGACAAACAAAATACACATTTCACACGCTACACATCACAGCCCATAGCGCACATGTCACACACGACACACCACGTGCACAGTCACACACAGACACCCCACGCACGTATCCATCCAGGAAAGCACTACGTAAAGCACACGTGCACAAAACCCATACAGTAACAAAACAAAAGTCACAGGACACACAGCAGACACAACAAAGCACCTAATAGCCCACAAGACACAGAAACCACATTTGAGAGAGTATACACAGCACACACAACGAGGAACACTAAACAAGCACAACCAAACACAGACAACACATCTGACATCACACACATAACAAACAAACGCACACAAATCCACTCAAACACAATCAGACGGAAATCACATTCACCCACGCAAAAGACACACAGCACACATTAAACAAAGGCAAAACACACACAAAAAAACAAAGATCACACTTAGCACACACTTGGTGCATTACACGCAACACACACAACCAAGCAGACACACCACACATATATCCTCACACAGGAGCACAACACAGAAGCACACAACAGACCGGACACTCACAGCACATACTTCAAGGCACAAAACTGCTCACAATACACATGAAAGTCTTTGCACAGGTACATACTGCACCCTCCATGAGACACCCAAAGCAAGCACAACCACACAGTCAACATGTCTCCCCTCATGCGCATAGCTCAAGCCGCCAAACACACACACAACCTCTCTAACACAGCCACACACAAATCACAGTCACACACACAAAACACCCACAACTCATACAGAACCATACAACCCCCAAGAACGCACACGACATGCATTCAACAAACGACACATAACACACACAACCACAAACATACCATATAGAGCACACTCAGAACCACACACTGTCAGCACAACCCAATACACACAACACACACACAATAAGCACACAAGCACATCACACACACCACACAATTAACATCACACACAATGCCCAAAATACCCAGACCAACCAACACCTTCCCCATACGTAACACACAGGAAAGCATGTACACAGCACACACAACCCAGAACACAGTACGTAACACAACACACAACACAGAGAAAGACACATTTCACCCTGAGCGTGACAAAGGAGGCCACGCACCAGACACACAACACAACCACCAACAGAAAGCTCATCGAAAGGCAAAATATACAACACCACAGGATCCACCCAATTCACACAACACAAAGATCAAACCTGCACATATCACACATAACATGCCCCAGATCAAAACGCAGAGCACAAGGCGATCAACAAGCAGTAAGTAACCCATACTACGCACATTTCGTACACAACACACAGAAAACAAACAAGACGCACAGATCACATACAACACAACACAAAACACTGAAGAACACATGGCACAGCACATGGCACAACAGAATACACACAGAAACACAAAACAAACACCACAAATCACTACCATAGACCAACAAATCTGGCAGACCCCAGACACACAACAAACCCGACAGACACACAAAACACACATTTCACACGCTACACATCACAGCCCATAGCGCACATGTCACACACGACACACCACGTGCACAGTCACACACAGACACCCCATGCACGTATCCACCCAGGAAAGCACTATGCAAAGCACACGTGCACAAAACCCATACAGTAACAAAACAAAAGTCACAGGACACACACAGACACAACAAAGCACATAATAGCTCACAAGACACAGAAACCACATTTGAGAGAGTATACAGAGCACACACAACGAGGCACACTAAACAAGCACAACCACACACAGACAACACATCTGACATCACACACATAACAAACAAACGCACACAAATCCACTCAAACACAATCACACGGAAATCACATTCACCCACGCAAAAGACACACAGCACACATTAAACAAAGGCAAAACACACACAAAAAAACAAAGATCACACGTAGGACACACTTGGTGCATTACACGCAACACACACAACCAAGCAGACACACCACACATATATCCTCACACAGGAGCACAACACAGAAGCACACAACAGACCCGAGACACAGCACATACTCAAAGGCACAAAACTGCTCACAATACACATGAAAGTCTTTGCACAGGTACATACTGCACACTCCATGAGACACCCAAAGCAAGCACAACCACACAGTCAACATGTCTCCCCTCATGCACATAGCTCAAGCCGCCAAACACACACACAACCTCTCTAACACAGCCACACACAAATCACAGTCACACACACAAAACACCCGCAACTCATACAGAACCACCCACAACCGCCAGGAACGCACACGACATGCACTCAACACACGACACATAACACACACAACCAAAAGCATACCATATAGAGCACACTCAGAACCACACACTGTCAACACAACCCAATACACACATCACACACACAATAAGCACACACGCACATCACACACACCACACAATTAACATCACACACAATGCCCAAAATACCCAGACAACCCAACACCTTCCCCATACGTAACACACAGGAAAGCATGTACACAGCACACACAACCCAGAACACAGTACGTAACACAACACACAACAAAGAGAAAGACACATTTCACCCTGAGCGTGACAAAGGAGGCCACGCACCAGACACACAACACAACCACCAACAGAAAGCTCATCGAAAGGCAAAATATACAACACCACAGGATCCACTCAATTCACACAACACAAAGCTCAAAACTGCACATATCACACATGACATGACCCAGATCAAAACGCAGAGCACAAGGCGATCAACAAGCTGTAAATAACCCATACCACGCACATTTCGTACACAACACACAGAAAACAAATAAGACGCACAGATCACATACAACACAACACAAAACACTCAAGAACACATGGCACACCACATGGCAAAACAGAATACACACAGAAACACAAAACAAACACCACAAATCACTACCATAGACCAACAACTCTGGCAGCACCCCAGACACACAACAAACCCGACAGACACACAAAACACACATTTCACACGCTACACATCACAGCCCGTAGCGCACACGTCACACACGACACACCACGTGCACAGTCTCACACAGACACCCCACGCACGTATCCACCCAGGAAAGCACTACGTAAAGCACACGTGCACAAAACCCATACAGTAACAAAACAAAAGTCACAGGACACACAGCAGACACAACAAAGCACCTAATAGCCCACAAGACACAGAAACCACATTAGAGAGAGTATACACAGCACACACAACGAGGAACACTAAACAAGCACAACCAAACACAGACAACACATCTGACATCACACACATAACAAACAAACGCACACAAATCCACTCAAACACAATCAGACGGAAATCACATTCACCCACGCAAAAGACACACAGCACACATTAAACAAAGGCAAAACACACACAAAAAAACAAAGATCACACTTAGCACACACTTGGTGCATTACACGCAACACACACAACCAAGCAGACACACCACACATATATCCTCACACAGGAGCACAACACAGAAGCACACAACAGACCGGACACTCACAGCACATACTTCAAGGCACAAAACTGCTCACAATACACATGAAAGTCTTTGCACAGGTACATACTGCACCCTCCATGAGACACCCAAAGCAAGCACAACCACACAGTCAACATGTCTCCCCTCATGCGCATAGCTCAAGCCGCCAAACACACACACAACCTCTCTAACACAGCCACACACAAATCACAGTCACACACACAAAACACCCACAACTCATACAGAACCATACAACCCCCAAGAACGCACACGACATGCATTCAACAAACGACACATAACACACACAACCACAAACATACCATATAGAGCACACTCAGAACCACACACTGTCAGCACAACCCAATACACACAACACACACACAATAAGCACACAAGCACATCACACACACCACACAATTAACATCACACACAATGCCCAAAATACCCAGACCAACCAACACCTTCCCCATACGTAACACACAGGAAAGCATGTACACAGCACACACAACCCAGAACACAGTACGTAACACAACACACAACACAGAGAAAGACACATTTCACCCTGAGCGTGACAAAGGAGGCCACGCACCAGACACACAACACAACCACCAACAGAAAGCTCATCGAAAGGCAAAATATACAACACCACAGGATCCACCCAATTCACACAACACAAAGATCAAACCTGCACATATCACACATAACATGCCCCAGATCAAAACGCAGAGCACAAGGCGATCAACAAGCAGTAAGTAACCCATACCACGCACATTTCGTACACAACACACAGAAAACAAACAAGACGCACAGATCACATACAACACAACACAAAACACTGAAGAACACATGGCACAGCACATGGCACAACAGAATACACACAGAAACACAAAACAAACACCACAAATCACTACCATAGACCAACAAATCTGGCAGACCCCAGACACACAACAAACCCGACAGACACACAAAACACACATTTCACACGCTACACATCACAGCCCATAGCGCACATGTCACACACGACACACCACGTGCACAGTCACACACAGACACCCCATGCACGTATCCACCCAGGAAAGCACTACGCAAAGCACACGTGCACAAAACCCATACAGTAACAAAACAAAAGTCACAGGACACACACAGACACAACAAAGCACATAATAGCTCACAAGACACAGAAACCACATTTGAGAGAGTATACAGAGCACACACAACGAGGCACACTAAACAAGCACAACCACACACAGACAACACATCTGACATCACACACATAACAAACAAACGCACACAAATCCACTCAAACACAATCACACGGAAATCACATTCACCCACGCAAAAGACACACAGCACACATTAAACAAAGGCAAAACACACACAAAAAAACAAAGATCACACGTAGGACACACTTGGTGCATTACACGCAACACACACAACCAAGCAGACACACCACACATATATCCTCACACAGGAGCACAACACAGAAGCACACAACAGACCCGAGACACAGCACATACTCAAAGGCACAAAACTGCTCACAATACACATGAAAGTCTTTGCACAGGTACATACTGCACACTCCATGAGACACCCAAAGCAAGCACAACCACACAGTCAACATGTCTCCCCTCATGCACATAGCTCAAGCCGCCAAACACACACACAACCTCTCTAACACAGCCACACACAAATCACAGTCACACACACAAAACACCCGCAACTCATACAGAACCACCCACAACCGCCAGGAACGCACACGACATGCACTCAACACACGACACATAACACACACAACCAAAAGCATACCATATAGAGCACACTCAGAACCACACACTGTCAACACAACCCAATACACACATCACACACACAATAAGCACACACGCACATCACACACACCACACAATTAACATCACACACAATGCCCAAAATACCCAGACAACCCAACACCTTCCCCATACGTAACACACAGGAAAGCATGTACACAGCACACACAACCCAGAACACAGTACGTAACACAACACACAACAAAGAGAAAGACACATTTCACCCTGAGCGTGACAAAGGAGGCCACGCACCAGACACACAACACAACCACCAACAGAAAGCTCATCGAAAGGCAAAATATACAACACCACAGGATCCACTCAATTCACACAACACAAAGCTCAAAACTGCACATATCACACATGACATGACCCAGATCAAAACGCAGAGCACAAGGCGATCAACAAGCTGTAAATAACCCATACCACGCACATTTCGTACACAACACACAGAAAACAAATAAGACGCACAGATCACATACAACACAACACAAAACACTCAAGAACACATGGCACACCACATGGCAAAACAGAATACACACAGAAACACAAAACAAACACCACAAATCACTACCATAGACCAACAACTCTGGCAGCACCCCAGACACACAACAAACCCGACAGACACACAAAACACACATTTCACACGCTACACATCACAGCCCGTAGCGCACACGTCACACACGACACACCACGTGCACAGTCTCACACAGACACCCCACGCACGTATCCACCCAGGAAAGCACTACGTAAAGCACACGTGCACAAAACCCATACAGTAACAAAACAAAAGTCACAGGACACACAGCAGACACAACAAAGCACCTAATAGCCCACAAGACACAGAAACCACATTAGAGAGAGTATACACAGCACACACAACGAGGAACACTAAACAAGCACAACCAAACACAGACAACACATCTGACATCACACACATAACAAACAAACGCACACAAATCCACTCAAACACAATCAGACGGAAATCACATTCACCCACGCAAAAGACACACAGCACACATTAAACAAAGGCAAAACACACACAAAAAAACAAAGATCACACTTAGCACACACTTGGTGCATTACACGCAACACACACAACCAAGCAGACACACCACACATATATCCTCACACAGGAGCACAACACAGAAGCACACAACAGACCGGACACTCACAGCACATACTTCAAGGCACAAAACTGCTCACAATACACATGAAAGTCTTTGCACAGGTACATACTGCACCCTCCATGAGACACCCAAAGCAAGCACAACCACACAGTCAACATGTCTCCCCTCATGCGCATAGCTCAAGCCGCCAAACACACACACAACCTCTCTAACACAGCCACACACAAATCACAGTCACACACACAAAACACCCACAACTCATACAGAACCATACAACCCCCAAGAACGCACACGACATGCATTCAACAAACGACACATAACACACACAACCACAAACATACCATATAGAGCACACTCAGAACCACACACTGTCAGCACAACCCAATACACACAACACACACACAATAAGCACACAAGCACATCACACACACCACACAATTAACATCACACACAATGCCCAAAATACCCAGACCAACCAACACCTTCCCCATACGTAACACACAGGAAAGCATGTACACAGCACACACAACCCAGAACACAGTACGTAACACAACACACAACACAGAGAAAGACACATTTCACCCTGAGCGTGACAAAGGAGGCCACGCACCAGACACACAACACAACCACCAACAGAAAGCTCATCGAAAGGCAAAATATACAACACCACAGGATCCACCCAATTCACACAACACAAAGCTCAAAACTGCACATATCACACATAACATGCCCCAGATCAAAACGCAGAGCACAAGGCGATCAACAAGCAGTAAGTAACCCATACCACGCACATTTCGTACACAACACACAGAAAACAAACAAGACGCACAGATCACATACAACACAACACAAAACACTCAAGAACACATGGCACAGCGCATGGCACAACAGAATACACACAGAAACACAAAACAAACACCACAAATCACTACCATAGACCAACAAATCTGGCAGACCCCAGACACACAACAAACCCGACAGACAAACAAAATACACATTTCACACGCTACACATCACAGCCCATAGCGCACATGTCACACACGACACACCACGTGCACAGTCACACACAGACACCCCACGCACGTATCCATCCAGGAAAGCACTACGTAAAGCACACGTGCACAAAACCCATACAGTAACAAAACAAAAGTCACAGGACACACAGCAGACACAACAAAGCACCTAATAGCCCACAAGACACAGAAACCACATTTGAGAGAGTATACACAGCACACACAACGAGGAACACTAAACAAGCACAACCAAACACAGACAACACATCTGACATCACACACATAACAAACAAACGCACACAAATCCACTCAAACACAATCAGACGGAAATCACATTCACCCACGCAAAAGACACACAGCACACATTAAACAAAGGCAAAACACACACAAAAAAACAAAGATCACACTTAGCACACACTTGGTGCATTACACGCAACACACACAACCAAGCAGACACACCACACATATATCCTCACACAGGAGCACAACACAGAAGCACACAACAGACCGGACACTCACAGCACATACTTCAAGGCACAAAACTGCTCACAATACACATGAAAGTCTTTGCACAGGTACATACTGCACCCTCCATGAGACACCCAAAGCAAGCACAACCACACAGTCAACATGTCTCCCCTCATGCGCATAGCTCAAGCCGCCAAACACACACACAACCTCTCTAACACAGCCACACACAAATCACAGTCACACACACAAAACACCCACAACTCATACAGAACCATACAACCCCCAAGAACGCACACGACATGCATTCAACAAACGACACATAACACACACAACCACAAACATACCATATAGAGCACACTCAGAACCACACACTGTCAGCACAACCCAATACACACAACACACACACAATAAGCACACAAGCACATCACACACACCACACAATTAACATCACACACAATGCCCAAAATACCCAGACCAACCAACACCTTCCCCATACGTAACACACAGGAAAGCATGTACACAGCACACACAACCCAGAACACAGTACGTAACACAACACACAACACAGAGAAAGACACATTTCACCCTGAGCGTGACAAAGGAGGCCACGCACCAGACACACAACACAACCACCAACAGAAAGCTCATCGAAAGGCAAAATATACAACACCACAGGATCCACCCAATTCACACAACACAAAGATCAAACCTGCACATATCACACATAACATGCCCCAGATCAAAACGCAGAGCACAAGGCGATCAACAAGCAGTAAGTAACCCATACTACGCACATTTCGTACACAACACACAGAAAACAAACAAGACGCACAGATCACATACAACACAACACAAAACACTGAAGAACACATGGCACAGCACATGGCACAACAGAATACACACAGAAACACAAAACAAACACCACAAATCACTACCATAGACCAACAAATCTGGCAGACCCCAGACACACAACAAACCCGACAGACACACAAAACACACATTTCACACGCTACACATCACAGCCCATAGCGCACATGTCACACACGACACACCACGTGCACAGTCACACACAGACACCCCATGCACGTATCCACCCAGGAAAGCACTATGCAAAGCACACGTGCACAAAACCCATACAGTAACAAAACAAAAGTCACAGGACACACACAGACACAACAAAGCACATAATAGCTCACAAGACACAGAAACCACATTTGAGAGAGTATACAGAGCACACACAACGAGGCACACTAAACAAGCACAACCACACACAGACAACACATCTGACATCACACACATAACAAACAAACGCACACAAATCCACTCAAACACAATCACACGGAAATCACATTCACCCACGCAAAAGACACACAGCACACATTAAACAAAGGCAAAACACACACAAAAAAACAAAGATCACACGTAGGACACACTTGGTGCATTACACGCAACACACACAACCAAGCAGACACACCACACATATATCCTCACACAGGAGCACAACACAGAAGCACACAACAGACCCGAGACACAGCACATACTCAAAGGCACAAAACTGCTCACAATACACATGAAAGTCTTTGCACAGGTACATACTGCACACTCCATGAGACACCCAAAGCAAGCACAACCACACAGTCAACATGTCTCCCCTCATGCACATAGCTCAAGCCGCCAAACACACACACAACCTCTCTAACACAGCCACACACAAATCACAGTCACACACACAAAACACCCGCAACTCATACAGAACCACCCACAACCGCCAGGAACGCACACGACATGCACTCAACACACGACACATAACACACACAACCAAAAGCATACCATATAGAGCACACTCAGAACCACACACTGTCAACACAACCCAATACACACATCACACACACAATAAGCACACACGCACATCACACACACCACACAATTAACATCACACACAATGCCCAAAATACCCAGACAACCCAACACCTTCCCCATACGTAACACACAGGAAAGCATGTACACAGCACACACAACCCAGAACACAGTACGTAACACAACACACAACAAAGAGAAAGACACATTTCACCCTGAGCGTGACAAAGGAGGCCACGCACCAGACACACAACACAACCACCAACAGAAAGCTCATCGAAAGGCAAAATATACAACACCACAGGATCCACTCAATTCACACAACACAAAGCTCAAAACTGCACATATCACACATGACATGACCCAGATCAAAACGCAGAGCACAAGGCGATCAACAAGCTGTAAATAACCCATACCACGCACATTTCGTACACAACACACAGAAAACAAATAAGACGCACAGATCACATACAACACAACACAAAACACTCAAGAACACATGGCACACCACATGGCAAAACAGAATACACACAGAAACACAAAACAAACACCACAAATCACTACCATAGACCAACAACTCTGGCAGCACCCCAGACACACAACAAACCCGACAGACACACAAAACACACATTTCACACGCTACACATCACAGCCCGTAGCGCACACGTCACACACGACACACCACGTGCACAGTCTCACACAGACACCCCACGCACGTATCCACCCAGGAAAGCACTACGTAAAGCACACGTGCACAAAACCCATACAGTAACAAAACAAAAGTCACAGGACACACAGCAGACACAACAAAGCACCTAATAGCCCACAAGACACAGAAACCACATTAGAGAGAGTATACACAGCACACACAACGAGGAACACTAAACAAGCACAACCAAACACAGACAACACATCTGACATCACACACATAACAAACAAACGCACACAAATCCACTCAAACACAATCAGACGGAAATCACATTCACCCACGCAAAAGACACACAGCACACATTAAACAAAGGCAAAACACACACAAAAAAACAAAGATCACACTTAGCACACACTTGGTGCATTACACGCAACACACACAACCAAGCAGACACACCACACATATATCCTCACACAGGAGCACAACACAGAAGCACACAACAGACCGGACACTCACAGCACATACTTCAAGGCACAAAACTGCTCACAATACACATGAAAGTCTTTGCACAGGTACATACTGCACCCTCCATGAGACACCCAAAGCAAGCACAACCACACAGTCAACATGTCTCCCCTCATGCGCATAGCTCAAGCCGCCAAACACACACACAACCTCTCTAACACAGCCACACACAAATCACAGTCACACACACAAAACACCCACAACTCATACAGAACCATACAACCCCCAAGAACGCACACGACATGCATTCAACAAACGACACATAACACACACAACCACAAACATACCATATAGAGCACACTCAGAACCACACACTGTCAGCACAACCCAATACACACAACACACACACAATAAGCACACAAGCACATCACACACACCACACAATTAACATCACACACAATGCCCAAAATACCCAGACCAACCAACACCTTCCCCATACGTAACACACAGGAAAGCATGTACACAGCACACACAACCCAGAACACAGTACGTAACACAACACACAACACAGAGAAAGACACATTTCACCCTGAGCGTGACAAAGGAGGCCACGCACCAGACACACAACACAACCACCAACAGAAAGCTCATCGAAAGGCAAAATATACAACACCACAGGATCCACCCAATTCACACAACACAAAGCTCAAAACTGCACATATCACACATAACATGCCCCAGATCAAAACGCAGAGCACAAGGCGATCAACAAGCAGTAAGTAACCCATACCACGCACATTTCGTACACAACACACAGAAAACAAACAAGACGCACAGATCACATACAACACAACACAAAACACTCAAGAACACATGGCACAGCGCATGGCACAACAGAATACACACAGAAACACAAAACAAACACCACAAATCACTACCATAGACCAACAAATCTGGCAGACCCCAGACACACAACAAACCCGACAGACAAACAAAATACACATTTCACACGCTACACATCACAGCCCATAGCGCACATGTCACACACGACACACCACGTGCACAGTCACACACAGACACCCCACGCACGTATCCATCCAGGAAAGCACTACGTAAAGCACACGTGCACAAAACCCATACAGTAACAAAACAAAAGTCACAGGACACACAGCAGACACAACAAAGCACCTAATAGCCCACAAGACACAGAAACCACATTTGAGAGAGTATACACAGCACACACAACGAGGAACACTAAACAAGCACAACCAAACACAGACAACACATCTGACATCACACACATAACAAACAAACGCACACAAATCCACTCAAACACAATCAGACGGAAATCACATTCACCCACGGAAAAGACACACAGCACACATTAAACAAAGGCAAAACACACACAAAAAAACAAAGATCACACTTAGCACACACTTGGTGCATTACACGCAACACACACAACCAAGCAGACACACCACACATATATCCTCACACAGGAGCACAACACAGAAGCACACAACAGACCGGACACTCACAGCACATACTTCAAGGCACAAAACTGCTCACAATACACATGAAAGTCTTTGCACAGGTACATACTGCACCCTCCATGAGACACCCAAAGCAAGCACAACCACACAGTCAACATGTCTCCCCTCATGCGCATAGCTCAAGCCGCCAAACACACACACAACCTCTCTAACACAGCCACACACAAATCACAGTCACACACACAAAACACCCACAACTCATACAGAACCATACAACCCCCAAGAATGCACACGACATGCATTCAACAAACGACACATAACACACACAACCACAAACATACCATATAGAGCACACTCAGAACCACACACTGTCAGCACAACCCAATACACACAACACACACACAATAAGCACACAAGCACATCACACACACCACACAATTAACATCACACACAATGCCCAAAATACCCAGACCAACCAACACCTTCCCCATACGTAACACACAGGAAAGCATGTACACAGCACACACAACCCAGAACACAGTACGTAACACAACACACAACACAGAGAAAGACACATTTCACCCTGAGCGTGACAAAGGAGGCCACGCACCAGACACACAACACAACCACCAACAGAAAGCTCATCGAAAGGCAAAATATACAACACCACAGGATCCACCCAATTCACACAACACAAAGATCAAACCTGCACATATCACACATAACATGCCCCAGATCAAAACGCAGAGCACAAGGCGATCAACAAGCAGTAAGTAACCCATACTACGCACATTTCGTACACAACACACAGAAAACAAACAAGACGCACAGATCACATACAACACAACACAAAACACTGAAGAACACATGGCACAGCACATGGCACAACAGAATACACACAGAAACACAAAACAAACACCACAAATCACTACCATAGACCAACAAATCTGGCAGACCCCAGACACACAACAAACCCGACAGACACACAAAACACACATTTCACACGCTACACATCACAGCCCATAGCGCACATGTCACACACGACACACCACGTGCACAGTCACACACAGACACCCCATGCACGTATCCACCCAGGAAAGCACTATGCAAAGCACACGTGCACAAAACCCATACAGTAACAAAACAAAAGTCACAGGACACACACAGACACAACAAAGCACATAATAGCTCACAAGACACAGAAACCACATTTGAGAGAGTATACAGAGCACACACAACGAGGCACACTAAACAAGCACAACCACACACAGACAACACATCTCACATCACACACTTAACAAACAAACGCACACAAATCCACTCAAACACAATCACACGGAAATCACATTCACCCACGCAAAAGACACACAGCACACATAAAACCAAGGCAAAACACACACAAAAAAACAAAGATCACACTTAGCGCACACTTGGTGCATTACACGCAACACACACAACCAAGCAGACACACCACACATATATCCTCACACAGGAGCACAGCACAGAAGCACACAACAGACCCGAGACTCACAGCACATACTTCAAGGCACAAAACTGCTCACAATACACATGAAAGTCTTTGCACAGGTACATACTGCACACTCCATGAGACACCCAAAGCAAGCACAACCACAGAGTCAACATGTCTCCCCTCATGCGCATAGCTCAAGCCGCCAAACACACACACAACTTCTCTAACACAGCCACACACAAATCACAGTCACACACACAAAACACCCACAGCACATACAGAACCACCCACAACCGCCAAGAACGCACACGACATGCACTCAACGCATGACACATAACACACACAACCACAAACATACCATATAGAGCACACTCAGAACCACACACTGTCGGCACAACCCAATACACACAACACACACACAATAAGCACACAAGCACATCACACACACCACACAATTAACATCACACACAATGCCCAAAATACCCAGACCAACCAACACCTTCCCCATACGTAACACACAGGAAAGCATGTACACAGCACACACAACCCAGAACACAGTACGTAACACAACACACAACACAGAGAAAGACACATTTCACCCTGAGCGTGACAAAGGAGGCCACGCACCAGACACACAACACAACCACCAACAGAAAGCTCATCGAAAGGCAAAATATACAACACCACAGGATCCACTCAATTCACACAACACAAAGCTCAAAACTGCACATATCACACATGACATGACCCAGATCAAAACGCAGAGCACAAGGCGATCAACAAGCAGTAAGTAACCCATACTACGCACATTTCGTACACAACACACAGAAAACAAATAAGACGCACAGATCACATACAACACAACACAAAACACTCAAGAACACATGGCACACCACATGGCAAAACAGAATACACACAGAAACACAAAACAAACACCACAAATCACTACCATAGACCAACAACTCTGGCAGCACCCCAGACACACAACAAACCCGACAGACACACAAAACACACATTTCACACGCTACACATCACAGCCCGTAGCGCACACGTCACACACGACACACCAAGTGCACAGTCACACACAGACACCCCACGCACGTATCCACCCAGGAAAGCACTACGTAAAGCACACGTGCACAAAACCCATACAGTAACAAAACAAAAGTCACAGGACACACAGCAGACACAACAAAGCACATAATAGCCCACAAGACACAGAAACCACATTAGAGAGAGTATACACAGCACACACAACGAGGAACACTAAACAAGCACAACCAAACACAGACAACACATCTGACATCACACACATAACAAACAAACGCACACAAATCCACTCAAACACAATCAGACGGAAATCACATTCACCCACGCAAAAGACACACAGCACACATTAAACAAAGGCAAAACACACACAAAAAAACAAAGATCACACTTAGCACACACTTGGTGCATTACACGCAACACACACAACCAAGCAGACACACCACACATATATCCTCACACAGGAGCACAACACAGAAGCACACAACAGACCGGACACTCACAGCACATACTTCAAGGCACAAAACTGCTCACAATACACATGAAAGTCTTTGCACAGGTACATACTGCACCCTCCATGAGACACCCAAAGCAAGCACAACCACACAGTCAACATGTCTCCCCTCATGCGCATAGCTCAAGCCGCCAAACACACACACAACCTCTCTAACACAGCCACACACAAATCACAGTCACACACACAAAACACCCACAACTCATACAGAACCATACAACCCCCAAGAACGCACACGACATGCATTCAACAAACGACACATAACACACACAACCACAAACATACCATATAGAGCACACTCAGAACCACACACTGTCAGCACAACCCAATACACACAACACACACACAATAAGCACACAAGCACATCACACACACCACACAATTAACATCACACACAATGCCCAAAATACCCAGACCAACCAACACCTTCCCCATACGTAACACACAGGAAAGCATGTACACAGCACACACAACCCAGAACACAGTACGTAACACAACACACAACACAGAGAAAGACACATTTCACCCTGAGCGTGACAAAGGAGGCCACGCACCAGACACACAACACAACCACCAACAGAAAGCTCATCGAAAGGCAAAATATACAACACCACAGGATCCACCCAATTCACACAACAGAAAGATCAAACCTGCACATATCACACATAACATGCCCCAGATCAAAACGCAGAGCACAAGGCGATCAACAAGCAGTAAGTAACCCATACTACGCACATTTCGTACACAACACACAGAAAACAAACAAGACGCACAGATCACATACAACACAACACAAAACACTGAAGAACACATGGCACAGCACATGGCACAACAGAATACACACAGAAACACAAAACAAACACCACAAATCACTACCATAGACCAACAAATCTGGCAGACCCCAGACACACAACAAACCCGACAGACACACAAAACACACATTTCACACGCTACACATCACAGCCCATAGCGCACATGTCACACACGACACACCACGTGCACAGTCACACACAGACACCCCATGCACGTATCCACCCAGGAAAGCACTATGCAAAGCACACGTGCACAAAACCCATACAGTAACAAAACAAAAGTCACAGGACACACACAGACACAACAAAGCACATAATAGCTCACAAGACACAGAAACCACATTTGAGAGAGTATACAGAGCACACACAACGAGGCACACTAAACAAGCACAACCACACACAGACAACACATCTCACATCACACACTTAACAAACAAACGCACACAAATCCACTCAAACACAATCACACGGAAATCACATTCACCCACGCAAAAGACACACAGCACACATAAAACCAAGGCAAAACACACACAAAAAAACAAAGATCACACTTAGCACACACTTGGTGCATTACACGCAACACACACAACCAAGCAGACACACCACACATATATCCTCACACAGGAGCACAGCACAGAAGCACACAACAGACCCGAGACTCACAGCACATACTTCAAGGCACAAAACTGCTCACAATACACATGAAAGTCTTTGCACAGGTACATACTGCACACTCCATGAGACACCCAAAGCAAGCACAACCACACAGTCAACATGTCTCCCCTCATGCGCATAGCTCAAGCCGCCAAACACACACACAACCTCTCTAACACAGCCACACACAAATCACAGTCACACACACAAAACACCCACAGCACATACAGAACCACCCACAACCGCCAAGAACGCACACGACATGCACTCAACGCATGACACATAACACACACAACCACAAACATACCATATAGAGCACACTCAGAACCACACACTGTCGGCACAACCCAATACACACAACACACACACAATAAGCACACAAGCACATCACACACACCACACAATTAACATCACACACAATGCCCAAAATACCCAGACCAACCAACACCTTCCCCATACGTAACACACAGGAAAGCATGTACACAGCACACACAACCCAGAACACAGTACGTAACACAACACACAACACAGAGAAAGACACATTTCACCCTGAGCGTGACAAAGGAGGCCACGCACCAGACACACAACACAACCACCAACAGAAAGCTCATCGAAAGGCAAAATATACAACACCACAGGATCCACCCAATTCACACAACACAAAGATCAAACCTGCACATATCACACATAACATGCCCCAGATCAAAACGCAGAGCACAAGGCGATCAACAAGCAGTAAGTAACCCATACTACGCACATTTCGTACACAACACACAGAAAACAAACAAGACGCACAGATCACATACAACACAACACAAAACACTCAAGAACACATGGCACAGCGCATGGCACAACAGAATACACACAGAAACACAAAACAAACACCACAAATCACTACCATAGACCAACAAATCTGGCAGACCCCAGACACACAACAAACCCGACAGACACACAAAACACACATTTCACACGCTACACATCACAGCCCATAGCGCACATGTCACACACGACACACCACGTGCACAGTCACACACAGACACCCCACGCACGTATCCACCTTGGAAAGCAGTACGCAAAGCACACGTGCACAAAACCCATACAGTAACAAAACAAAAGTCACAGGACACACAGCAGACACAACAAAGCACATAATAGCCCACAAGACACAGAAACCACATTTGAGAGAGTATACACAGCACACACAACGAGGAACACTAAACAAGCACAACCAAACACAGACAACACATCTGACATCACACACATAACAAACAAACGCA
Source organism: Manis pentadactyla (assembly GCF_030020395.1). NCBI lineage: Eukaryota > Metazoa > Chordata > Mammalia > Pholidota > Manidae > Manis > Manis pentadactyla. Next base: position 41,701,071 of record NC_080019.1, on the reverse strand, counting down.
CACAAATCCACTCAAACACAATCAGACGGAAATCACATTCACCCACGCAAAAGACACACAGCACACATTAAACAAAGGCAAAACACACCCAAAAATCAAAGATCACACGTAGGACACACTTGGTGCATTACACGCAACACACACAACCAAGCAGACACACCACACATATATCCTCACACAGGAGCACAACACAGAAGCACACAACAGACCCGAGACACAGCACATACTCAAAGGCACAAAACTGCTCACAATACACATGAAAGTCTTTGCACAGGTACATACTGCACACTCCATGAGACACCCAAAGCAAGCACAACCACACAGTCAACATGTCTCCCCTCATGCGCATAGCTCAAGCCGCCAAACACACACACAACCTCTCTAACACAGCCACACACAAATCACAGTCACACACACAAAACACCCGCAACTCATACAGAACCACCCACAACCGCCAGGAACGCACACGACATGCACTCAACACACGACACATAACACACACAACCAAAAGCATACCATATAGAGCACACTCAGAACCACACACTGTCAACACAACCCAATACACACATCACTCACACAATAAGCACACACGCACATCACACACACCACACAATTAACATCACACACAATGCCCAAAATACCCAGACAACCCAACACCTTCCCCATACGTAACACACAGGAAAGCATGTACACAGCACACACAACCCAGAACACAGTACGTAACACAACACACAACACAGAGAAAGACACATTTCACCCTGAGCGTGACAAAGGAGGCCACGCACCAGACACACAACACAACCACCAACAGAAAGCTCATCGAAAGGCAAAATATACAACACCACAGGATCCACCCAATTCACACAACACAAAGATCAAACCTGCACATATCACACATAACATGCCCCAGATCAAAACGCAGAGCACAAGGCGATCAACAAGCAGTAAGTAACCCATACTACGCACATTTCGTACACAACACACAGAAAACAAACAAGACGCACAGATCACATACAACACAACACAAAACACTGAAGAACACATGGCACAGCACATGGCACAACAGAATACACACAGAAACACAAAACAAACACCACAAATCACTACCATAGACCAACAAATCTGGCAGACCCCAGACACACAACAAACCCGACAGACACACAAAACACACATTTCACACGCTACACATCACAGCCCATAGCGCACATGTCACACACGACACACCACGTGCACAGTCACACACAGACACCCCATGCACGTATCCACCCAGGAAAGCACTATGCAAAGCACACGTGCACAAAACCCATACAGTAACAAAACAAAAGTCACAGGACACACACAGACACAACAAAGCACATAATAGCTCACAAGACACAGAAACCACATTTGAGAGAGTATACAGAGCACACACAACGAGGCACACTAAACAAGCACAACCACACACAGACAACACATCTCACATCACACACTTAACAAACAAACGCACACAAATCCACTCAAACACAATCACACGGAAATCACATTCACCCACGCAAAAGACACACAGCACACATAAAACCAAGGCAAAACACACACAAAAAAACAAAGATCACACTTAGCGCACACTTGGTGCATTACACGCAACACACACAACCAAGCAGACACACCACACATATATCCTCACACAGGAGCACAGCACAGAAGCACACAACAGACCCGAGACTCACAGCACATACTTCAAGGCACAAAACTGCTCACAATACACATGAAAGTCTTTGCACAGGTACATACTGCACACTCCATGAGACACCCAAAGCAAGCACAACCACACAGTCAACATGTCTCCCCTCATGCGCATAGCTCAAGCCGCCAAACACACACACAACTTCTCTAACACAGCCACACACAAATCACAGTCACACACACAAAACACCCACAGCACATACAGAACCACCCACAACCGCCAAGAACGCACACGACATGCACTCAACGCATGACACATAACACACACAACCACAAACATACCATATAGAGCACACTCAGAACCACACACTGTCGGCACAACCCAATACACACAACACACACACAATAAGCACACAAGCACATCACACACACCACACAATTAACATCACACACAATGCCCAAAATACCCAGACCAAACAACACCTTCCCCATACGTAACACACAGGAAAGCATGTACACAGCACACACAACCCAGAACACAGTACGTAACACAACACACAACACAGAGAAAGACACATTTCACCCTGAGCGTGACAAAGGAGGCCACGCACCAGACACACAACACAACCACCAACAGAAAGCTCATCGAAAGGCAAAATATACAACACCACAGGATCCACTCAATTCACACAACACAAAGCTCAAAACTGCACATATCACACATGACATGACCCAGATCAAAACGCAGAGCACAAGGCGATCAACAAGCAGTAAGTAACCCATACTACGCACATTTCGTACACAACACACAGAAAACAAATAAGACGCACAGATCACATACAACACAACACAAAACACTCAAGAACACATGGCACACCACATGGCAAAACAGAATACACACAGAAACACAAAACAAACACCACAAATCACTACCATAGACCAACAACTCTGGCAGCACCCCAGACACACAACAAACCCGACAGACACACAAAACACACATTTCACACGCTACACATCACAGCCCGTAGCGCACACGTCACACACGACACACCAAGTGCACAGTCACACACAGACACCCCACGCACGTATCCACCCAGGAAAGCACTACGTAAAGCACACGTGCACAAAACCCATACAGTAACAAAACAAAAGTCACAGGACACACAGCAGACACAACAAAGCACATAATAGCCCACAAGACACAGAAACCACATTAGAGAGAGTATACACAGCACACACAACGAGGAACACTAAACAAGCACAACCAAACACAGACAACACATCTGACATCACACACATAACAAACAAACGCACACAAATCCACTCAAACACAATCAGACGGAAATCACATTCACCCACGCAAAAGACACACAGCACACATTAAACAAAGGCAAAACACACACAAAAAAACAAAGATCACACTTAGCACACACTTGGTGCATTACACGCAACACACACAACCAAGCAGACACACCACACATATATCCTCACACAGGAGCACAACACAGAAGCACACAACAGACCGGACACTCACAGCACATACTTCAAGGCACAAAACTGCTCACAATACACATGAAAGTCTTTGCACAGGTACATACTGCACCCTCCATGAGACACCCAAAGCAAGCACAACCACACAGTCAACATGTCTCCCCTCATGCGCATAGCTCAAGCCGCCAAACACACACACAACCTCTCTAACACAGCCACACACAAATCACAGTCACACACACAAAACACCCACAACTCATACAGAACCATACAACCCCCAAGAACGCACACGACATGCATTCAACAAACGACACATAACACACACAACCACAAACATACCATATAGAGCACACTCAGAACCACACACTGTCAGCACAACCCAATACACACAACACACACACAATAAGCACACAAGCACATCACACACACCACACAATTAACATCACACACAATGCCCAAAATACCCAGACCAACCAACACCTTCCCCATACGTAACACACAGGAAAGCATGTACACAGCACACACAACCCAGAACACAGTACGTAACACAACACACAACACAGAGAAAGACACATTTCACCCTGAGCGTGACAAAGGAGGCCACGCACCAGACACACAACACAACCACCAACAGAAAGCTCATCGAAAGGCAAAATATACAACACCACAGGATCCACCCAATTCACACAACACAAAGATCAAACCTGCACATATCACACATAACATGCCCCAGATCAAAACGCAGAGCACAAGGCGATCAACAAGCAGTAAGTAACCCATACTACGCACATTTCGTACACAACACACAGAAAACAAACAAGACGCACAGATCACATACAACACAACACAAAACACTGAAGAACACATGGCACAGCACATGGCACAACAGAATACACACAGAAACACAAAACAAACACCACAAATCACTACCATAGACCAACAAATCTGGCAGACCCCAGACACACAACAAACCCGACAGACACACAAAACACACATTTCACACGCTACACATCACAGCCCATAGCGCACATGTCACACACGACACACCACGTGCACAGTCACACACAGACACCCCATGCACGTATCCACCCAGGAAAGCACTATGCAAAGCACACGTGCACAAAACCCATACAGTAACAAAACAAAAGTCACAGGACACACACAGACACAACAAAGCACATAATAGCTCACAAGACACAGAAACCACATTTGAGAGAGTATACAGAGCACACACAACGAGGCACACTAAACAAGCACAACCACACACAGACAACACATCTCACATCACACACTTAACAAACAAACGCACACAAATCCACTCAAACACAATCACACGGAAATCACATTCACCCACGCAAAAGACACACAGCACACATAAAACCAAGGCAAAACACACACAAAAAAACAAAGATCACACTTAGCACACACTTGGTGCATTACACGCAACACACACAACCAAGCAGACACACCACACATATATCCTCACACAGGAGCACAGCACAGAAGCACACAACAGACCCGAGACTCACAGCACATACTTCAAGGCACAAAACTGCTCACAATACACATGAAAGTCTTTGCACAGGTACATACTGCACACTCCATGAGACACCCAAAGCAAGCACAACCACACAGTCAACATGTCTCCCCTCATGCGCATACCTCAAGCCGCCAAACACACACACAACCTCTCTAACACAGCCACACACAAATCACAGTCACACACACAAAACACCCACAGCACATACAGAACCACCCACAACCGCCAAGAACGCACACGACATGCACTCAACGCATGACACATAACACACACAACCACAAACATACCATATAGAGCACACTCAGAACCACACACTGTCGGCACAACCCAATACACACAACACACACACAATAAGCACACAAGCACATCACACACACCACACAATTAACATCACACACAATGCCCAAAATACCCAGACCAACCAACACCTTCCCCATACGTAACACACAGGAAAGCATGTACACAGCACACACAACCCAGAACACAGTACGTAACACAACACACAACACAGAGAAAGACACATTTCACCCTGAGCGTGACAAAGGAGGCCACGCACCAGACACACAACACAACCACCAACAGAAAGCTCATCGAAAGGCAAAATATACAACACCACAGGATCCACCCAATTCACACAACACAAAGATCAAACCTGCACATATCACACATAACATGCCCCAGATCAAAACGCAGAGCACAAGGCGATCAACAAGCAGTAAGTAACCCATACTACGCACATTTCGTACACAACACACAGAAAACAAACAAGACGCACAGATCACATACAACACAACACAAAACACTCAAGAACACATGGCACAGCGCATGGCACAACAGAATACACACAGAAACACAAAACAAACACCACAAATCACTACCATAGACCAACAAATCTGGCAGACCCCAGACACACAACAAACCCGACAGACACACAAAACACACATTTCACACGCTACACATCAAAGCCCATAGCGCACATGTCACACACGACACACCACGTGCACAGTCACACACAGACACCCCACGCACGTATCCACCTTGGAAAGCAGTACGCAAAGCACACGTGCACAAAACCCATACAGTAACAAAACAAAAGTCACAGGACACACAGCAGACACAACAAAGCACATAATAGCCCACAAGACACAGAAACCACATTTGAGAGAGTATACACAGCACACACAACGAGGAACACTAAACAAGCACAACCAAACACAGACAACACATCTGACATCACACACATAACAAACAAACGCACACAAATCCACTCAAACACAATCAGACGGAAATCACATTCACCCACGCAAAAGACACACAGCACACATTAAACAAAGGCAAAACACACCCAAAAAAACAAAGATCACACGTAGGACACACTTGGTGCATTACACGCAACACACACAACCAAGCAGACACACCACACATATATCCTCACACAGGAGCACAACACAGAAGCACACAACAGACCCGAGACACAGCACATACTCAAAGGCACAAAACTGCTCACAATACACATGAAAGTCTTTGCACAGGTACATACTGCACACTCCATGAGACACCCAAAGCAAGCACAACCACACAGTCAACATGTCTCCCCTCATGCGCATAGCTCAAGCCGCCAAACACACACACAACCTCTCTAACACAGCCACACACAAATCACAGTCACACACACAAAACACCCGCAACTCATACAGAACCACCCACAACCGCCAGGAACGCACACGACATGCACTCAACACACGACACATAACACACACAACCAAAAGCATACCATATAGAGCACACTCAGAACCACACACTGTCAACACAACCCAATACACACATCACACACACAATAAGCACACACGCACATCACACACACCACACAATTAACATCACACACAATGCCCAAAATACCCAGACAACCCAACACCTTCCCCATACGTAACACACAGGAAAGCATGTACACAGCACACACAACCCAGAACACAGTACGTAACACAACACACAACACAGAGAAAGACACATTTCACCCTGAGCGTGACAAAGGAGGCCACGCACCAGACACACAACACAACCACCAACAGAAAGCTCATCGAAAGGCAAAATATACAACACCACAGGATCCACCCAATTCACACAACACAAAGATCAAACCTGCACATATCACACATAACATGCCCCAGATCAAAACGCAGAGCACAAGGCGATCAACAAGCAGTAAGTAACCCATACTACGCACATTTCGTACACAACACACAGAAAACAAACAAGACGCACAGATCACATACAACACAACACAAAACACTGAAGAACACATGGCACAGCACATGGCACAACAGAATACACACAGAAACACAAAACAAACACCACAAATCACTACCATAGACCAACAAATCTGGCAGACCCCAGACACACAACAAACCCGACAGACACACAAAACACACATTTCACACGCTACACATCACAGCCCATAGCGCACATGTCACACACGACACACCACGTGCACAGTCACACACAGACACCCCATGCACGTATCCACCCAGGAAAGCACTATGCAAAGCACACGTGCACAAAACCCATACAGTAACAAAACAAAAGTCACAGGACACACACAGACACAACAAAGCACATAATAGCTCACAAGACACAGAAACCACATTTGAGAGAGTATACAGAGCACACACAACGAGGCACACTAAACAAGCACAACCACACACAGACAACACATCTCACATCACACACTTAACAAACAAACGCACACAAATCCACTCAAACACAATCACACGGAAATCACATTCACCCACGCAAAAGACACACAGCACACATAAAACCAAGGCAAAACACACACAAAAAAACAAAGATCACACTTAGCGCACACTTGGTGCATTACACGCAACACACACAACCAAGCAGACACACCACACATATATCCTCACACAGGAGCACAGCACAGAAGCACACAACAGACCCGAGACTCACAGCACATACTTCAAGGCACAAAACTGCTCACAATACACATGAAAGTCTTTGCACAGGTACATACTGCACACTCCATGAGACACCCAAAGCAAGCACAACCACACAGTCAACATGTCTCCCCTCATGCGCATAGCTCAAGCCGCCAAACACACACACAACTTCTCTAACACAGCCACACACAAATCACAGTCACACACACAAAACACCCACAGCACATACAGAACCACCCACAACCGCCAAGAACGCACACGACATGCACTCAACGCATGACACATAACACACACAACCACAAACATACCATATAGAGCACACTCAGAACCACACACTGTCGGCACAACCCAATACACACAACACACACACAATAAGCACACAAGCACATCACACACACCACACAATTAACATCACACACAATGCCCAAAATACCCAGACCAACCAACACCTTCCCCATACGTAACACACAGGAAAGCATGTACACAGCACACACAACCCAGAACACAGTACGTAACACAACACACAACACAGAGAAAGACACATTTCACCCTGAGCGTGACAAAGGAGGCCACGCACCAGACACACAACACAACCACCAACAGAAAGCTCATCGAAAGGCAAAATATACAACACCACAGGATCCACTCAATTCACACAACACAAAGCTCAAAACTGCACATATCACACATGACATGACCCAGATCAAAACGCAGAGCACAAGGCGATCAACAAGCAGTAAGTAACCCATACTACGCACATTTCGTACACAACACACAGAAAACAAATAAGACGCACAGATCACATACAACACAACACAAAACACTCAAGAACACATGGCACACCACATGGCAAAACAGAATACACACAGAAACACAAAACAAACACCACAAATCACTACCATAGACCAACAACTCTGGCAGCACCCCAGACACACAACAAACCCGACAGACACACAAAACACACATTTCACACGCTACACATCACAGCCCGTAGCGCACACGTCACACACGACACACCAAGTGCACAGTCACACACAGACACCCCACGCACGTATCCACCCAGGAAAGCACTACGTAAAGCACACGTGCACAAAACCCATACAGTAACAAAACAAAAGTCACAGGACACACAGCAGACACAACAAAGCACATAATAGCCCACAAGACACAGAAACCACATTAGAGAGAGTATACACAGCACACACAACGAGGAACACTAAACAAGCACAACCAAACACAGACAACACATCTGACATCACACACATAACAAACAAACGCACACAAATCCACTCAAACACAATCAGACGGAAATCACATTCACCCACGCAAAAGACACACAGCACACATTAAACAAAGGCAAAACACACACAAAAAAACAAAGATCACACTTAGCACACACTTGGTGCATTACACGCAACACACACAACCAAGCAGACACACCACACATATATCCTCACACAGGAGCACAACACAGAAGCACACAACAGACCGGACACTCACAGCACATACTTCAAGGCACAAAACTGCTCACAATACACATGAAAGTCTTTGCACAGGTACATACTGCACCCTCCATGAGACACCCAAAGCAAGCACAACCACACAGTCAACATGTCTCCCCTCATGCGCATAGCTCAAGCCGCCAAACACACACACAACCTCTCTAACACAGCCACACACAAATCACAGTCACACACACAAAACACCCACAACTCATACAGAACCATACAACCCCCAAGAACGCACACGACATGCATTCAACAAACGACACATAACACACACAACCACAAACATACCATATAGAGCACACTCAGAACCACACACTGTCAGCACAACCCAATACACACAACACACACACAATAAGCACACAAGCACATCACACACACCACACAATTAACATCACACACAATGCCCAAAATACCCAGACCAACCAACACCTTCCCCATACGTAACACACAGGAAAGCATGTACACAGCACACACAACCCAGAACACAGTACGTAACACAACACACAACACAGAGAAAGACACATTTCACCCTGAGCGTGACAAAGGAGGCCACGCACCAGACACACAACACAACCACCAACAGAAAGCTCATCGAAAGGCAAAATATACAACACCACAGGATCCACCCAATTCACACAACACAAAGATCAAACCTGCACATATCACACATAACATGCCCCAGATCAAAACGCAGAGCACAAGGCGATCAACAAGCAGTAAGTAACCCATACTACGCACATTTCGTACACAACACACAGAAAACAAACAAGACGCACAGATCACATACAACACAACACAAAACACTGAAGAACACATGGCACAGCACATGGCACAACAGAATACACACAGAAACACAAAACAAACACCACAAATCACTACCATAGACCAACAAATCTGGCAGACCCCAGACACACAACAAACCCGACAGACACACAAAACACACATTTCACACGCTACACATCACAGCCCATAGCGCACATGTCACACACGACACACCACGTGCACAGTCACACACAGACACCCCATGCACGTATCCACCCAGGAAAGCACTATGCAAAGCACACGTGCACAAAACCCATACAGTAACAAAACAAAAGTCACAGGACACACACAGACACAACAAAGCACATAATAGCTCACAAGACACAGAAACCACATTTGAGAGAGTATACAGAGCACACACAACGAGGCACACTAAACAAGCACAACCACACACAGACAACACATCTCACATCACACACTTAACAAACAAACGCACACAAATCCACTCAAACACAATCACACGGAAATCACATTCACCCACGCAAAAGACACACAGCACACATAAAACCAAGGCAAAACACACACAAAAAAACAAAGATCACACTTAGCACACACTTGGTGCATTACACGCAACACACACAACCAAGCAGACACACCACACATATATCCTCACACAGGAGCACAGCACAGAAGCACACAACAGACCCGAGACTCACAGCACATACTTCAAGGCACAAAACTGCTCACAATACACATGAAAGTCTTTGCACAGGTACATACTGCACACTCCATGAGACACCCAAAGCAAGCACAACCACACAGTCAACATGTCTCCCCTCATGCGCATAGCTCAAGCCGCCAAACACACACACAACCTCTCTAACACAGCCACACACAAATCACAGTCACACACACAAAACACCCACAGCACATACAGAACCACCCACAACCGCCAAGAACGCACACGACATGCACTCAACGCATGACACATAACACACACAACCACAAACATACCATATAGAGCACACTCAGAACCACACACTGTCGGCACAACCCAATACACACAACACACACACAATAAGCACACAAGCACATCACACACACCACACAATTAACATCACACACAATGCCCAAAATACCCAGACCAACCAACACCTTCCCCATACGTAACACACAGGAAAGCATGTACACAGCACACACAACCCAGAACACAGTACGTAACACAACACACAACACAGAGAAAGACACATTTCACCCTGAGCGTGACAAAGGAGGCCACGCACCAGACACACAACACAACCACCAACAGAAAGCTCATCGAAAGGCAAAATATACAACACCACATAATCCACCCAATTCACACAACACAAAGATCAAACCTGCACATATCACACATAACATGCCCCAGATCAAAACGCAGAGCACAAGGCGATCAACAAGCAGTAAATAACCCATACTACGCACATTTCGTACACAACACACAGAAAACAAACAAGACGCACAGATCACATACAACACAACACAAAACACTCAAGAACACATGGCACAGCGCATGGCACAACAGAATACACACAGAAACACAAAACAAACACCACAAATCACTACCATAGACCAACAAATCTGGCAGACCCCAGACACACAACAAACCCGACAGACACACAAAACACACATTTCACACGCTACACATCACAGCCCATAGCGCACATGTCACACACGACACACCACGTGCACAGTCACACACAGACACCCCACGCACGTATCCACCTTGGAAAGCAGTACGCAAAGCACACGTGCACAAAACCCATACAGTAACAAAACAAAAGTCACAGGACACACAGCAGACACAACAAAGCACATAATAGCCCACAAGACACAGAAACCACATTTGAGAGAGTATACACAGCACACACAACGAGGAACACTAAACAAGCACAACCAAACACAGACAACACATCTGACATCACACACATAACAAACAAACGCACACAAATCCACTCAAACACAATCACACGGAAATCACATTCACCCACGCAAAAGACACACAGCACACATTAAACAAAGGCAAAACACACCCAAAAAAACAAAGATCACACGTAGGACACACTTGGTGCATTACACGCAACACACACAACCAAGCAGACACACCACACATATATCCTCACACAGGAGCACAACACAGAAGCACACAACAGACCCGAGACACAGCACATACTCAAAGGCACAAAACTGCTCACAATACACATGAAAGTCTTTGCACAGGTACATACTGCACACTCCATGAGACACCCAAAGCAAGCACAACCACACAGTCAACATGTCTCCCCTCATGCGCATAGCTCAAGCCGCCAAACACACACACAACCTCTCTAACACAGCCACACACAAATCACAGTCACACACACAAAACACCCGCAACTCATACAGAACCACCCACAACCGCCAGGAACGCACACGACATGCACTCAACACACGACACATAACACACACAACCAAAAGCATACCATATAGAGCACACTCAGAACCACACACTGTCAACACAACCCAATACACACATCACACACACAATAAGCACACACGCACATCACACACACCACACAATTAACATCACACACAATGCCCAAAATACCCAGACAACCCAACACCTTCCCCATACGTAACACACAGGAAAGCATGTACACAGCACACACAACCCAGAACACAGTACGTAACACAACACACAACACAGAGAAAGACACATTTCACCCTGAGCGTGACAAAGGAGGCCACGCACCAGACACACAACACAACCACCAACAGAAAGCTCATCGAAAGGCAAAATATACAACACCACAGGATCCACTCAATTCACACAACACAAAGCTCAAAACTGCACATATCACACATGACATGACCCAGATCAAAACGCAGAGCACAAGGCGATCAACAAGCTGTAAATAACCCATACCACGCACATTTCGTACACAACACACAGAAAACAAACAAGACGCACAGATCACTTACAACACAACACAAAACACTCAAGAACACATGGCACACCGCATGTCACCACAGAATACACACAGAAACACAAACAAACACCACAAATCACTACCATAGACCAACTCTGGCAGCACCCCAGACACACAACAAACCCGACAGACACACAAAACACACATTTCACACGCTACACATCACAGCCCGTAGCGCACACGTCACACACGACACACCACGTGCACAGTCACACGCAGACACCCCACGCACGTATCCACCCAGGAAAGCACTATGCAAAGCACACGTGCACAAAACCCATACAGTAACAAAACCAAAGTCACAGGACACACAGCAGACACAACAAAGCACCTAATAGCCCACAAGACACAGAAACCACATTTGAGAGAGTATACACAGCACACACAACGAGGAACACTAAACAAGCACAACCAAACACAGACAACACATCTGACATCACACACATAACAAACAAACGCACACAAATCCACTCAAACACAATCAGACGGAAATCACATTCACCCACGCAAAAGACACACAGCACACATTAAACAAAGGCAAAACACACACAAAAAAACAAAGATCACACTTAGCACACACTTGGTGCATTACACGCAACACACACAACCAAGCAGACACACCACACATATATCCTCACACAGGAGCACAACACAGAAGCACACAACAGACCGGACACTCACAGCACATACTTCAAGGCACAAAACTGCTCACAATACACATGAAAGTCTTTGCACAGGTACATACTGCACCCTCCATGAGACACCCAAAGCAAGCACAACCACACAGTCAACATGTCTCCCCTCATGCGCATAGCTCAAGCCGCCAAACACACACACAACCTCTCTAACACAGCCACACACAAATCACAGTCACACACACAAAACACCCACAACTCATACAGAACCATACAACCCCCAAGAACGCACACGACATGCATTCAACAAACGACACATAACACACACAACCACAAACATACCATATAGAGCACACTCAGAACCACACACTGTCAGCACAACCCAATACACACAACACACACACAATAAGCACACAAGCACATCACACACACCACACAATTAACATCACACACAATGCCCAAAATACCCAGACCAACCAACACCTTCCCCATACGTAACACACAGGAAAGCATGTACACAGCACACACAACCCAGAACACAGTACGTAACACAACACACAACACAGAGAAAGACACATTTCACCCTGAGCGTGACAAAGGAGGCCACGCACCAGACACACAACACAACCACCAACAGAAAGCTCATCGAAAGGCAAAATATACAACACCACAGGATCCACCCAATTCACACAACACAAAGATCAAACCTGCACATATCACACATAACATGCCCCAGATCAAAACGCAGAGCACAAGGCGATCAACAAGCAGTAAGTAACCCATACTACGCACATTTCGTACACAACACACAGAAAACAAACAAGACGCACAGATCACATACAACACAACACAAAACACTGAAGAACACATGGCACAGCACATGGCACAACAGAATACACACAGAAACACAAAACAAACACCACAAATCACTACCATAGACCAACAAATCTGGCAGACCCCAGACACACAAAAAACCCGACAGACACACAAAACACACATTTCACACGCTACACATCACAGCCCATAGCGCACATGTCACACACGACACACCACGTGCACAGTCACACACAGACACCCCATGCACGTATCCACCCAGGAAAGCACTATGCAAAGCACACGTGCACAAAACCCATACAGTAACAAAACAAAAGTCACAGGACACACACAGACACAACAAAGCACATAATAGCTCACAAGACACAGAAACCACATTTGAGAGAGTATACAGAGCACACACAACGAGGCACACTAAACAAGCACAACCACACACAGACAACACATCTCACATCACACACTTAACAAACAAACGCACACAAATCCACTCAAACACAATCACACGGAAATCACATTCACCCACGCAAAAGACACACAGCACACATAAAACCAAGGCAAAACACACACAAAAAAACAAAGATCACACTTAGCACACACTTGGTGCATTACACGCAACACACACAACCAAGCAGACACACCACACATATATCCTCACACAGGAGCACAGCACAGAAGCACACAACAGACCCGAGACTCACAGCACATACTTCAAGGCACAAAACTGCTCACAATACACATGAAAGTCTTTGCACAGGTACATACTGCACACTCCATGAGACACCCAAAGCAAGCACAACCACACAGTCAACATGTCTCCCCTCATGCGCATAGCTCAAGCCGCCAAACACACACACAACCTCTCTAACACAGCCACACACAAATCACAGTCACACACACAAAACACCCACAGCACATACAGAACCACCCACAACCGCCAAGAACGCACACGACATGCACTCAACGCATGACACATAACACACACAACCACAAACATACCATATAGAGCACACTCAGAACCACACACTGTCGGCACAACCCAATACACACAACACACACACAATAAGCACACAAGCACATCACACACACCACACAATTAACATCACACACAATGCCCAAAATACCCAGACCAACCAACACCTTCCCCATACGTAACACACAGGAAAGCATGTACACAGCACACACAACCCAGAACACAGTACGTAACACAACACACAACACAGAGAAAGACACATTTCACCCTGAGCGTGACAAAGGAGGCCACGCACCAGACACACAACACAACCACCAACAGAAAGCTCATCGAAAGGCAAAATATACAACACCACAGGATCCACCCAATTCACACAACACAAAGATCAAACCTGCACATATCACACATAACATGCCCCAGATCAAAACGCAGAGCACAAGGCGATCAACAAGCAGTAAATAACCCATACTACGCACATTTCGTACACAACACACAGAAAACAAACAAGACGCACAGATCACATACAACACAACACAAAACACTCAAGAACACATGGCACAGCGCATGGCACAACAGAATACACACAGAAACACAAAACAAACACCACAAATCACTACCATAGACCAACAAATCTGGCAGACCCCAGACACACAACAAACCCGACAGACACACAAAACACACATTTCACACGCTACTCATCACAGCCCATAGCGCACATGTCACACACGACACACCACGTGCACAGTCACACACAGACACCCCACGCACGTATCCACCTTGGAAAGCAGTACGCAAAGCACACGTGCACAAAACCCATACAGTAACAAAACAAAAGTCACAGGACACACAGCAGACACAACAAAGCACATAATAGCCCACAAGACACAGAAACCACATTTGAGAGAGTATACACAGCACACACAACGAGGAACACTAAACAAGCACAACCAAACACAGACAACACATCTGACATCACACACATAACAAACAAACGCACACAAATCCACTCAAACACAATCACACGGAAATCACATTCACCCACGCAAAAGACACACAGCACACATTAAACAAAGGCAAAACACACCCAAAAAAACAAAGATCACACGTAGGACACACTTGGTGCATTACACGCAACACACACAACCAACCAGACACACCACACATATATCCTCACACAGGAGCACAACACAGAAGCACACAACAGACCCGAGACACAGCACATACTCAAAGGCACAAAACTGCTCACAATACACATGAAAGTCTTTGCACAGGTACATACTGCACACTCCATGAGACACCCAAAGCAAGCACAACCACACAGTCAACATGTCTCCCCTCATGCGCATAGCTCAAGCCGCCAAACACACACACAACCTCTCTAACACAGCCACACACAAATCACAGTCACACACACAAAACACCCGCAACTCATACAGAACCACCCACAACCGCCAGGAACGCACACGACATGCACTCAACACACGACACATAACACACACAACCAAAAGCATACCATATAGAGCACACTCAGAACCACACACTGTCAACACAACCCAATACACACATCACACACACAATAAGCACACACGCACATCACACACACCACACAATTAACATCACACACAATGCCCAAAATACCCAGACAACCCAACACCTTCCCCATACGTAACACACAGGAAAGCATGTACACAGCACACACAACCCAGAACACAGTACGTAACACAACACACAACACAGAGAAAGACACATTTCACCCTGAGCGTGACAAAGGAGGCCACGCACCAGACACACAACACAACCACCAACAGAAAGCTCATCGAAAGGCAAAATATACAACACCACAGGATCCACTCAATTCACACAACACAAAGCTCAAAACTGCACATATCACACATGACATGACCCAGATCAAAACGCAGAGCACAAGGCGATCAACAAGCTGTAAATAACCCATACCACGCACATTTCGTACACAACACACAGAAAACAAACAAGACGCACAGATCACTTACAACACAACACAAAACACTCAAGAACACATGGCACACCGCATGGCACCACAGAATACACACAGAAACACAAACAAACACCACAAATCACTACCATAGACCAACTCTGGCAGCACCCCAGACACACAACAAACCCGACAGACACACAAAACACACATTTCACACGCTACACATCACAGCCCGTAGCGCACACGTCACACACGACACACCACGTGCACAGTCACACACAGACACCCCACGCACGTATCCACCCAGGAAAGCACTACGTAAAGCACACGTGCACAAAACCCAAACAGTAACAAAACAAAAGTCACAGGACACACAGCAGACACAACAAAGCACCTAATAGCCCACAAGACACAGAAACCACATTTGAGAGAGTATACACAGCACACACAACGAGGAACACTAAACAAGCACAACCAAACACAGACAACACATCTGACATCACACACATAACAAACAAACGCACACAAATCCACTCAAACACAATCAGACGGAAATCACATTCACCCACGCAAAAGACACACAGCACACATTAAACAAAGGCAAAACACACACAAAAAAACAAAGATCACACTTAGCACACACTTGGTGCATTACACGCAACACACACAACCAAGCAGACACACCACACATATATCCTCACACAGGAGCACAACACAGAAGCACACAACAGACCGGACACTCACAGCACATACTTCAAGGCACAAAACTGCTCACAATACACATGAAAGTCTTTGCACAGGTACATACTGCACCCTCCATGAGACACCCAAAGCAAGCACAACCACACAGTCAACATGTCTCCCCTCATGCGCATAGCTCAAGCCGCCAAACACACACACAACCTCTCTAACACAGCCACACACAAATCACAGTCACACACACAAAACACCCACAACTCATACAGAACCATACAACCCCCAAGAACGCACACGACATGCATTCAACAAACGACACATAACACACACAAACACAAACATACCATATAGAGCACACTCAGAACCACACACTGTCAGCACAACCCAATACACACAACACACACACAATAAGCACACAAGCACATCACACACACCACACAATTAACATCACACACAATGCCCAAAATACCCAGACCAACCAACACCTTCCCCATACGTAACACACAGGAAAGCATGTACACAGCACACACAACCCAGAACACAGTACGTAACACAACACACAACACAGAGAAAGACACATTTCACCCTGAGCGTGACAAAGGAGGCCACGCACCAGACACACAACACAACCACCAACAGAAAGCTCATCGAAAGGCAAAATATACAACACCACAGGATCCACCCAATTCACACAACACAAAGATCAAACCTGCACATATCACACATAACATGCCCCAGATCAAAACGCAGAGCACAAGGCGATCAACAAGCAGTAAGTAACCCATACTACGCACATTTCGTACACAACACACAGAAAACAAACAAGACGCACAGATCACATACAACACAACACAAAACACTGAAGAACACATGGCACAGCACATGGCACAACAGAATACACACAGAAACACAAAACAAACACCACAAATCACTACCATAGACCAACAAATCTGGCAGACCCCAGACACACAACAAACCCGACAGACACACAAAACACACATTTCACACGCTACACATCACAGCCCATAGCGCACATGTCACACACGACACACCACGTGCACAGTCACACACAGACACCCCATGCACGTATCCACCCAGGAAAGCACTATGCAAAGCACACGTGCACAAAACCCATACAGTAACAAAACAAAAGTCACAGGACACACACAGACACAACAAAGCACCTAATAGCTCACAAGACACAGAAACCACATTTGAGAGAGTATACAGAGCACACACAACGAGGCACACTAAACAAGCACAACCACACACAGACAACACATCTCACATCACACACTTAACAAACAAACGCACACAAATCCACTCAAACACAATCACACGGAAATCACATTCACCCACGCAAAAGACACACAGCACACATAAAACCAAGGCAAAACACACACAAAAAAACAAAGATCACACTTAGCGCACACTTGGTGCATTACACGCAACACACACAACCAAGCAGACACACCACACATATATCCTCACACAGGAGCACAGCACAGAAGCACACAACAGACCTGAGACTCACAGCACATACTTCAAGGCACAAAACTGCTCACAATACACATGAAAGTCTTTGCACAGGTACATACTGCACCCTCCATGAGACACCCAAAGCAAGCACAACCACACAGTCAACATGTCTCCCCTCATGCGCATAGCTCAAGCCGCCAAACACACACACAACCTCTCTAACACAGCCACACACAAATCACAGTCACACACACAAAACACCCACAACTCATACAGAACCATACAACCCCCAAGAACGCACACGACATGCATTCAACAAACGACACATAACACACACAAACACAAACATACCATATAGAGCACACTCAGAACCACACACTGTCAGCACAACCCAATACACACAACACACACACAATAAGCACACAAGCACATCACACACACCACACAATTAACATCACACACAATGCCCAAAATACCCAGACCAACCAACACCTTCCCCATACGTAACACACAGGAAAGCATGTACACAGCACACACAACCCAGAACACAGTACGTAACACAACACACAACACAGAGAAAGACACATTTCACCCTGAGCGTGACAAAGGAGGCCACGCACCAGACACACAACACAACCACCAACAGAAAGCTCATCGAAAGGCAAAATATACAACACCACAGGATCCACCCAATTCACACAACACAAAGATCAAACCTGCACATATCACACATAACATGCCCCAGATCAAAACGCAGAGCACAAGGCGATCAACAAGCAGTAAGTAACCCATACTACGCACATTTCGTACACAACACACAGAAAACAAACAAGACGCACAGATCACATACAACACAACACAAAACACTGAAGAACACATGGCACAGCACATGGCACAACAGAATACACACAGAAACACAAAACAAACACCACAAATCACTACCATAGACCAACAAATCTGGCAGACCCCAGACACACAACAAAACCGACAGACACACAAAACACACATTTCACACGCTACACATCACAGCCCATAGCGCACATGTCACACACGACACACCACGTGCACAGTCACACACAGACACCCCATGCACGTATCCACCCAGGAAAGCACTATGCAAAGCACACGTGCACAAAACCCATACAGTAACAAAACAAAAGTCACAGGACACACACAGACACAACAAAGCACATAATAGCTCACAAGACACAGAAACCACATTTGAGAGAGTATACAGAGCACACACAACGAGGCACACTAAACAAGCACAACCACACACAGACAACACATCTCACATCACACACTTAACAAACAAACGCACACAAATCCACTCAAACACAATCACACGGAAATCACATTCACCCACGCAAAAGACACACAGCACACATAAAACCAAGGCAAAACACACACAAAAAAACAAAGATCACACTTAGCGCACACTTGGTGCATTACACGCAACACACACAACCAAGCAGACACACCACACATATATCCTCACACAGGAGCACAGCACAGAAGCACACAACAGACCCGAGACTCACAGCACATACTTCAAGGCACAAAACTGCTCACAATACACATGAAAGTCTTTGCACAGGTACATACTGCACACTCCATGAGACACCCAAAGCAAGCACAACCACACAGTCAACATGTCTCCCCTCATGCGCATAGCTCAAGCCGCCAAACACACACACAACTTCTCTAACACAGCCACACACAAATCACAGTCACACACACAAAACACCCACAGCACATACAGAACCACCCACAACCGCCAAGAACGCACACGACATGCACTCAACGCATGACACATAACACACACAACCACAAACATACCATATAGAGCACACTCAGAACCACACACTGTCGGCACAACCCAATACACACAACACACACACAATAAGCACACAAGCACATCACACACACCACACAATTAACATCACACACAATGCCCAAAATACCCAGACCAACCAACACCTTCCCCATACGTAACACACAGGAAAGCATGTACACAGCACACACAACCCAGAACACAGTACGTAACACAACACACAACACAGAGAAAGACACATTTCACCCTGAGCGTGACAAAGGAGGCCACGCACCAGACACACAACACAACCACCAACAGAAAGCTCATCGAAAGGCAAAATATACAACACCACAGGATCCACTCAATTCACACAACACAAAGCTCAAAACTGCACATATCACACATGACATGACCCAGATCAAAACGCAGAGCACAAGGCGATCAACAAGCAGTAAGTAACCCATACTACGCACATTTCGTACACAACACACAGAAAACAAATAAGACGCACAGATCACATACAACACAACACAAAACACTCAAGAACACATGGCACACCACATGGCAAAACAGAATACACACAGAAACACAAAACAAACACCACAAATCACTACCATAGACCAACAACTCTGGCAGCACCCCAGACACACAACAAACCCGACAGACACACAAAACACACATTTCACACGCTACACATCACAGCCCGTAGCGCACACGTCACACACGACACACCAAGTGCACAGTCACACACAGACACCCCACGCACGTATCCATCCAGGAAAGCACTACGTAAAGCACACGTGCACAAAACCCATACAGTAACAAAACAAAAGTCACAGGACACACAGCAGACACAACAAAGCACATAATAGCCCACAAGACACAGAAACCACATTAGAGAGAGTATACACAGCACACACAACGAGGAACACTAAACAAGCACAACCAAACACAGACAACACATCTGACATCACACACATAACAAACAAACGCACACAAATCCACTCAAACACAATCAGACGGAAATCACATTCACCCACGCAAAAGACACACAGCACACATTAAACAAAGGCAAAACACACACAAAAAAACAAAGATCACACTTAGCACACACTTGGTGCATTACACGCAACACACACAACCAAGCAGACACACCACACATATATCCTCACACAGGAGCACAACACAGAAGCACACAACAGACCGGACACTCACAGCACATACTTCAAGGCACAAAACTGCTCACAATACACATGAAAGTCTTTGCACAGGTACATACTGCACCCTCCATGAGACACCCAAAGCAAGCACAACCACACAGTCAACATGTCTCCCCTCATGCGCATAGCTCAAGCCGCCAAACACACACACAACCTCTCTAACACAGCCACACACAAATCACAGTCACACACACAAAACACCCACAACTCATACAGAACCATACAACCCCCAAGAACGCACACGACATGCATTCAACAAACGACACATAACACACACAACCACAAACATACCATATAGAGCACACTCAGAACCACACACTGTCAGCACAACCCAATACACACAACACACACACAATAAGCACACAAGCACATCACACACACCACACAATTAACATCACACACAATGCCCAAAATACCCAGACCAACCAACACCTTCCCCATACGTAACACACAGGAAAGCATGTACACAGCACACACAACCCAGAACACAGTACGTAACACAACACACAACACAGAGAAAGACACATTTCACCCTGAGCGTGACAAAGGAGGCCACGCACCAGACACACAACACAACCACCAACAGAAAGCTCATCGAAAGGCAAAATATACAACACCACAGGATCCACCCAATTCACACAACACAAAGATCAAACCTGCACATATCACACATAACATGCCCCAGATCAAAACGCAGAGCACAAGGCGATCAACAAGCAGTAAGTAACCCATACTACGCACATTTCGTACACAACACACAGAAAACAAACAAGACGCACAGATCACATACAACACAACACAAAACACTGAAGAACACATGGCACAGCACATGGCACAACAGAATACACACAGAAACACAAAACAAACACCACAAATCACTACCATAGACCAACAAATCTGGCAGACCCCAGACACACAACAAACCCGACAGACACACAAAACACACATTTCACACGCTACACATCACAGCCCATAGCGCACATGTCACACACGACACACCACGTGCACAGTCACACACAGACACCCCATGCACGTATCCACCCAGGAAAGCACTATGCAAAGCACACGTGCACAAAACCCATACAGTAACAAAACAAAAGTCACAGGACACACACAGACACAACAAAGCACATAATAGCTCACAAGACACAGAAACCACATTTGAGAGAGTATACAGAGCACACACAACGAGGCACACTAAACAAGCACAACCACACACAGACAACACATCTCACATCACACACTTAACAAACAAACGCACACAAATCCACTCAAACACAATCACACGGAAATCACATTCACCCACGCAAAAGACACACAGCACACATAAAACCAAGGCAAAACACACACAAAAAAACAAAGATCACACTTAGCACACACTTGGTGCATTACACGCAACACACACAACCAAGCAGACACACCACACATATATCCTCACACAGGAGCACAGCACAGAAGCACACAACAGACCCGAGACTCACAGCACATACTTCAAGGCACAAAACTGCTCACAATACACATGAAAGTCTTTGCACAGGTACATACTGCACACTCCATGAGACACCCAAAGCAAGCACAACCACACAGTCAACATGTCTCCCCTCATGCGCATAGCTCAAGCCGCCAAACACACACACAACTTCTCTAACACAGCCACACACAAATCACAGTCACACACACAAAACACCCACAGCACATACAGAACCACCCACAACCGCCAAGAACGCACACGACATGCACTCAACGCATGACACATAACACACACAACCACAAACATACCATATAGAGCACACTCAGAACCACACACTGTCGGCACAACCCAATACACACAACACACACACAATAAGCACACAAGCACATCACACACACCACACAATTAACATCACACACAATGCCCAAAATACCCAGACCAACCAACACCTTCCCCATACGTAACACACAGGAAAGCATGTACACAGCACACACAACCCAGAACACAGTACGTAACACAACACACAACACAGAGAAAGACACATTTCACCCTGAGCGTGACAAAGGAGGCCACGCACCAGACACACAACACAACCACCAACAGAAAGCTCATCGAAAGGCAAAATATACAACACCACAGGATCCACCCAATTCACACAACACAAAGATCAAACCTGCACATATCACACATAACATGCCCCAGATCAAAACGCAGAGCACAAGGCGATTAACAAGCAGTAAATAACCCATACTATGCACATTTCGTACACAACACACAGAAAACAAACAAGACGCACAGATCACATACAACACAACACAAAACACTCAAGAACACATGGCACAGCGCATGGCACAACAGAATACACACAGAAACACAAAACAAACACCACAAATCACTACCATAGACCAACAAATCTGGCAGACCCCAGACACACAACAAACCCGACAGACACACAAAACACACATTTCACACGCTACACATCACAGCCCATAACGCACATGTCACACACGACACACCACGTGCACAGTCACACACAGACACCCCACGCACGTATCCACCTTGGAAAGCAGTACGCAAAGCACACGTGCACAAAACCCATACAGTAACAAAACAAAAGTCACAGGACACACAGCAGACACAACAAAGCACATAATAGCCCACAAGACACAGAAACCACATTTGAGAGAGTATACACAGCACACACAACGAGGAACACTAAACAAGCACAACCAAACACAGACAACACATCTGACATCACACACATAACAAACAAACGCACACAAATCCACTCAAACACAATCACACGGAAATCACATTCACCCACGCAAAAGACACACAGCACACATTAAACAAAGGCAAAACACACCCAAAAAAACAAAGATCACACGTAGGACACACTTGGTGCATTACACGCAACACACACAACCAAGCAGACACACCACACATATATCCTCACACAGGAGCACAACACAGAAGCACACAACAGACCCGAGACACAGCACATACTCAAAGGCACAAAACTGCTCACAATACACATGAAAGTCTTTGCACAGGTACATACTGCACACTCCATGAGACACCCAAAGCAAGCACAACCACACAGTCAACATGTCTCCCCTCATGCGCATAGCTCAAGCCGCCAAACACACACACAACCTCTCTAACACAGCCACACACAAATCACAGTCACACACACAAAACACCCGCAACTCATACAGAACCACCCACAACCGCCAGGAACGCACACGACATGCACTCAACACACGACACATAACACACACAACCAAAAGCATACCATATAGAGCACACTCAGAACCACACACTGTCAACACAACCCAATACACACATCACACACACAATAAGCACACACGCACATCACACACACCACACAATTAACATCACACACAATGCCCAAAATACCCAGACAACCCAACACCTTCCCCATACGTAACACACAGGAAAGCATGTACACAGCACACACAACCCAGAACACAGTACGTAACACAACACACAACACAGAGAAAGACACATTTCACCCTGAGCGTGACAAAGGAGGCCACGCACCAGACACACAACACAACCACCAACAGAAAGCTCATCGAAAGGCAAAATATACAACACCACAGGATCCACTCAATTCACACAACACAAAGCTCAAAACTGCACATATCACACATGACATGACCCAGATCAAAACGCAGAGCACAAGGCGATCAACAAGCTGTAAATAACCCATACCACGCACATTTCGTACACAACACACAGAAAACAAACAAGACGCACAGATCACTTACAACACAACACAAAACACTCAAGAACACATGGCACACCGCATGGCACCACAGAATACACACAGAAACACAAACAAACACCACAAATCACTACCATAGACCAACAAATCTGGCAGACCCCAGACACACAACAAACCCGACAGACACACAAAACACACATTTCACACGCTACACATCACAGCCCGTAGCGCACACGTCACACACGACACACCACGTGCACAGTCACACACAGACACCCCACGCACGTATCCACCCAGGAAAGCACTACGTAAAGCACACGTGCACAAAACCCATACAGTAACAAAACAAAAGTCACAGGACACACAGCAGACACAACAAAGCACCTAATAGCCCACAAGACACAGAAACCACATTTGAGAGAGTATACACAGCACACACAACGAGGAACACTAAACAAGCACAACCAAACACAGACAACACATCTGACATCACACACATAACAAACAAACGCACACAAATCCACTCAAACACAATCAGACGGAAATCACATTCACCCACGCAAAAGACACACAGCACACATTAAACAAAGGCAAAACACACACAAAAAAACAAAGATCACACTTAGCACACACTTGGTGCATTACACGCAACACACACAACCAAGCAGACACACCACACATATATCCTCACACAGGAGCACAACACAGAAGCACACAACAGACCGGACACTCACAGCACATACTTCAAGGCACAAAACTGCTCACAATACACATGAAAGTCTTTGCACAGGTACATACTGCACCCTCCATGAGACACCCAAAGCAAGCACAACCACACAGTCAACATGTCTCCCCTCATGCGCATAGCTCAAGCCGCCAAACACACACACAACCTCTCTAACACAGCCACACACAAATCACAGTCACACACACAAAACACCCACAACTCATACAGAACCATACAACCCCCAAGAACGCACACGACATGCATTCAACAAACGACACATAACACACACAACCACAAACATACCATATAGAGCACACTCAGAACCACACACTGTCAGCACAACCCAATACACACAACACACACACAATAAGCACACAAGCACATCACACACACCACACAATTAACATCACACACAATGCCCAAAATACCCAGACCAACCAACACCTTCCCCATACGTAACACACAGGAAAGCATGTACACAGCACACACAACCCAGAACACAGTACGTAACACAACACACAACACAGAGAAAGACACATTTCACCCTGAGCGTGACAAAGGAGGCCACGCACCAGACACACAACACAACCACCAACAGAAAGCTCATCGAAAGGCAAAATATACAACACCACAGGATCCACCCAATTCACACAACACAAAGATCAAACCTGCACATATCACACATAACATGCCCCAGATCAAAACGCAGAGCACAAGGCGATCAACAAGCAGTAAGTAACCCATACTACGCACATTTCGTACACAACACACAGAAAACAAACAAGACGCACAGATCACATACAACACAACACAAAACACTGAAGAACACATGGCACAGCACATGGCACAACAGAATACACACAGAAACACAAAACAAACACCACAAATCACTACCATAGACCAACAAATCTGGCAGACCCCAGACACACAACAAACCCGACAGACACACAAAACACACATTTCACACGCTACACATCACAGCCCATAGCGCACATGTCACACACGACACACCACGTGCACAGTCACACACAGACACCCCATGCACGTATCCACCCAGGAAAGCACTATGCAAAGCACACGTGCACAAAACCCATACAGTAACAAAACAAAAGTCACAGGACACACACAGACACAACAAAGCACATAATAGCTCACAAGACACAGAAACCACATTTGAGAGAGTATACAGAGCACACACAACGAGGCACACTAAACAAGCACAACCACACACAGACAACACATCTCACATCACACACTTAACAAACAAACGCACACAAATCCACTCAAACACAATCACACGGAAATCACATTCACCCACGCAAAAGACACACAGCACACATAAAACCAAGGCAAAACACACACACAAAAAAAAAGATCACATTTAGCACACACTTGGTGCATTACACGCAACACACACAACCAAGCAGACACACCACACATATATCCTCACACAGGAGCACAGCACAGAAGCACACAACAGACCCGAGACTCACAGCACATACTTCAAGGCACAAAACTGCTCACAATACACATGAAAGTCTTTGCACAGGTACATACTGCACACTCCATGAGACACCCAAAGCAAGCACAACCACACAGTCAACATGTCTCCCCTCATGCGCATACCTCAAGCCGCCAAACACACACACAACCTCTCTAACACAGCCACACACAAATCACAGTCACACACACAAAACACCCACAGCACATACAGAACCACCCACAACCGCCAAGAACGCACACGACATGCACTCAACGCATGACACATAACACACACAACCACAAACATACCATATAGAGCACACTCAGAACCACACACTGTCGGCACAACCCAATACACACAACACACACACAATAAGCACACAAGCACATCACACACACCACACAATTAACATCACACACAATGCCCAAAATACCCAGACCAACCAACACCTTCCCCATACGTAACACACAGGAAAGCATGTACACAGCACACACAACCCAGAACACAGTACGTAACACAACACACAACACAGAGAAAGACACATTTCACCCTGAGCGTGACAAAGGAGGCCACGCACCAGACACACAACACAACCACCAACAGAAAGCTCATCGAAAGGCAAAATATACAACACCACAGGATCCACCCAATTCACACAACACAAAGATCAAACCTGCACATATCACACATAACATGCCCCAGATCAAAACGCAGAGCACAAGGCGATCAACAAGCAGTAAGTAACCCATACTACGCACATTTCGTACACAACACACAGAAAACAAACAAGACGCACAGATCACATACAACACAACACAAAACACTCAAGAACACATGGCACAGCGCATGGCACAACAGAATACACACAGAAACACAAAACAAACACCACAAATCACTACCATAGACCAACAAATCTGGCAGACCCCAGACACACAACAAACCCGACAGACACACAAAACACACATTTCACACGCTACACATCACAGCCCATAGCGCACATGTCACACACGACACACCACGTGCACAGTCACACACAGACACCCCACGCACGTATCCACCTTGGAAAGCAGTACGCAAAGCACACGTGCACAAAACCCATACAGTAACAAAACAAAAGTCACAGGACACACAGCAGACACAACAAAGCACATAATAGCCCACAAGACACAGAAACCACATTTGAGAGAGTATACACAGCACACACAACGAGGAACACTAAACAAGCACAACCAAACACAGACAACACATCTGACATCACACACATAACAAACAAACGCACACAAATCCACTCAAACACAATCACACGGAAATCACATTCACCCACGCAAAAGACACACAGCACACATTAAACAAAGGCAAAACACACCCAAAAAAACAAAGATCACACGTAGGACACACTTGGTGCATTACACGCAACACACACAACCAAGCAGACACACCACACATATATCCTCACACAGGAGCACAACACAGAAGCACACAACAGACCGGACACTCACAGCACATACTTCAAGGCACAAAACTGCTCACAATACACATGAAAGTCTTTGCACAGGTACATACTGCACACTCCATGAGACACCCAAAGCAAGCACAACCACACAGTCAACATGTCTCCCCTCATGCGCATAGCTCAAGCCGCCAAACACACACACAACCTCTCTAACACAGCCACACACAAATCACAGTCACACACACAAAACACCCACAGCACATACAGAACCACCCACAACCGCCAAGAACGCACACGACATGCACTCAACGCATGACACATAACACACACAACCACAAACATACCATATAGAGCACACTCAGAACCACACACTGTCGGCACAACCCAATACACACAACACACACACAATAAGCACACAAGCACATCACACACACCACACAATTAACATCACACACAATGCCCAAAATACCCAGACCAACCAACACCTTCCCCATACGTAACACACAGGAAAGCATGTACACAGCACACACAACCCAGAACACAGTACGTAACACAACACACAACACAGAGAAAGACACATTTCACCCTGAGCGTGACAAAGGAGGCCACGCACCAGACACACAACACAACCACCAACAGAAAGCTCATCGAAAGGCAAAATATACAACACCACAGGATCCACCCAATTCACACAACACAAAGATCAAACCTGCACATATCACACATAACATGCCCCAGATCAAAACGCAGAGCACAAGGCGATCAACAAGCAGTAAGTAACCCATACTACGCACATTTCGTACACAACACACAGAAAACAAACAAGACGCACAGATCACATACAACACAACACAAAACACTCAAGAACACATGGCACAGCGCATGGCACAACAGAATACACACAGAAACACAAAACAAACACCACAAATCACTACCATAGACCAACAAATCTGGCAGACCCCAGACACACAACAAACCCGACAGACACACAAAACACACATTTCACACGCTACACATCAAAGCCCATAGCGCACATGTCACACACGACACACCACGTGCACAGTCACACACAGACACCCCACGCACGTATCCACCTTGGAAAGCAGTACGCAAAGCACACGTGCACAAAACCCATACAGTAACAAAACAAAAGTCACAGGACACACAGCAGACACAACAAAGCACATAATAGCCCACAAGACACAGAAACCACATTTGAGAGAGTATACACAGCACACACAACGAGGAACACTAAACAAGCACAACCAAACACAGACAACACATCTGACATCACACACATAACAAACAAACGCACACAAATCCACTCAAACACAATCACACGGAAATCACATTCACCCACGCAAAAGACACACAGCACACATTAAACAAAGGCAAAACACACCCAAAAAAACAAAGATCACACGTAGGACACACTTGGTGCATTACACGCAACACACACAACCAAGCAGACACACCACACATATATCCTCACACAGGAGCACAACACAGAAGCACACAACAGACCCGAGACACAGCACATACTCAAAGGCACAAAACTGCTCACAATACACATGAAAGTCTTTGCACAGGTACATACTGCACACTCCATGAGACACCCAAAGCAAGCACAACCACACAGTCAACATGTCTCCCCTCATGCGCATAGCTCAAGCCGCCAAACACACACACAACCTCTCTAACACAGCCACACACAAATCACAGTCACACACACAAAACACCCGCAACTCATACAGAACCACCCACAACCGCCAGGAACGCACACGACATGCACTCAACACACGACACATAACACACACAACCAAAAGCATACCATATAGAGCACACTCAGAACCACACACTGTCAACACAACCCAATACACACATCACACACACAATAAGCACACACGCACATCACACACACCACACAATTAACATCACACA
Source organism: Manis pentadactyla (assembly GCF_030020395.1). Taxonomy (NCBI): domain Eukaryota; kingdom Metazoa; phylum Chordata; class Mammalia; order Pholidota; family Manidae; genus Manis; species Manis pentadactyla. Next base: position 41,669,213 of record NC_080019.1, on the reverse strand, counting down.
CAATGCCCAAAATACCCAGACAACCCAACACCTTCCCCATACGTAACACACAGGAAAGCATGTACACAGCACACACAACCCAGAACACAGTACGTAACACAACACACAACACAGAGAAAGACACATTTCACCCTGAGCGTGACAAAGGAGGCCACGCACCAGACACACAACACAACCACCAACAGAAAGCTCATCGAAAGGCAAAATATACAACACCACAGGATCCACTCAATTCACACAACACAAAGCTCAAAACTGCACATATCACACATGACATGACCCAGATCAAAACGCAGAGCACAAGGCGATCAACAAGCTGTAAATAACCCATACCACGCACATTTCGTACACAACACACAGAAAACAAACAAGACGCACAGATCACTTACAACACAACACAAAACACTCAAGAACACATGGCACACCGCATGGCACCACAGAATACACACAGAAACACAAACAAACACCACAAATCACTACCATAGACCAACTCTGGCAGCACCCCAGACACACAACAAACCCGACAGACACACAAAACACACATTTCACACGCTACACATCACAGCCCGTAGCGCACACGTCACACACGACACACCACGTGCACAGTCACACGCAGACACCCCACGCACGTATCCACCCAGGAAAGCACTATGCAAAGCACACGTGCACAAAACCCATACAGTAACAAAACCAAAGTCACAGGACACACAGCAGACACAACAAAGCACCTAATAGCCCACAAGACACAGAAACCACATTTGAGAGAGTATACACAGCACACACAACGAGGAACACTAAACAAGCACAACCAAACACAGACAACACATCTGACATCACACACATAACAAACAAACGCACACAAATCCACTCAAACACAATCAGACGGAAATCACATTCACCCACGCAAAAGACACACAGCACACATTAAACAAAGGCAAAACACACACAAAAAAACAAAGATCACACTTAGCACACACTTGGTGCATTACACGCAACACACACAACCAAGCAGACACACCACACATATATCCTCACACAGGAGCACAACACAGAAGCACACAACAGACCGGACACTCACAGCACATACTTCAAGGCACAAAACTGCTCACAATACACATGAAAGTCTTTGCACAGGTACATACTGCACCCTCCATGAGACACCCAAAGCAAGCACAACCACACAGTCAACATGTCTCCCCTCATGCGCATAGCTCAAGCCGCCAAACACACACACAACCTCTCTAACACAGCCACACACAAATCACAGTCACACACACAAAACACCCACAACTCATACAGAACCATACAACCCCCAAGAACGCACACGACATGCATTCAACAAACGACACATAACACACACAACCACAAACATACCATATAGAGCACACTCAGAACCACACACTGTCAGCACAACCCAATACACACAACACACACACAATAAGCACACAAGCACATCACACACACCACACAATTAACATCACACACAATGCCCAAAATACCCAGACCAACCAACACCTTCCCCATACGTAACACACAGGAAAGCATGTACACAGCACACACAACCCAGAACACAGTACGTAACACAACACACAACACAGAGAAAGACACATTTCACCCTGAGCGTGACAAAGGAGGCCACGCACCAGACACACAACACAACCACCAACAGAAAGCTCATCGAAAGGCAAAATATACAACACCACAGGATCCACCCAATTCACACAACACAAAGATCAAACCTGCACATATCACACATAACATGCCCCAGATCAAAACGCAGAGCACAAGGCGATCAACAAGCAGTAAGTAACCCATACTACGCACATTTCGTACACAACACACAGAAAACAAACAAGACGCACAGATCACATACAACACAACACAAAACACTGAAGAACACATGGCACAGCACATGGCACAACAGAATACACACAGAAACACAAAACAAACACCACAAATCACTACCATAGACCAACAAATCTGGCAGACCCCAGACACACAACAAACCCGACAGACACACAAAACACACATTTCACACGCTACACATCACAGCCCATAGCGCACATGTCACACACGACACACCACGTGCACAGTCACACACAGACACCCCACGCACGTATCCACCCAGGAAAGCACTATGCAAAGCACACGTGCACAAAACCCATACAGTAACAAAACAAAAGTCACAGGACACACACAGACACAACAAAGCACCTAATAGCTCACAAGACACAGAAACCACATTAGAGAGAGTATACAGAGCACACACAACGAGGTACACTAAACAAGCACAACCACACACAGACAACACATCTCACATCACACACTTAACAAACAAACGCACACAAATCCACTCAAACACAATCACACGGAAATCACATTCACCCACGCAAAAGACACACAGCACACATAAAACCAAGGCAAAACACACACAAAAAAACAAAGATCACACTTAGCGCACACTTGGTGCATTACACGCAACACACACAACCAAGCAGACACACCACACATATATCCTCACACAGGAGCACAGCACAGAAGCACACAACAGACCCGAGACTCACAGCACATACTTCAAGGCACAAAACTGCTCACAATACACATGAAAGTCTTTGCACAGGTACATACTGCACCCTCCATGAGACACCCAAAGCAAGCACAACCACACAGTCAACATGTCTCCCCTCATGCGCATAGCTCAAGCCGCCAAACACACACACAACCTCTCTAACACAGCCACACACAAATCACAGTCACACACACAAAACACCCACAACTCATACAGAACCATACAACCCCCAAGAACGCACACGACATGCATTCAACAAACGACACATAACACACACAACCACAAACATACCATATAGAGCACACTCAGAACCACACACTGTCAGCACAACCCAATACACACAACACACACACAATAAGCACACAAGCACATCACACACACCACACAATTAACATCACACACAATGCCCAAAATACCCAGACCAACCAACACCTTCCCCATACGTAACACACAGGAAAGCATGTACACAGCACACACAACCCAGAACACAGTACGTAACACAACACACAACACAGAGAAAGACACATTTCACCCTGAGCGTGACAAAGGAGGCCACGCACCAGACACACAACACAACCACCAACAGAAAGCTCATCGAAAGGCAAAATATACAACACCACAGGATCCACCCAATTCACACAACACAAAGATCAAACCTGCACATATCACACATAACATGCCCCAGATCAAAACGCAGAGCACAAGGCGATCAACAAGCAGTAAGTAACCCATACTACGCACATTTCGTACACAACACACAGAAAACAAACAAGACGCACAGATCACATACAACACAACACAAAACACTGAAGAACACATGGCACAGCACATGGCACAACAGAATACACACAGAAACACAAAACAAACACCACAAATCACTACCATAGACCAACAAATCTGGCAGACCCCAGACACACAACAAACCCGACAGACACACAAAACACACATTTCACACGCTACACATCACAGCCCATAGCGCACACGTCACACACGACACACCACGTGCACAGTCACACACAGACACCCCATGCACGTATCCACCCAGGAAAGCACTATGCAAAGCACACGTGCACAAAACCCATACAGTAACAAAACAAAAGTCACAGGACACACACAGACACAACAAAGCACATAATAGCTCACAAGACACAGAAACCACATTTGAGAGAGTATACAGAGCACACACAACGAGGCACACTAAACAAGCACAACCACACACAGACAACACATCTCACATCACACACTTAACAAACAAACGCACACAAATCCACTCAAACACAATCACACGGAAATCACATTCACCCACGCAAAAGACACACAGCACACATAAAACCAAGGCAAAACACACACAAAAAAACAAAGATCACACTTAGCGCACACTTGGTGCATTACACGCAACACACACAACCAAGCAGACACACCACACATATATCCTCACACAGGAGCACAGCACAGAAGCACACAACAGACCCGAGACTCACAGCACATACTTCAAGGCACAAAACTGCTCACAATACACATGAAAGTCTTTGCACAGGTACATACTGCACACTCCATGAGACACCCAAAGCAAGCACAACCACACAGTCAACATGTCTCCCCTCATGCGCATAGCTCAAGCCGCCAAACACACACACAACTTCTCTAACACAGCCACACACAAATCACAGTCACACACACAAAACACCCACAGCACATACAGAACCACCCACAACCGCCAAGGACGCACACGACATGCACTCAACGCATGACACATAACACACACAACCACAAACATACCATATAGAGCACACTCAGAACCACACACTGTCGGCACAACCCAATACACACAACACACACACAATAAGCACACAAGCACATCACACACACCACACAATTAACATCACACACAATGCCCAAAATACCCAGACCAACCAACACCTTCCCCATACGTAACACACAGGAAAGCATGTACACAGCACACACAACCCAGAACACAGTACGTAACACAACACACAACACAGAGAAAGACACATTTCACCCTGAGCGTGACAAAGGAGGCCACGCACCAGACACACAACACAACCACCAACAGAAAGCTCATCGAAAGGCAAAATATACAACACCACAGGATCCACTCAATTCACACAACACAAAGCTCAAAACTGCACATATCACACATGACATGACCCAGATCAAAACGCAGAGCACAAGGCGATCAACAAGCAGTAAGTAACCCATACTACGCACATTTCGTACACAACACACAGAAAACAAATAAGACGCACAGATCACATACAACACAACACAAAACACTCAAGAACACATGGCACACCACATGGCAAAACAGAATACACACAGAAACACAAAACAAACACCACAAATCACTACCATAGACCAACAACTCTGGCAGCACCCCAGACACACAACAAACCCGACAGACACACAAAACACACATTTCACACGCTACACATCACAGCCCGTAGCGCACACGTCACACACGACACACCAAGTGCACAGTCACACACAGACACGCCACGCACGTATCCATCCAGGAAAGCACTACGTAAAGCACACGTGCACAAAACCCATACAGTAACAAAACAAAAGTCACAGGACACACAGCAGACACAACAAAGCACATAATAGCCCACAAGACACAGAAACCACATTAGAGAGAGTATACACAGCACACACAACGAGGAACACTAAACAAGCACAACCAAACACAGACAACACATCTGACATCACACACATAACAAACAAACGCACACAAATCCACTCAAACACAATCAGACGGAAATCACATTCACCCACGCAAAAGACACACAGCACACATTAAACAAAGGCAAAACACACACAAAAAAACAAAGATCACACTTAGCACACACTTGGTGCATTACACGCAACACACACAACCAAGCAGACACACCACACATATATCCTCACACAGGAGCACAACACAGAAGCACACAACAGACCGGACACTCACAGCACATACTTCAAGGCACAAAACTGCTCACAATACACATGAAAGTCTTTGCACAGGTACATACTGCACCCTCCATGAGACACCCAAAGCAAGCACAACCACACAGTCAACATGTCTCCCCTCATGCGCATAGCTCAAGCCGCCAAACACACACACAACCTCTCTAACACAGCCACACACAAATCACAGTCACACACACAAAACACCCACAACTCATACAGAACCATACAAACCCCAAGAACGCACACGACATGCATTCAACAAACGACACATAACACACACAACCACAAACATACCATATAGAGCACACTCAGAACCACACACTGTCAGCACAACCCAATACACACAACACACACACAATAAGCACACAAGCACATCACACACACCACACAATTAACATCACACACAATGCCCAAAATACCCAGACCAACCAACACCTTCCCCATACGTAACACACAGGAAAGCATGTACACAGCACACACAACCCAGAACACAGTACGTAACACAACACACAACACAGAGAAAGACACATTTCACCCTGAGCGTGACAAAGGAGGCCACGCACCAGACACACAACACAACCACCAACAGAAAGCTCATCGAAAGGCAAAATATACAACACCACAGGATCCACCCAATTCACACAACACAAAGATCAAACCTGCACATATCACACATAACATGCCCCAGATCAAAACGCAGAGCACAAGGCGATCAACAAGCAGTAAGTAACCCATACTACGCACATTTCGTACACAACACACAGAAAACAAACAAGACGCACAGATCACATACAACACAACACAAAACACTGAAGAACACATGGCACAGCACATGGCACAACAGAATACACACAGAAACACAAAACAAACACCACAAATCACTACCATAGACCAACAAATCTGGCAGACCCCAGACACACAACAAACCCGACAGACACACAAAACACACATTTCACACGCTACACATCACAGCCCATAGCGCACATGTCACACACGACACACCACGTGCACAGTCACACACAGACACCCCATGCACGTATCCACCCAGGAAAGCACTATGCAAAGCACACGTGCACAAAACCCATACAGTAACAAAACAAAAGTCACAGGACACACACAGACACAACAAAGCACATAATAGCTCACAAGACACAGAAACCACATTTGAGAGAGTATACAGAGCACACACAACGAGGCACACTAAACAAGCACAACCACACACAGACAACACATCTCACATCACACACTTAACAAACAAACGCACACAAATCCACTCAAACACAATCACACGGAAATCACATTCACCCACGCAAAAGACACACAGCACACATAAAACCAAGGCAAAACACACACAAAAAAACAAAGATCACACTTAGCGCACACTTGGTGCATTACACGCAACACACACAACCAAGCAGACACACCACACATATATCCTCACACAGGAGCACAGCACAGAAGCACACAACAGACCCGAGACTCACAGCACATACTTCAAGGCACAAAACTGCTCACAATACACATGAAAGTCTTTGCACAGGTACATACTGCACACTCCATGAGACACCCAAAGCAAGCACAACCACACAGTCAACATGTCTCCCCTCATGCGCATAGCTCAAGCCGCCAAACACACACACAACTTCTCTAACACAGCCACACACAAATCACAGTCACACACACAAAACACCCACAGCACATACAGAACCACCCACAACCGCCAAGAACGCACACGACATGCACTCAACGCATGACACATAACACACACAACCACAAACATACCATATAGAGCACACTCAGAACCACACACTGTCGGCACAACCCAATACACACAACACACACACAATAAGCACACAAGCACATCACACACACCACACAATTAACATCACACACAATGCCCAAAATACCCAGACCAACCAACACCTTCCCCATACGTAACACACAGGAAAGCATGTACACAGCACACACAACCCAGAACACAGTACGTAACACAACACACAACACAGAGAAAGACACATTTCACCCTGAGCGTGACAAAGGAGGCCACGCACCAGACACACAACACAACCACCAACAGAAAGCTCATCGAAAGGCAAAATATACAACACCACAGGATCCACTCAATTCACACAACACAAAGCTCAAAACTGCACATATCACACATGACATGACCCAGATCAAAACGCAGAGCACAAGGCGATCAACAAGCAGTAAGTAACCCATACTACGCACATTTCGTACACAACACACAGAAAACAAATAAGACGCACAGATCACATACAACACAACACAAAACACTCATGAACACATGGCACACCACATGGCAAAACAGAATACACACAGAAACACAAAACAAACACCACAAATCACTACCATAGACCAACAACTCTGGCAGCACCCCAGACACACAACAAACCCGACAGACACACAAAACACACATTTCACACGCTACACATCACAGCCCGTAGCGCACACGTCACACACGACACACCAAGTGCACAGTCACACACAGACACCCCACGCACGTATCCATCCAGGAAAGCACTACGTAAAGCACACGTGCACAAAACCCATACAGTAACAAAACAAAAGTCACAGGACACACAGCAGACACAACAAAGCACATAATAGCCCACAAGACACAGAAACCACATTAGAGAGAGTATACACAGCACACACAACGAGGAACACTAAACAAGCACAACCAAACACAGACAACACATCTGACATCACACACATAACAAACAAACGCACACAAATCCACTCAAACACAATCAGACGGAAATCACATTCACCCACGCAAAAGACACACAGCACACATTAAACAAAGGCAAAACACACACAAAAAAACAAAGATCACACTTAGCACACACTTGGTGCATTACACGCAACACACACAACCAAGCAGACACACCACACATATATCCTCACACAGGAGCACAACACAGAAGCACACAACAGACCGGACACTCACAGCACATACTTCAAGGCACAAAACTGCTCACAATACACATGAAAGTCTTTGCACAGGTACATACTGCACACTCCATGAGACACCCAAAGCAAGCACAACCACACAGTCAACATGTCTCCCCTCATGCGCATAGCTCAAGCCGCCAAACACACACACAACCTCTCTAACACAGCCACACACAAATCACAGTCACACACACAAAACACCCACAGCACATACAGAACCACCCACAACCGCCAAGAACGCACACGACATGCACTCAACGCATGACACATAACACACACAACCACAAACATACCATATAGAGCACACTCAGAACCACACACTGTCGGCACAACCCAATACACACAACACACACACAATAAGCACACAAGCACATCACACACACCACACAATTAACATCACACACAATGCCCAAAATACCCAGACCAACCAACACCTTCCCCATACGTAACACACAGGAAAGCATGTACACAGCACACACAACCCAGAACACAGTACGTAACACAACACACAACACAGAGAAAGACACATTTCACCCTGAGCGTGACAAAGGAGGCCACGCACCAGACACACAACACAACCACCAACAGAAAGCTCATCGAAAGGCAAAATATACAACACCACAGGATCCACCCAATTCACACAACACAAAGATCAAACCTGCACATATCACACATAACATGCCCCAGATCAAAACGCAGAGCACAAGGCGATCAACAAGCAGTAAGTAACCCATACTACGCACATTTCGTACACAACACACAGAAAACAAACAAGACGCACAGATCACATACAACACAACACAAAACACTCAAGAACACATGGCACAGCGCATGGCACAACAGAATACACACAGAAACACAAAACAAACACCACAAATCACTACCATAGACCAACAAATCTGGCAGACCCCAGACACACAACAAACCCGACAGACACACAAAACACACATTTCACACGCTACACATCACAGCCCATAGCGCACATGTCACACACGACACACCACGTGCACAGTCACACACAGACACCCCACGCACGTATCCACCTTGGAAAGCAGTACGCAAAGCACACGTGCACAAAACCCATACAGTAACAAAACAAAAGTCACAGGACACACAGCAGACACAACAAAGCACATAATAGCCCACAAGACACAGAAACCACATTTGAGAGAGTATACACAGCACACACAACGAGGAACACTAAACAAGCACAACCAAACACAGACAACACATCTGACATCACACACATAACAAACAAACGCACACAAATCCACTCAAACACAATCACACGGAAATCACATTCACCCACGCAAAAGACACACAGCACACATTAAACAAAGGCAAAACACACCCAAAAAAACAAAGATCACACGTAGGACACACTTGGTGCATTACACGCAACACACACAACCAAGCAGACACACCACACATATATCCTCACACAGGAGCACAACACAGAAGCACACAACAGACCCGAGACACAGCACATACTCAAAGGCACAAAACTGCTCACAATACACATGAAAGTCTTTGCACAGGTACATACTGCACACTCCATGAGACACCCAAAGCAAGCACAACCACACAGTCAACATGTCTCCCCTCATGCGCATAGCTCAAGCCGCCAAACACACACACAACCTCTCTAACACAGCCACACACAAATCACAGTCACACACACAAAACACCCGCAACTCATACAGAACCACCCACAACCGCCAGGAACGCACACGACATGCACTCAACACACGACACATAACACACACAACCAAAAGCATACCATATAGAGCACACTCAGAACCACACACTGTCAACACAACCCAATACACACATCACACACACAATAAGCACACACGCACATCACACACACCACACAATTAACATCACACACAATGCCCAAAATACCCAGACAACCCAACACCTTCCCCATACGTAACACACAGGAAAGCATGTACACAGCACACACAACCCAGAACACAGTACGTAACACAACACACAACAAAGAGAAAGACACATTTCACCCTGAGCGTGACAAAGGAGGCCACGCACCAGACACACAACACAACCACCAACAGAAAGCTCATCGAAAGGCAAAATATACAACACCACAGGATCCACTCAATTCACACAACACAAAGCTCAAAACTGCACATATCACACATGACATGACCCAGATCAAAACGCAGAGCACAAGGCGATCAACAAGCTGTAAATAACCCATACCACGCACATTTCGTACACAACACACAGAAAACAAACAAGACGCACAGATCACTTACAACACAACACAAAACACTCAAGAACACATGGCACACCGCATGGCACCACAGAATACACACAGAAACACAAACAAACACCACAAATCACTACCATAGACCAACTCTGGCAGCACCCCAGACACACAACAAACACGACAGACACACAAAACACACATTTCACACGCTACACATCACAGCCCGTAGCGCACACGTCACACACGACACACCACGTGCACAGTCACACACAGACACCCCACGCACGTATCCACCCAGGAAAGCACTACGTAAAGCACACGTGCACAAAACCCATACAGTAACAAAACAAAAGTCACAGGACACACAGCAGACACAACAAAGCACCTAATAGCCCACAAGACACAGAAACCACATTTGAGAGAGTATACACAGCACACACAACGAGGAACACTAAACAAGCACAACCAAACACAGACAACACATCTGACATCACACACATAACAAACAAACGCACACAAATCCACTCAAACACAATCAGACGGAAATCACATTCACCCACGCAAAAGACACACAGCACACATTAAACAAAGGCAAAACACACACAAAAAAACAAAGATCACACTTAGCACACACTTGGTGCATTACACGCAACACACACAACCAAGCAGACACACCACACATATATCCTCACACAGGAGCACAACACAGAAGCACACAACAGACCGGACACTCACAGCACATACTTCAAGGCACAAAACTGCTCACAATACACATGAAAGTCTTTGCACAGGTACATACTGCACCCTCCATGAGACACCCAAAGCAAGCACAACCACACAGTCAACATGTCTCCCCTCATGCGCATAGCTCAAGCCGCCAAACACACACACAACCTCTCTAACACAGCCACACACAAATCACAGTCACACACACAAAACACCCACAACTCATACAGAACCATACAACCCCCAAGAACGCACACGACATGCATTCAACAAACGACACATAACACACACAACCACAAACATACCATATAGAGCACACTCAGAACCACACACTGTCAGCACAACCCAATACACACAACACACACACAATAAGCACACAAGCACATCACACACACCACACAATTAACATCACACACAATGCCCAAAATACCCAGACCAACCAACACCTTCCCCATACGTAACACACAGGAAAGCATGTACACAGCACACACAACCCAGAACACAGTACGTAACACAACACACAACACAGAGAAAGACACATTTCACCCTGAGCGTGACAAAGGAGGCCACGCACCAGACACACAACACAACCACCAACAGAAAGCTCATCGAAAGGCAAAATATACAACACCACAGGATCCACCCAATTCACACAACACAAAGATCAAACCTGCACATATCACACATAACATGCCCCAGATCAAAACGCAGAGCACAAGGCGATCAACAAGCAGTAAGTAACCCATACTACGCACATTTCGTACACAACACACAGAAAACAAACAAGACGCACAGATCACATACAACACAACACAAAACACTGAAGAACACATGGCACAGCACATGGCACAACAGAATACACACAGAAACACAAAACAAACACCACAAATCACTACCATAGACCAACAAATCTGGCAGACCCCAGACACACAACAAACCCGACAGACACACAAAACACACATTTCACACGCTACACATCACAGCCCATAGCGCACATGTCACACACGACACACCACGTGCACAGTCACACACAGACACCCCATGCACGTATCCACCCAGGAAAGCACTATGCAAAGCACACGTGCACAAAACCCATACAGTAACAAAACAAAAGTCACAGGACACACACAGACACAACAAAGCACATAATAGCTCACAAGACACAGAAACCACATTTGAGAGAGTATACAGAGCACACACAACGAGGCACACTAAACAAGCACAACCACACACAGACAACACATCTCACATCACACACTTAACAAACAAACGCACACAAATCCACTCAAACACAATCACACGGAAATCACATTCACCCACGCAAAAGACACACAGCACACATAAAACCAAGGCAAAACACACACAAAAAAACAAAGATCACATTTAGCACACACTTGGTGCATTACACGCAACACACACAACCAAGCAGACACACCACACATATATCCTCACACAGGAGCACAGCACAGAAGCACACAACAGACCCGAGACTCACAGCACATACTTCAAGGCACAAAACTGCTCACAATACACATGAAAGTCTTTGCACAGGTACATACTGCACACTCCATGAGACACCCAAAGCAAGCACAACCACACAGTCAACATGTCTCCCCTCATGCGCATAGCTCAAGCCGCCAAACACACACACAACCTCTCTAACACAGCCACACACAAATCACAGTCACACACACAAAACACCCACAGCACATACAGAACCACCCACAACCGCCAAGAACGCACACGACATGCACTCAACGCATGACACATAACACACACAACCACAAACATACCATATAGAGCACACTCAGAACCACACACTGTCGGCACAACCCAATACACACAACACACACACAATAAGCACACAAGCACATCACACACACCACACAATTAACATCACACACAATGCCCAAAATACCCAGACCAACCAACACCTTCCCCATACGTAACACACAGGAAAGCATGTACACAGCACACACAACCCAGAACACAGTACGTAACACAACACACAACACAGAGAAAGACACATTTCACCCTGAGCGTGACAAAGGAGGCCACGCACCAGACACACAACACAACCACCAACAGAAAGCTCATCGAAAGGCAAAATATACAACACCACAGGATCCACCCAATTCACACAACACAAAGATCAAACCTGCACATATCACACATAACATGCCCCAGATCAAAACGCAGAGCACAAGGCGATCAACAAGCAGTAAGTAACCCATACTACGCACATTTCGTACACAACACACAGAAAACAAACAAGACGCACAGATCACATACAACACAACACAAAACACTCAAGAACACATGGCACAGCGCATGGCACAACAGAATACACACAGAAACACAAAACAAACACCACAAATCACTACCATAGACCAACAAATCTGGCAGACCCCAGACACACAACAAACCCGACAGACACACAAAACACACATTTCACACGCTACACATCAAAGCCCATAGCGCACATGTCACACACGACACACCACGTGCACAGTCACACACAGACACCCCACGCACGTATCCACCTTGGAAAGCAGTACGCAAAGCACACGTGCACAAAACCCATACAGTAACAAAACAAAAGTCACAGGACACACAGCAGACACAACAAAGCACATAATAGCCCACAAGACACAGAAACCACATTTGAGAGAGTATACACAGCACACACAACGAGGAACACTAAACAAGCACAACCAAACACAGACAACACATCTGACATCACACACATAACAAACAAACGCACACAAATCCACTCAAACACAATCACACGGAAATCACATTCACCCACGCAAAAGACACACAGCACACATTAAACAAAGGCAAAACACACCCAAAAAAACAAAGATCACACGTAGGACACACTTGGTGCATTACACGCAACACACACAACCAAGCAGACACACCACACATATATCCTCACACAGGAGCACAACACAGAAGCACACAACAGACCCGAGACACAGCACATACTCAAAGGCACAAAACTGCTCACAATACACATGAAAGTCTTTGCACAGGTACATACTGCACACTCCATGAGACACCCAAAGCAAGCACAACCACACAGTCAACATGTCTCCCCTCATGCGCATAGCTCAAGCCGCCAAACACACACACAACCTCTCTAACACAGCCACACACAAATCACAGTCACACACACAAAACACCCGCAACTCATACAGAACCACCCACAACCGCCAGGAACGCACACGACATGCACTCAACACACGACACATAACACACACAACCAAAAGCATACCATATAGAGCACACTCAGAACCACACACTGTCAACACAACCCAATACACACATCACACACACAATAAGCACACACGCACATCACACACACCACACAATTAACATCACACACAATGCCCAAAATACCCAGACAACCCAACACCTTCCCCATACGTAACACACAGGAAAGCATGTACACAGCACACACAACCCAGAACACAGTACGTAACACAACACACAACACAGAGAAAGACACATTTCACCCTGAGCGTGACAAAGGAGGCCACGCACCAGACACACAACACAACCACCAACAGAAAGCTCATCGAAAGGCAAAATATACAACACCACAGGATCCACTCAATTCACACAACACAAAGCTCAAAACTGCACATATCACACATGACATGACCCAGATCAAAACGCAGAGCACAAGGCGATCAACAAGCTGTAAATAACCCATACCACGCACATTTCGTACACAACACACAGAAAACAAACAAGACGCACAGATCACTTACAACACAACACAAAACACTCAAGAACACATGGCACACCGCATGGCACCACAGAATACACACAGAAACACAAACAAACACCACAAATCACTACCATAGACCAACTCTGGCAGCACCCCAGACACACAACAAACCCGACAGACACACAAAACACACATTTCACACGCTACACATCACAGCCCGTAGCGCACACGTCACACACGACACACCACGTGCACAGTCACACGCAGACACCCCACGCACGTATCCACCCAGGAAAGCACTATGCAAAGCACACGTGCACAAAACAAATACAGTAACAAAACAAAAGTCACAGGACACACAGCAGACACAACAAAGCACCTAATAGCCCACAAGACACAGAAACCACATTTGAGAGAGTATACACAGCACACACAACGAGGAACACTAAACAAGCACAACCAAACACAGACAACACATCTGACATCACACACATAACAAACAAACGCACACAAATCCACTCAAACACAATCAGACGGAAATCACATTCACCCACGCAAAAGACACACAGCACACATTAAACAAAGGCAAAACACACACAAAAAAACAAAGATCACACTTAGCACACACTTGGTGCATTACACGCAACACACACAACCAAGCAGACACACCACACATATATCCTCACACAGGAGCACAACACAGAAGCACACAACAGACCGGACACTCACAGCACATACTTCAAGGCACAAAACTGCTCACAATACACATGAAAGTCTTTGCACAGGTACATACTGCACCCTCCATGAGACACCCAAAGCAAGCACAACCACACAGTCAACATGTCTCCCCTCATGCGCATAGCTCAAGCCGCCAAACACACACACAACCTCTCTAACACAGCCACACACAAATCACAGTCACACACACAAAACACCCACAACTCATACAGAACCATACAACCCCCAAGAATGCACACGACATGCATTCAACAAACGACACATAACACACACAACCACAAACATACCATATAGAGCACACTCAGAACCACACACTGTCAGCACAACCCAATACACACAACACACACACAATAAGCACACAAGCACATCACACACACCACACAATTAACATCACACACAATGCCCAAAATACCCAGACCAACCAACACCTTCCCCATACGTAACACACAGGAAAGCATGTACACAGCACACACAACCCAGAACACAGTACGTAACACAACACACAACACAGAGAAAGACACATTTCACCCTGAGCGTGACAAAGGAGGCCACGCACCAGACACACAACACAACCACCAACAGAAAGCTCATCGAAAGGCAAAATATACAACACCACAGGATCCACCCAATTCACACAACACAAAGATCAAACCTGCACATATCACACATAACATGCCCCAGATCAAAACGCAGAGCACAAGGCGATCAACAAGCAGTAAGTAACCCATACTACGCACATTTCGTACACAACACACAGAAAACAAACAAGACGCACAGATCACATACAACACAACACAAAACACTGAAGAACACATGGCACAGCACATGGCACAACAGAATACACACAGAAACACAAAACAAACACCACAAATCACTACCATAGACCAACAAATCTGGCAGACCCCAGACACACAACAAACCCGACAGACACACAAAACACACATTTCACACGCTACACATCACAGCCCATAGCGCACATGTCACACACGACACACCACGTGCACAGTCACACACAGACACCCCACGCACGTATCCACCCAGGAAAGCACTATGCAAAGCACACGTGCACAAAACCCATACAGTAACAAAACAAAAGTCACAGGACACACACAGACACAACAAAGCACCTAATAGCTCACAAGACACAGAAACCACATTTGAGAGAGTATACAGAGCACACACAACGAGGCACACTAAACAAGCACAACCACACACAGACAACACATCTCACATCACACACTTAACAAACAAACGCACACAAATCCACTCAAACACAATCACACGGAAATCACATTCACCCACGCAAAAGACACACAGCACACATAAAACCAAGGCAAAACACACACAAAAAAACAAAGATCACACTTAGCGCACACTTGGTGCATTACACGCAACACACACAACCAAGCAGACACACCACACATATATCCTCACACAGGAGCACAGCACAGAAGCACACAACAGACCCGAGACTCACAGCACATACTTCAAGGCACAAAACTGCTCACAATACACATGAAAGTCTTTGCACAGGTACATACTGCACCCTCCATGAGACACCCAAAGCAAGCACAACCACACAGTCAACATGTCTCCCCTCATGCGCATAGCTCAAGCCGCCAAACACACACACAACCTCTCTAACACAGCCACACACAAATCACAGTCACACACACAAAACACCCACAACTCATACAGAACCATACAACCCCCAAGAACGCACACGACATGCATTCAACAAACGACACATAACACACACAACCACAAACATACCATATAGAGCACACTCAGAACCACACACTGTCAGCACAACCCAATACACACAACACACACACAATAAGCACACAAGCACATCACACACACCACACAATTAACATCACACACAATGCCCAAAATACCCAGACCAACCAACACCTTCCCCATACGTAACACACAGGAAAGCATGTACACAGCACACACAACCCAGAACACAGTACGTAACACAACACACAACACAGAGAAAGACACATTTCACCCTGAGCGTGACAAAGGAGGCCACGCACCAGACACACAACACAACCACCAACAGAAAGCTCATCGAAAGGCAAAATATACAACACCACAGGATCCACCCAATTCACACAACACAAAGATCAAACCTGCACATATCACACATAACATGCCCCAGATCAAAACGCAGAGCACAAGGC
Source organism: Manis pentadactyla (assembly GCF_030020395.1). NCBI lineage: Eukaryota > Metazoa > Chordata > Mammalia > Pholidota > Manidae > Manis > Manis pentadactyla. Next base: position 41,651,067 of record NC_080019.1, on the reverse strand, counting down.
GATCAACAAGCAGTAAGTAACCCATACTACGCACATTTCGTACACAACACACAGAAAACAAACAAGACGCACAGATCACATACAACACAACACAAAACACTGAAGAACACATGGCACAGCACATGGCACAACAGAATACACACAGAAACACAAAACAAACACCACAAATCACTACCATAGACCAACAAATCTGGCAGACCCCAGACACACAACAAACCCGACAGACACACAAAACACACATTTCACACGCTACACATCACAGCCCATAGCGCACATGTCACACACGACACACCACGTGCACAGTCACACACAGACACCCCATGCACGTATCCACCCAGGAAAGCACTATGCAAAGCACACGTGCACAAAACCCATACAGTAACAAAACAAAAGTCACAGGACACACACAGACACAACAAAGCACATAATAGCTCACAAGACACAGAAACCACATTTGAGAGAGTATACAGAGCACACACAACGAGGCACACTAAACAAGCACAACCACACACAGACAACACATCTCACATCACACACTTAACAAACAAACGCACACAAATCCACTCAAACACAATCACACGGAAATCACATTCACCCACGCAAAAGACACACAGCACACATAAAACCAAGGCAAAACACACACAAAAAAACAAAGATCACACTTAGCGCACACTTGGTGCATTACACGCAACACACACAACCAAGCAGACACACCACACATATATCCTCACACAGGAGCACAGCACAGAAGCACACAACAGACCCGAGACTCACAGCACATACTTCAAGGCACAAAACTGCTCACAATACACATGAAAGTCTTTGCACAGGTACATACTGCACACTCCATGAGACACCCAAAGCAAGCACAACCACACAGTCAACATGTCTCCCCTCATGCGCATAGCTCAAGCCGCCAAACACACACACAACTTCTCTAACACAGCCACACACAAATCACAGTCACACACACAAAACACCCACAGCACATACAGAACCACCCACAACCGCCAAGGACGCACACGACATGCACTCAACGCATGACACATAACACACACAACCACAAACATACCATATAGAGCACACTCAGAACCACACACTGTCGGCACAACCCAATACACACAACACACACACAATAAGCACACAAGCACATCACACACACCACACAATTAACATCACACACAATGCCCAAAATACCCAGACCAACCAACACCTTCCCCATACGTAACACACAGGAAAGCATGTACACAGCACACACAACCCAGAACACAGTACGTAACACAACACACAACACAGAGAAAGACACATTTCACCCTGAGCGTGACAAAGGAGGCCACGCACCAGACACACAACACAACCACCAACAGAAAGCTCATCGAAAGGCAAAATATACAACACCACAGGATCCACTCAATTCACACAACACAAAGCTCAAAACTGCACATATCACACATGACATGACCCAGATCAAAACGCAGAGCACAAGGCGATCAACAAGCAGTAAGTAACCCATACTACGCACATTTCGTACACAACACACAGAAAACAAATAAGACGCACAGATCACATACAACACAACACAAAACACTCAAGAACACATGGCACACCACATGGCAAAACAGAATACACACAGAAACACAAAACAAACACCACAAATCACTACCATAGACCGACAACTCTGGCAGCACCCCAGACACACAACAAACCCGACAGACACACAAAACACACATTTCACACGCTACACATCACAGCCCGTAGCGCACACGTCACACACGACACACCAAGTGCACAGTCACACACAGACACCCCACGCACGTATCCATCCAGGAAAGCACTACGTAAAGCACACGTGCACAAAACCCATACAGTAACAAAACAAAAGTCACAGGACACACAGCAGACACAACAAAGCACATAATAGCCCACAAGACACAGAAACCACATTAGAGAGAGTATACACAGCACACACAACGAGGAACACTAAACAAGCACAACCAAACACAGACAACACATCTGACATCACACACATAACAAACAAACGCACACAAATCCACTCAAACACAATCAGACGGAAATCACATTCACCCACGCAAAAGACACACAGCACACATTAAACAAAGGCAAAACACACACAAAAAAACAAAGATCACACTTAGCACACACTTGGTGCATTACACGCAACACACACAACCAAGCAGACACACCACACATATATCCTCACACAGGAGCACAACACAGAAGCACACAACAGACCGGACACTCACAGCACATACTTCAAGGCACAAAACTGCTCACAATACACATGAAAGTCTTTGCACAGGTACATACTGCACCCTCCATGAGACACCCAAAGCAAGCACAACCACACAGTCAACATGTCTCCCCTCATGCGCATAGCTCAAGCCGCCAAACACTCACACAACCTCTCTAAAACAGCCACACACAAATCACAGTCACACACACAAAACACCCACAACTCATACAGAACCATACAAACCCCAAGAACGCACACGACATGCATTCAACAAACGACACATAACACACACAACCACAAACATACCATATAGAGCACACTCAGAACCACACACTGTCAGCACAACCCAATACACACAACACACACACAATAAGCACACAAGCACATCACACACACCACACAATTAACATCACACACAATGCCCAAAATACCCAGACCAACCAACACCTTCCCCATACGTAACACACAGGAAAGCATGTACACAGCACACACAACCCAGAACACAGTACGTAACACAACACACAACACAGAGAAAGACACATTTCACCCTGAGCGTGACAAAGGAGGCCACGCACCAGACACACAACACAACCACCAACAGAAAGCTCATCGAAAGGCAAAATATACAACACCACAGGATCCACCCAATTCACACAACACAAAGATCAAACCTGCACATATCACACATAACATGCCCCAGATCAAAACGCAGAGCACAAGGCGATCAACAAGCAGTAAGTAACCCATACTACGCACATTTCGTACACAACACACAGAAAACAAACAAGACGCACAGATCACATACAACACAACACAAAACACTGAAGAACACATGGCACAGCACATGGCACAACAGAATACACACAGAAACACAAAACAAACACCACAAATCACTACCATAGACCAACAAATCTGGCAGACCCCAGACACACAACAAACCCGACAGACACACAAAACACACATTTCACACGCTACACATCACAGCCCGTAGCGCACACGTCACACACGACACACCACGTGCACAGTCACACACAGACACCCCATGCACGTATCCACCCAGGAAAGCACTATGCAAAGCACACGTGCACAAAACCCATACAGTAACAAAACAAAAGTCACAGGACACACACAGACACAACAAAGCACATAATAGCTCACAAGACACAGAAACCACATTTGAGAGAGTATACAGAGCACACACAACGAGGCACACTAAACAAGCACAACCACACACAGACAACACATCTCACATCACACACTTAACAAACAAACGCACACAAATCCACTCAAACACAATCACACGGAAATCACATTCACCCACGCAAAAGACACACAGCACACATAAAACCAAGGCAAAACACACACAAAAAAACAAAGATCACACTTAGCGCACACTTGGTGCATTACACGCAACACACACAACCAAGCAGACACACCACACATATATCCTCACACAGGAGCACAGCACAGAAGCACACAACAGACCCGAGACTCACAGCACATACTTCAAGGCACAAAACTGCTCACAATACACATGAAAGTCTTTGCACAGGTACATACTGCACACTCCATGAGACACCCAAAGCAAGCACAACCACACAGTCAACATGTCTCCCCTCATGCGCATAGCTCAAGCCGCCAAACACACACACAACTTCTCTAACACAGCCACACACAAATCACAGTCACACACACAAAACACCCACAGCACATACAGAACCACCCACAACCGCCAAGAACGCACACGACATGCACTCAACGCATGACACATAACACACACAACCACAAACATACCATATAGAGCACACTCAGAACCACACACTGACGGCACAACCCAATACACACAACACACACACAATAAGCACACAAGCACATCACACACACCACACAATTAACATCACACACAATGCCCAAAATACCCAGACCAACCAACACCTTCCCCATACGTAACACACAGGAAAGCATGTACACAGCACACACAACCCAGAACACAGTACGTAACACAACACACAACACAGAGAAAGACACATTTCACCCTGAGCGTGACAAAGGAGGCCACGCACCAGACACACAACACAACCACCAACAGAAAGCTCATCGAAAGGCAAAATATACAACACCACAGGATCCACTCCATTCACACAACACAAAGCTCAAAACTGCACATATCACACATGACATGACCCAGATCAAAACGCAGAGCACAAGGCGATCAACAAGCAGTAAGTAACCCATACTACGCACATTTCGTACACAACACACAGAAAACAAATAAGACGCACAGATCACATACAACACAACACAAAACACTCAAGAACACATGGCACACCACATGGCAAAACAGAATACACACAGAAACACAAAACAAACACCACAAATCACTACCATAGACCAACAACTCTGGCAGCACCCCAGACACACAACAAACACGACAGACACACAAAACACACATTTCACACGCTACACATCACATCCCGTAGCGCACACGTCACACACGACACACCAAGTGCACAGTCACACACAGACACCCCACGCACGTATCCATCCAGGAAAGCACTACGTAAAGCACACGTGCACAAAACCCATACAGTAACAAAACAAAAGTCACAGGACACACAGCAGACACAACAAAGCACATAATAGCCCACAAGACACAGAAACCACATTAGAGAGAGTATACACAGCACACACAACGAGGAACACTAAACAAGCACAACCAAACACAGACAACACATCTGACATCACACACATAACAAACAAACGCACACAAATCCACTCAAACACAATCAGACGGAAATCACATTCACCCACGCAAAAGACACACAGCACACATTAAACAAAGGCAAAACACACACAAAAAAACAAAGATCACACTTAGCACACACTTGGTGCATTACACGCAACACACACAACCAAGCAGACACACCACACATATATCCTCACACAGGAGCACAACACAGAAGCACACAACAGACCGGACACTCACAGCACATACTTCAAGGCACAAAACTGCTCACAATACACATGAAAGTCTTTGCACAGGTACATACTGCACCCTCCATGAGACACCCAAAGCAAGCACAACCACACAGTCAACATGTCTCCCCTCATGCGCATAGCTCAAGCCGCCAAACACACACACAACCTCTCTAACACAGCCACACACAAATCACAGTCACACACACAAAACACCCACAACTCATACAGAACCATACAACCCCCAAGAACGCACACGACATGCATTCAACAAACGACACATAACACACACAACCACAAACATACCATATAGAGCACACTCAGAACCACACACTGTCAGCACAACCCAATACACACAACACACACACAATAAGCACACAAGCACATCACACACACCACACAATTAACATCACACACAATGCCCAAAATACCCAGACCAACCAACACCTTCCCCATACGTAACACACAGGAAAGCATGTACACAGCACACACAACCCAGAACACAGTACGTAACACAACACACAACACAGAGAAAGACACATTTCACCCTGAGCGTGACAAAGGAGGCCACGCACCAGACACACAACACAACCACCAACAGAAAGCTCATCGAAAGGCAAAATATACAACACCACAGGATCCACCCAATTCACACAACACAAAGATCAAACCTGCACATATCACACATAACATGCCCCAGATCAAAACGCAGAGCACAAGGCGATCAACAAGCAGTAAGTAACCCATACTACGCACATTTCGTACACAACACACAGAAAACAAACAAGACGCACAGATCACATACAACACAACACAAAACACTCAAGAACACATGGCACAGCGCATGGCACAACAGAATACACACAGAAACACAAAACAAACACCACAAATCACTACCATAGACCAACAAATCTGGCAGACCCCAGACACACAACAAACCCGACAGACACACAAAACACACATTTCACACGCTACACATCACAGCCCATAGCGCACATGTCACACACGACACACCACGTGCACAGTCACACACAGACACCCCACGCACGTATCCACCTTGGAAAGCAGTACGCAAAGCACACGTGCACAAAACCCATACAGTAACAAAACAAAAGTCACAGGACACACAGCAGACACAACAAAGCACATAATAGCCCACAAGACACAGAAACCACATTTGAGAGAGTATACACAGCACACACAACGAGGAACACTAAACAAGCACAACCAAACACAGACAACACATCTGACATCACACACATAACAAACAAACGCACACAAATTAACTCAAACACAATCACACGGAAATCACATTCACCCACGCAAAAGACACACAGCACACATTAAACAAAGGCAAAACACACACAAAAAAACAAAGATCACACGTAGGACAAACTTGGTGCATTACACGCAACACACACAACCAAGCAGACACACCACACATATATCCTCACACAGGAGCACAACACAGAAGCACACAACAGACCGGACACTCACAGCACATACTTCAAGGCACAAAACTGCTCACAATACACATGAAAGTCTTTGCACAGGTACATACTGCACCCTCCATGAGACACCCAAAGCAAGCACAACCACACAGTCAACATGTCTCCCCTCATGCGCATAGCTCAAGCCGCCAAACACTCACACAACCTCTCTAACACAGCCACACACAAATCACAGTCACACACACAAAACACCCACAACTCATACAGAACCATACAAACCCCAAGAACGCACACGACATGCATTCAACAAACGACACATAACACACACAACCACAAACATACCATATAGAGCACACTCAGAACCACACACTGTCAGCACAACCCAATACACACAACACACACACAATAAGCACACAAGCACATCACACACACCACACAATTAACATCACACACAATGCCCAAAATACCCAGACCAACCAACACCTTCCCCATACGTAACACACAGGAAAGCATGTACACAGCACACACAACCCAGAACACAGTACGTAACACAACACACAACACAGAGAAAGACACATTTCACCCTGAGCGTGACAAAGGAGGCCACGCACCAGACACACAACACAACCACCAACAGAAAGCTCATCGAAAGGCAAAATATACAACACCACAGGATCCACCCAATTCACACAACACAAAGATCAAACCTGCACATATCACACATAACATGCCCCAGATCAAAACGCAGAGCACAAGGCGATCAACAAGCAGTAAGTAACCCATACTACGCACATTTCGTACACAACACACAGAAAACAAACAAGACGCACAGATCACATACAACACAACACAAAACACTGAAGAACACATGGCACAGCACATGGCACAACAGAATACACACAGAAACACAAAACAAACACCACAAATCACTACCATAGACCAACAAATCTGGCAGACCCCAGACACACAACAAACCCGACAGACACACAAAACACACATTTCACACGCTACACATCACAGCCCGTAGCGCACACGTCACACACGACACACCACGTGCACAGTCACACACAGACACCCCATGCACGTATCCACCCAGGAAAGCACTATGCAAAGCACACGTGCACAAAACCCATACAGTAACAAAACAAAAGTCACAGGACACACACAGACACAACAAAGCACATAATAGCTCACAAGACACAGAAACCACATTTGAGAGAGTATACAGAGCACACACAACGAGGCACACTAAACAAGCACAACCACACACAGACAACACATCTCACATCACACACTTAACAAACAAACGCACACAAATCCACTCAAACACAATCACACGGAAATCACATTCACCCACGCAAAAGACACACAGCACACATAAAACCAAGGCAAAACACACACAAAAAAACAAAGATCACACTTAGCGCACACTTGGTGCATTACACGCAACACACACAACCAAGCAGACACACCACACATATATCCTCACACAGGAGCACAGCACAGAAGCACACAACAGACCCGAGACTCACAGCACATACTTCAAGGCACAAAACTGCTCACAATACACATGAAAGTCTTTGCACAGGTACATACTGCACACTCCATGAGACACCCAAAGCAAGCACAACCACACAGTCAACATGTCTCCCCTCATGCGCATAGCTCAAGCCGCCAAACACACACACAACTTCTCTAACACAGCCACACACAAATCACAGTCACACACACAAAACACCCACAGCACATACAGAACCACCCACAACCGCCAAGAACGCACACGACATGCACTCAACGCATGACACATAACACACACAACCACAAACATACCATATAGAGCACACTCAGAACCACACACTGACGGCACAACCCAATACACACAACACACACACAATAAGCACACAAGCACATCACACACACCACACAATTAACATCACACACAATGCCCAAAATACCCAGACCAACCAACACCTTCCCCATACGTAACACACAGGAAAGCATGTACACAGCACACACAACCCAGAACACAGTACGTAACACAACACACAACACAGAGAAAGACACATTTCACCCTGAGCGTGACAAAGGAGGCCACGCACCAGACACACAACACAACCACCAACAGAAAGCTCATCGAAAGGCAAAATATACAACACCACAGGATCCACTCCATTCACACAACACAAAGCTCAAAACTGCACATATCACACATGACATGACCCAGATCAAAACGCAGAGCACAAGGCGATCAACAAGCAGTAAGTAACCCATACTACGCACATTTCGTACACAACACACAGAAAACAAATAAGACGCACAGATCACATACAACACAACACAAAACACTCAAGAACACATGGCACACCACATGGCAAAACAGAATACACACAGAAACACAAAACAAACACCACAAATCACTACCATAGACCAACAACTCTGGCAGCACCCCAGACACACAACAAACACGACAGACACACAAAACACACATTTCACACGCTACACATCACATCCCGTAGCGCACACGTCACACACGACACACCAAGTGCACAGTCACACACAGACACCCCACGCACGTATCCATCCAGGAAAGCACTACGTAAAGCACACGTGCACAAAACCCATACAGTAACAAAACAAAAGTCACAGGACACACAGCAGACACAACAAAGCACATAATAGCCCACAAGACACAGAAACCACATTAGAGAGAGTATACACAGCACACACAACGAGGAACACTAAACAAGCACAACCAAACACAGACAACACATCTGACATCACACACATAACAAACAAACGCACACAAATCCACTCAAACACAATCAGACGGAAATCACATTCACCCACGCAAAAGACACACAGCACACATTAAACAAAGGCAAAACACACACAAAAAAACAAAGATCACACTTAGCACACACTTGGTGCATTACACGCAACACACACAACCAAGCAGACACACCACACATATATCCTCACACAGGAGCACAACACAGAAGCACACAACAGACCGGACACTCACAGCACATACTTCAAGGCACAAAACTGCTCACAATACACATGAAAGTCTTTGCACAGGTACATACTGCACCCTCCATGAGACACCCAAAGCAAGCACAACCACACAGTCAACATGTCTCCCCTCATGCGCATAGCTCAAGCCGCCAAACACACACACAACCTCTCTAACACAGCCACACACAAATCACAGTCACACACACAAAACACCCACAACTCATACAGAACCATACAACCCCCAAGAACGCACACGACATGCATTCAACAAACGACACATAACACACACAACCACAAACATACCATATAGAGCACACTCAGAACCACACACTGTCAGCACAACCCAATACACACAACACACACACAATAAGCACACAAGCACATCACACACACCACACAA